>NC_091016.1:50506699-50814847 GCF_041296385.1 Aphelocoma coerulescens
CCAGGAATTAAAGCAAGCACTCAAAGAGGCCCCCGCCCTGGGTCTGCCAGACCTGACAAAAGACTTTCAATTGTATGTGCATGAAAGGCAGAGATTAGCTTTAGGAGTACTCACACAGCGATTGGGGTCATGGAAGAGGCCCGTGGGGTACTTCTCGAAACAGCTGGACATGGTGAGCGGAGGGTGGCCGGGGTGCTTGCGAGCAGTGGCTGCTACGGTAATCCTAATTCAGGAGGCACGGAAACTGACGCTGGGAAAACACATCACGGTATATGTACCTCACATGGTCATAGCCGTCTTGGAACAAAAAGGGGGGCATTGGCTCTCCTCCAGCAGAATGATGCAGTACCAGGCTCAGTTGCGGGAACAAGATGATGTTGAATTAAAAATAACCAACCATCTCAATCCAGCAGAATTCCTCAGGTCCACCCAAGAGGAAGGAGAACTGGAGCATGACTGCGTGGAGGTGATCGAACAAGTGTATGCCAGCCGTGAAGACCTGAAAGATGTCCCGATGGCAGATCCTGATGTGGAGCTGTTCACGGACGGATCCAGTTTTATGGAGCATGGAACCAGGTATGCAGGGTATGCTGTGGTGACACTCCAAGAAATAGTGGAAGCTAAAGCACTGCCTCCAGAAACTTCAGCGCAAAAAGCAGAAGTATGGGCGTTGGTAAGGGCATTGGTCCTTAGTAGAGACAGGAAAGTAAACATTTGGACTGATTCAAAGTATGCATTTGGTGTGGTTCACATCCATGGGGCTTTGTGGAAAGAAAGAGGACTTTTAACCTCTCAAGGTTCACAGATCAAACATAAGGAAGTAATAATTCAGTTGCTGGAAGCTGTACACTTACCTAAAGCAGTAGCGATCATGCATGTCCGAGGTCATCAAGCAGACTCCGGGAAAGAATTTCAGGGGAATCGGATGGCAGATGAAGCTGCGAAAAGGGCAGCCAGATTGGTCTGGACTCAAATGGCTCTGATACCGACAAGAGAAAATCCCGCTGCACCTTATTTAGAAGAGAAACCGTGCTACTCTCCGGAGGATGAACGGTTGGCACAAATCACTGGAGCAAGAAGGAATGTTGTAGGATGGTATGTAACACCGGTCAGACAAGTTATACTGCCAGTAGGATTGATGAAAGTAGTCATGGAAACTGAACATAACAAACTCCACTGTGGTGCAGAAGCATTGGTAGAATATCTAAAGAAAATAGTACTCTCTAATTCGATGATAACAATGGCCAAAAGAATAAATGCCACCTGCCCGATTTGCATTAAAAATAACCCGTTGGTTGGAAGACAGGTCCAAATGGGGAAAATACGTGTAGGGCCACAACCAGGGGATTATTGGCAAATAGATTTTTCCGAGTTACCAAAATCTCAGGCATACAAGTACTTACTAGTTTATGTGTGCACCTTTTCGGGATGGCCCGAAGCTTTCCCTTGCAAGACGAATCAGGCCAAGGAGGTAGTGAAAACCCTTCTCAAGGAAATTATTCCAAGGTTTGGGGTTCCTTTAGGAATATCATCAGATAGAGGACCACATTTTACTGCAGGGATCGTGCAGGAAGTTTCTACTATTCTGGGAATTCAGTGGCACTTACACACCCCCTGGAGACCTCAATCTAGTGGTCAGGTGGAACGAATGAATCAAACTCTGAAAAATCAAATTAAAAAGATTTGTCAAGAAGCTAAAATACAGTGGCCCCAAGCATTGCCTCTAGCCCTTCTGAGGATTAGGATTAAACCACGAGAAAGGATAGGGGTAAGTCCGTATGAAATTTTGTACGGCAAACCATATCATGCTGTAACCTATCAAGGGGACCCACATGTAATTGGGGATCAGATGATTGTAAATTATGTTCTGTCTTTAAATAAGACCCTTGCAGCACTGAGATCCACGCTGGAGTGGAATCGACCGTTACCTCTGGACACTCCTGCTCACGATATTCACCCAGGAGATCAAGTTTACGTGAAGAACTGGTCAGTGGAGCCTCTGAAGGAAACATGGGACGGCCCCCATCAAGTGATAATGACAACTTACACCGCCGTCAAGGTCGACGGGATCAACAGCTGGATCCATTACACACGGGTCAAAAAGGTCCCCTCCCGATGGTCGGTGGAACCCCTATCTCCCACCAGAATGGTGTTCAAAGCCAAAAATTAATGCTGTTGTTGTTACTCTTGAGTAAAATAATAATTGTTGAAACCTTTGTTAAAATCACAATACCTGAATCAAGGGTGTGGGTACCGGAGAATTCAAATGTAAATCTTACATGTTTGTTTGTCAATGATCAGGGAGCTGGATGGGACAGAGTCAGGGCACAATGGAAATGGATCACCAAGGATCAAATTCCCGATAAAGGAGTAGAAACGGTCTGGGATGAGAAGCAGCAAAAAGGTAGGATTACCCTGCAGATATCCAATATAACAAAAGCCAGAACAGGAAAATACGCTTGTGTGGTTTGGATAAAAGGGACTTATGATTATGGATTCGTAAATCTTGACATTTTAAATATCTCCCAAACAGAATCAGAAAATAAAGTCCAGGTGAATCTCCCAAATGGGAAAGTAGATATGTGAGACGGACCTCCCCTCAGAATAAAATGTACTCATAGGTTTAAGACAGGGTGTCAGAAACAGATTAGAATGAAATAGTGGAAATAGAACACGACACAGGAAATGTGGAATCCACAGGTACAAGGGACAAGTTGGTGGACACTGGGAAATGAGAGCAGAGGATGGTTGAATATAACGAACTCAGAGATTGGTAGATCGGAGGGTAAATACCTTTGTGTTATCGTTTGTGGTGATAGTGGAGGTTATGGGGTCAGGAAGGTAGAAGTGGTATTACAACAGGAGCAAGGAATCAAGCCTGAACAGGAAATATATAATGCAAAGAAAAGGCAGGATTTAGTTTTAAGATGTAAGATACCAACCGAAAGCTATACTGAGTATGAATGGTGGTTTGGAGGACAAAGCTTGGTGGCTCAAGGGAAATATCAAATTAAAAGAAAACCCCAAGAAATAGTGTTAGTAATTAAAGAAGTCCTAGAACAGCAAGATAATGGACAATACTGGTGTTGGGTTGCTCGAGATGATTGGTGGGCAGCCGGGATGATTAGTGTTTATGTTGAAAGAACAAGGGTGACTCGGCAGGTACTAGAGGATGAAATCCAAACCAAACCAGAGAATCTGATTGTGGGTTTAATTAGGGATTTTGGGCAAACACAAAATGTATCAGCAATCACTGCATGTCTGCCTTTGCCCCATGCGGCAGGAGACCCTATACCATGGGGAATTATACCAGCTCCAGACATGCCTGAATCTAATCGAACAGTTACCTTAAGTTGTACCCAGGAGATTAGGAGCCGAACTAAATTGGTTAATCGGACAAATGTGATAAGGAGGAAAACCCCGAGGACTCGAGCAGATTGTTATAAGCTTCCGAATGCTGTATTTACCAGAATCGGAAGATTCCAGGGAGTAGGATGGTGTGAATACGATGAGAGGCAAACACGAGAAGTCCCGGCAACTGAACAATATTTTGAAATAACATGCCAGAATGTTACAAACACAACTACCATGGAACAATGGCAGACAATCTGGGGACCTAGTTTGTTGGAAACTTATAGTTATATAGGAACAGTTCAATGGTGTATTCATTGGAAGGGACGGAAAAATCAAACTTACTCAAAGACCTATCAAGAACAGGATAGTTGGAGGAAAGATGCACCTAGGATGACCGATTGGAATTGCACTGAGGTCTTCACTTGTGACAGCCCAAGTGAGTCTGTGAGTCTACTGCCGGTAAAGGTACTTTTGAGATTTGGCTGTGAATGTAGGGGATATAACCACACAATAACAGACAAAAATACAGAAGGAGAGTTAAACTGTAAAACTACATCAATCCGAGCTCCAGGAAATTTAGTTTGGGTAATGGGTCATGGACATTGGACCACTCATATGCCGGTAGATGGTCCAACTACACAAATTACTTTAGGAGTTCCAACTCTTTGTCCTTTCTGGAAATCGACAAAATTGACGGCCTCAGAAATACAAATAAGACATAAGCGAGATATAAGTCAGGAAATTGGGGACATAGGGTTAGAAGAAGGGGAAGATTGGCATGAACCTTCTTCAGGAATTAAATTTGGGTGGGTATTAGAATCTCTCTTTGCACAAATATCATCATATCGAAACAGGGAAATGTTGTACAAATTGTTGGGACAAACAGAAAGGTTAGCGTCTGTGACCAAGAAGGGATTCAAGGACTTAAATCTGCAGTTACAAGCTACGTCTAGAATGACAATTCAAAATCGGATGGCTCTAGATATGATATTGTTGAAAGAGCATGGCGTATGTAGATATCTGCATGGTAGAGACGACCATTGCTGCATTCACATCCCGAATGTTACACAAGAAGTAGAAAAGGATATAAGTCAATTAGAACGGATTGAAGGAAAGGTGAATGATATTCAGAAAGAGGCAGAACACAATTGGGTTGGAGAACTGTTCAGCTCCCTGGGAATTCAAATGTCCGGATGGATATCCTCAATTGTACAATATGGAATCATGATTGTTATAATCATTTTAGTTGCCTTAATAGTATATAAGTGTCTTTTAAGAATGATTGTCAAAAAAGGTCAACATACTCGGCGAATAATGAAGGCGATAATGCGAAGAGAAGTCCTGGCAGAACCAGCCGTTCCACCTCCTGCTTATCGCGAAACAGCGACATGAATTGTTGAGCATCCTTGCGAACCCAGAAGAAGCTCGAAGGATGCTCAAAAGGGGGGACTTGTTACAAAAAGGATAGGATATTGGATTTTAGAAGTAGTAAGGCTAAGGCTCTGCTAGGCTGTAAGGCCTCAGGTGTAGAAATAGTTCTCTGGGGAAACAGGAATAGAATGTACTGGGTGGGAAGGTTAGGAATAGTGAATTAGCTGGGCATGGTGAACCTGTTAGTGAATTAGCTGGGCATGGTGAACCTGTCTAAAAGTAAATTGTTCTGGGTTGATATATGTTGTATGCAAGGGGGATTTCAGTGGTAGGAGCTCGTTGAGCATTATCTAAGACTAGACAACCATGGAGAGATATGGCGTAGGGTATGATTATCAATTGTTAATCCTTGTGATGTATGTATGTGTGCCAATGTTTGAAACTGTATAAAGAGCTGAGTGAAACGATAGGCCTTTGGGAAGCCTGATTTGGGACACCAGTCCCCAGGTCCCCGGGCCCTGAATAAAGCACCGCATAAACTGACTCTCTGTTGGTTTGTGTTTGTGGTCGGTGGGCAACACAACCACTCCGGACAATCTGTTCCAGTGCTCGGTCACCTGCACAGTGAAGAACTTCTTCCTCATATCCAGATGGAACTTCCCATGAATCAGTTTTTGCCCATTGCCTCTTGTCTTATTGCTTGGCAGCACCAATAAGAACCTGGCTCCATCCTCATGACACCCTCCCTTTATATATTTATACACATTGATGAGGTCCCCTCTCAGTCATCTCTTCTCGAGGCCGAACAGGACCCGGTCCCTCAGCCTTTGCTCCTAAGACACCTGGATTCAGGGAAAGCGGACCCAACGCGCGGGCACAGCCCGAGTCCAGCAGCAGGGGGCGCTCCAACGGGCTCAGGCGCCCGCGTGCCACCGGGCCCGCTACCACGTGCCGCGCGCCGCCACGGCCGCCTGCTGACGTCAAAGCTTCCCACGTGCATTCCTCGCCTCCCCCACCCACTGCCCGCCGCCCCAACTCACGCAGATGGAGATACGGAGCACCCCGCGCCGGTAGTCCCGGTACAGCTCCGTCGCCTCCCCATTGCACTCGATGCAGCGGTAGGCGCCCAGCGCCGCCATAGCGCGTGGGAGTACGCCCCGACCCTGTCAGCGCTTCCAAGCCGCCTCCTCGTTTCCGCGTTCGGGACCGCAGCCGAGCCGGACCGCGCCGCGTTGCATCCCGGGAGTTGTGGTTTTCCTGTTGCCGCCGTCCGCCGGGCTGCGCCAGCGGGGAACTCCATGTCCCAGGGGGCAGTGCGGCGGCGGCCCCGTGGGAGGGGCGGCGGGGGCACCCCGTGTTCCCGGCCGAAGCGGCGCGCATGCGCGCTGGGAAGATGGCACCTGCCGGCGGGTTGGCGCGGGGGTCGTGGGTGCTGCTGGCCGTGCTGGCCCTGCTGGCCCGGGTCGCTCTCGCCCTCACCGAGCGCTACCCGGCGCTGTCCCTGCTCCAGCAAGAGCGGCACAGGCAGCGCCACGGCCCGGCGGGGGAGTGGGCGGAGCAGTACTCGGCCGAGTGCGGTGAGTCGGGGGCGTCGCCGCGGTGACCGCCGGAGCCCCGGGGAGGCGGTGACGAGGCCACTGGACCGGCGTGCGGCGGCGGCGGTGGTGGGCGGCCCGGGGCGGTGCGGGGTGCCGGTGGCCCCTCGGCTGTGCACGCCGCTGCCGCTCAGCTGACTCACAGCGAGGCATCTCGCGTGTGAGCTGCACCGACGAGCCGCGCCATGCCGTTGTGTGGCGCGGAGCCACAGAGGCTGTGGCAGCGAGCCGAGGAAAACCTCTCACCCCTGGGACGGGCAAGCCTTAGGTATCACACGGGAGGATCCCTGCTGCTTCACTCACCTCCCGAGCCCAGCAGCTGGATTCTACCTGCTTTTTAATTGCTGCATTCAGTAGTATGGGGATATGCCAGCACCCCGCGCTCGTATTACTGAGTTTCTCAGTACAAGATAAGGAGCTGCTGGACAGAGTCCGGGGGTGTGGAGCATCTCTCACGAAGAGAGACTGTGGGAGCTGGACCTGTTTAGTCTAAAGAAAAGGATACTGAGAGGGAATCTCGTTAAGGTGTATAAATATCTCAAAGGTGGGTGTCAAGAGGATGGTGCCAGACTTTTTGGTGATGCCCAGAGACAGGATGAGGAGCAGTGGCCATAAACTAAAACACAAGAAGTTCCACTTCAACTTGAGGAAGAGCTTCTTTATGTTTAGGGTGCCAGAGCACTTGAACAGGCTGCCCAGGGAACTTGTGGATTTTCCCAGCTGGAGACATTCAAAACCCCCCTGGACATGTTCCTGTGTCACCTGCTCGAGGTGACCCTGCAGGAGGGTTGGACTGGATGATCTCCATAGGTCTCTTCCAACCCTATCAATTCTGTGTTTCAATGAGTGGGATGTGGCTTGATTTAATTTCAGCTACAGTTATATGTATTTTGCTGGTGAACTGGATGTTTCTCTTTATGAGTGCCAAGTTTGTGTAGCAGATCTTCTGCTATTTTTCAGGTTAATTGATGTCTTCTAATATAGGCATAATTAAAACTATTTTTATATGCTTGAGTATCTTTTGTATCTGGATCATGTGATTTAATCGGTTACAATTGTTGATCTTGAGCATGGTGTGAATGGGCCATACAAAAATGCCAGTCTGAATCCCAATGTACACATAATGCAGATAAAGAAAAAGGTTTACCAATTGCTTGGAATGTGACACTAAATTATATATCAGAGAATAACCAATGATGTGTCATGACTTCTTAGCTGTCAGCCTGGCTTTGTGATTTTTTCCACCCTTTATTTCATAAAGCCTATGGTCATATCAGCAATTCCCATGGTCCCTAACAACTAATACAAAACTAGTATAATCCACTTGAAAAACAGACTTGGAGGAAATAACTTTTTATGAGTTTCCTGCACCTGTGTTTCTGCTTTCCCCTCTCCCCCGTGTATGTGCTTTTGTCTTCACATTATAAAGTTCTTTGATTTGTTTTTACCATCTTTTTTTGTGTGTGTGTCTGGCTCAAATGGCTGAGAGCCATAGTGCGCAAACATGAAATCAGATGGTGAAAGTTATCTCAGGTAGCCATTGCTACAAATTACTCAAGCTTAAGCATAAAACAAGAAGACTTTCACCCAGTGTTGAGATAAAAATCTGTATACCCTACAAGTTAATAAATGGCAAAGCACTTGATTACGTCTGTTACTAGACCTGACATGAGTGATTGAGTCAAGGTACTCCTTCAGAGGCAGATTTGGAAGATTAGATTTTAATTTAATGGTGGATGTTGTTTTAAAGAAACCAGTGTAACTAGGATTGATACAAGGAATTCTGGTTAAATCATCAGGTATCTCAGGTACCTTGCATGCACTGATAATAAGGTAGCCCTTAGTTATGGAACAACATACTTACCTTGAAATAGCTATATGCTAGTTCACTCCTTGCTGTTTAAGTGTTAGGATTAAATGAATTGCCAGTTGAAAATTTCCTTTAACCTCTCGTCCTTTGTTTTAGTACAATTTGCACAGAAGCTGAGATTTTTTTGTCTCAAATAGTTTTCCCTGTAGCCTACTACAAGGTCCAAAGTACTTTCTCTGGTTGGTGTTTCTAGGTTTTTATGAAGTTATTAATGTAGTTCAGTTTTGATTGTGTCTGACTTGCAGACAAAGGTAGATCCATTCTTCCCTATGAGTAAAGCAGTTTGTTGCCCCAAGAACTGCAAGATTTGAGGGGGCCTTTCCCTGCTGTAGCTTGTGTCAAGCTTGTGGCTTGGCTGTCTTATTCCCTACCACCTTATGAAAAATTCCATCATTAAATCCTTGCTGTTGTGGAGAAAATTATTCCGGAGGTAGGCCATGCCTGCACCTCTTTGTTTTGGTTTCTGAAGTGAAAGTTTCTCAGTGAGTCTGCAGCCAAAACTCTTAAGTCACTGATTCACAAGCACCATCAGGAACAAGCAACGTGTTAATAACGCTGCCATAGCACAGGAGGGCTTGGCCAATGTGAAGAACAAAGGGCAGTGATGAAACCTCATGCTGGCAACACACTTTTTGGGAACTGTGAGTGGTTTGTCACTGTTCTTACAGGACTGACTTTAAACTTTGACCTTCTGCTTTTTACCACTCTTGCTTTTGTTGTAAAACTTCTCCCACTGGTTATCATTTATGGCTCAATGTAGATCCAAGTTCTTTTTTACAGGCAATGATTTTAGATGCTACTTTGACTTCTCTTTATAAGAAGACTGTTTCTTTTTCTGTTCTAGCTCTGTGCTTGTGAGAGATAGGGAACTAACTGCGATCCTTAAGAAGTCAAAATATAAGAGCACACCCTGCCCCCCAGCCTTTCAAACTTAGCCTCAAGCTTAGATTTACAAACATTAAGGGAGATTAAAAAATTTTGTATTTGTGGCATGGATTCAAGGAGATAATACCGTATATTTTCTTTTTCTTGTTTACTCTTGAAATATTTAAAGAAGATAGAAGCTTTAGGATCCAAAGATTCAAAAGTTATTGTTGGAATAGCAATTAAAAGCATCATGTAGGGGAAGTAGTAGCTTCTATAGTCTATCAATCTGAGGGGGTGTTGTTGATTATTATTGTTACTTGTTTATTTGTTTGATATCTTAAGCTTTTTCTCTGCTATGCCAACAAGCTGTGTTTGACTTATTATAGAAATGAATCAGTCTTACACTTTTTGTAGTGACATTCTTAGTAGCGTAACTTTGTATGTGTTCAGTCAATTACAGTTCACTATTCTGGCTGCTTTTCACAGTCTTTATACCTCTGTTTCCTGCAGCTTTTTCCCTACCTCTTTATGGTCAATTCCATTTATTTTCCTCTCTGGGATTGGAATGATAATTCTATCTGTTATTTCCTGGGTGAGAGAATGGAATCGTAATGCTGAAAGGGGAGATGCCTACCCCAAGCTTTTGTTATTTGCTTCCAGCTTCCTCCTTTTTAAACTCTGCCCCATTTTTTTAGCACGTCGTTTTATTTCTCTATTTTTAGGCAAAAGCATAAGTAGGGATAAAACTAATTGTATAAAAGCTGTCATGTCAGCTATTGCTTCCCTGGCTGTGCGAGTGTAGTGCTATGGGCAGAAAGCACTTCATGAAAGTTCTGCCCTGTGGGATGCCCAGTGGGGAAGCTGTTCTGCCAAACACGACAAAATGGGAGATGTGCTAATAGGGCATGTATGTAACTCTGAGCTCCTAAAGGTTTTTTCTCTCTTTTTTCCCAGATTCATCATTTTTGCACTTCCATGAATCGGATTGTGACATAGGAGGGTCATCATCTTGTGAATCTATGCTTTCCCTGAATACAGAAAAAATTCTGGTATGTTATCAAGAACATAACATAGAAAACAATTCTAATAGATTGTTGAAGTTGCAGATCACTTCAGCTGCATAACCACTTAGAATGAAGTTCAGGGAAATATCTGCAAATAGAATCTATTAATCAGTAGGCATAGCTGCCCAAAAGGCTCAAGTATGAATAAACTCAAGTTGCTCATAAAAGTATTACATTGTAGTAATCTGTCATGAGTCTCTAGGGCTGTCAACTAAGCTGATGTTGTCACTGAGAGCTAACTTTCACCTCAGTTAAACAACCAATTAATTTTTTGGTTTGAGGGGTGCAGGGGCTATAAAAAGGGGAGGTGCTGTAGTTTCTAGCCAGAATAACTTCCTGAAGTTTACCACAAAACGTGTAGAAGTAGGGAGTAATGACTTCTACTTACTACAGAAGTAACATTGTGCAAAGATGAGAGTTAGAGGCTTCAGACCATATTTCACTAAATGTAATACAGACCTGGCATGTGAAGAATATTCTAACAAAAGAAGAGTATATTTTGGTAGAGAGACTTCAAGGGGATTATTTTGGAATTTGGGTTTTCTTGCACCACTACTCGTAGTCTTTTGATCTTGAACAAATATAATACATCAGAACACAGGTTTGATGTTACATCTTCAGTCCAGTAGAGTACAGGTGTTGAAAATCTTCAAGTAATTTCCATGTGAATATTCAAAGAAGCTTTGGCAAATTTTTAGAAATTATTGGCTATGAGGGAGTGTGGAAGCAATATTAAAACTGGAAGCAACTTCTCCAAAGGTGACACTTGGAATTAAAACTACTATCCTGCAAATCCACTAAGCCAATTATTTAACTTGAATATTCTCCTTAGACTTCATCATGTATTGGTCAGAAGATCTGTCTAGTCTAGTCCAACAGTACCAGTTCTTTCTAACACAGTGAATGTGTATTTGTTGGTAAGAAATTTCCCTGTTTCAAACAAAAAAATAAAGGTGGTTTTAAAGAAAGCAACAAGCAACAATTAAACCTGTTGGGTTATGGTGCTATGATGAAAATTCTCCTGTGTCTTGAAGGCAGAATGACTGACAGTTTTTTGCATGTAGAGTTGCAGGATGTTTAACCTATACCTGAACTCAGAGTTTGTTGAGGAAGTGTGAAACCACTTTTTCTGCCACCCCAACTGTTCTGTTACTCTGTAATGACAAAACAGGTGAGGTAGTGGTACTTCTCTTGCTGCCACATGCAGCTCAGTAATCCATAGGAAGTTTGTTGTAAGATTCTTTTGCTTGTGGCTTATTTTCTAATACTCAGTGTGGAATCTTGCTATATCTTATCTTTGTCTGCAGACAAAGTTATGTAGACCTATTTTTGTAAATCCACCAAGGAAGAGGTTGTCCTTTAGTAAAAATGTTGTGGTGTTTTTCCTAATATTAAGACAGTTATAGAAGAATAATGTTTTGCAGAGTTAAGTGTTAAAGAGTATTTTCTGAAGTCGATTTTCTGGAAATTACACGGAGGCCATTGATTATATAAAGAGCCTGTATTTGTAGATGCATATAGATTGCAATGGAGATTTAGTTTTCTTATTGTTATACCTGTTGAACCCTGCTCGTTTTTGTTCTGCTTTTTAATGACTTTTCTCTATAAGGGAAATAACTGCTGCACTCTATTACTGTAGAAGCGCAGATATAGGTGGAGTAACAATTTTCAGAGTGTTGTGGTATAATGTAGAGCTTATACATCATCTTTAATTGCAGTAAAGAAAACAAAAGGTTTGTAAAATCCATTTGGTAATCATTCATGCTCTCCAAAATACTCAAGTTCTCTGAGCAGACCAAACATTATCCTCATCATTAGACATACAGGGCAAAAACTGTGCAATGGGATTTGACCATTCTACTTTTGCACCTTGCAGACAAATAAGATGTCCATGTCGTGGACACAAGTATTGTGGCTACTTTTGATTGGACAGGCAAAACAACCTGAAAGGAGGACAGTAGAGGAAATGAGCTGTTTAGTTGAATTGAAAGAAGAGAACTGAATGGAGAGAGGTGTTAATTTTTCCCCCTTGTTTCCTAAAACAGTTTGAAAGACCTATTAATTTAAATGAACATTTTGTATTTTTCTAACATAAACTACTCTGGTAGGCTTACAGCTATCTATGGAAACTACTTGTGAAAATAAACAGAGCTGAGTATCCCTGCATTTCTGAGGGGTTTGTCTTTGACACTATTGGTTTCTATGGGTGCGTTATTTAAGGAACAGACATCCTAGATAAGGCTACAATTTGAACAAAGTGTAGAACTGATAGAATGTCATTGTTAAAAGGACAGGCTCTTTAGTATGGCATTGTGAAGTTAAACTTTCCTATATTGATGGAGTGATATTCTCTTCAGTGTTTATTTTCAGTGCTTTACTCCTCTGCAGTACCCTTCCCTTTGCAGGAGATAAAGGAATAATTATAGGGTAAAGAGTATAAACTTTCATACGAAGTAAGGCGTCTTAAAAAGACTTAAAAACTTCACCTTAAGTAAGTGCAGTACAGAAACATCAGTTCCTGGTGACATGCTGACAGTGTTCTTTCTGAAGCTTGGCTACCCTTATGTTAGAGCAGAAAACAGCAGCATCTGACTAAAGAGAAGCTTTTCTCCCTGTGGAAGACTCGGTCGGTTTCAGTTACCTTAGTGAAATCACGTTAGTTTAAACTTTGTGGTTTAAGGCATTCTCTTAAGGATTTAAGATGTGGATTTTAAATGTTAAATTCTGTATTGTTGTTTGCTGAAGACTTAAAACATGATGTTTTACAGAGCCAAGCGAAGTTGCTTGCGGAGCAAAAACGATTTCCATTTGCTACTGATAATGACAACACGAATGAAGAATTGGGTAAGATGTTTTATATAAGGTTTGTGCAGGTGAATGATGTGCTTATTATTAGCACTAAATGTTTTGAAAATTGATGATTGAAGTGATGCATTAACTTCAGATTGGTCTTACATCTGGAAATACAGCAGGTTTTCTCTGGTCACATAAAGCAGATATTTATTTCTGTTGCTAAAAACCTTTCCTGTTTTCTTCACTAGAATTCTTCACCATGTCTGCTTAAGCAGATGTTCAAAAAGCGTTACGATTAAGTCTTTTTTAACAGGCTCAGCTACTTCCTGTTTCCCTTTTTCTGTCATTATTGATGACTAAAACTTTTCAAACATCCATAAAATTTTACCAGTGCAATATGCTTTCTGTAAAACATAGATATTGGATCTGTTGCCCCTCTCCACACTCCTCCCATCAACACTTAAAGGCTGCAGGAAGACTTTCTGAATTATGCCCTAGGCTGCTACTTGAAGTTTTTTCAAAGCACACTCAGCACAAAAAAATGGGGGCATTTCAAATAAATGAACAGGAAATACTTTTCTCAAAGGACTTGAGATGGGAGTTGCACTGCTTCTTCAAATGCAGAGGTATTACGAGGCAGCAAAGAGATTGTTGAGGATGTGTGCTAAGGAAGGCAGCAGACCATCTTTTATACAAAAGCAAAGAGAGATTTTATTCCCCTCTAATGAACTTAATTAAGTAGATTTTTTTGGACACAATTTCTACCTTCATGGATTTATCCAGGAAAACTTGGGGGCATAATCTTTTTTCATATTCCTAGACTACCTAGCTATGTTCATAGAATCCTGCAAAGAATACCAAACTGTATTCAGATGAAAATATCTGATACTTTTAGTATCTGTTCTGTAGACTTGGAAGGCTATGCTAGAAGGTCTCTGTCCTCATGTTTGGCATGTAGGCTGGCACTATCTACCCACTTTAGTCCAAGAATGCCACGGTGTGAGGAGCCTG
The DNA here is from genome assembly GCF_041296385.1 of Aphelocoma coerulescens. Classification (NCBI taxonomy): domain Eukaryota; kingdom Metazoa; phylum Chordata; class Aves; order Passeriformes; family Corvidae; genus Aphelocoma; species Aphelocoma coerulescens. The sequence continues at coordinate 50,520,625 of NC_091016.1, forward strand.
GGTTGGTCCTTCTAGTTTGTGCATGTTACTTTGAACTGTTCTGAGGAAAAGTGATGCAGAATGTATGGGGCCTTCTGAAGCCATGTTGGTACTGAAATACTTTGGCTAATGGACCATTGTTAACCATTAGATTTTTCATAATGAAGTACATACTTGTATTTTTGTAATATTAAAGATTAAAAAATCAAAAAGATACAATTTAAAAAGAAGCTGATACTGTATCAGCTGGTAGCTGTCAACCACTTGTGATAGTTTTGCAGACATAGTTCATAGTTCAGTTTGGCATTTTGCTAAGTGTTTTGTATAAACTATATACAGTTGTTAGGAGCAAGACAATTGAGTGACTGTGTAAGTCTTCATTACCTTGCTTCCTGCAGTTGTTTTTTTTTTTAATACTGGAATAGTTGAGTTGCTTTTACTTTACATGCCAGCTTTTCTGTGTTCTGAGATTGGAACCCTAAACATACTATATAGTATAGTCTTATAGAAGAATGAAATGAGGAAAGTTCAAGAGCTCTTCATCCAGTCTTTCACCCTGCCCATTTTTTCCCTTTTTTTGGCAATACTATGTATTTGTGCCAAGTGAAGCTCTTTATGTATTGAGGAGAAAGCTTATGTTACATACAAATATTTCCTTCTTCATAGTAGAAGTGCTCTGAGTATGAGACAAGCTCTGGATTAAATACATTTCTCATTTCTCTTTCATTTAACTGTTTTCCTTCTTTAATGAACTGTGCTTAGCAACACTGCCAAAACAATGTGGCTCTGCCTGCCTGAAAGATAAGTGTCTGTGTCCTATCAAAAATGCCTTTGCTTTAACTGACTTATTTGTCTCTTCTCATGTTTGAATAAATAATTAAGCTAAGAGGTGCCTCTTCCATTCTGTTTGGATGACTGCTAAATTCACTGTAAGTGGGGAAAGGTGAAATCCTGCTCGTAGTTCCACTGCCAGCTGTTTGAACAAACTGCCTGGGGAAAAGTTCCCTCTAACTTTCATAGCTGTGGTCTTCAAGATAATGGGTTTTGCTGGCAGTGTAGACAGAGCTTAGTTCAGAATTAAGAACTGTGAGAGATTAAAACACGAAAAATGAAACAATCTTGAGCTCTTCAGCTGTCAGAACTGAACTTTGGTCATGCAAGCACAACTACAGCTTTCCAGTCTTGTGATTTGACTGTGTTTTTGTATCTTATGGAGATTACAAGAATGTATTTCTAATGGTCTGTTTCTTTTTCAAACACTTGGCTTCTACTTCAAAATGGGGGGTTGCGCAAGGACTTTAAAGCTTTTCATAATTATAACATGGGTAAAGACTTGGCTGGTTTTCAGCTTCAATTTCATAAATAATGAAGTCAGTTTATTTAAGGTATTTCTAGTTAATTCAAATGAAGGAAAACCCTAATGGAATTGTCAAAAAAAGTTAGTGATAGCTAGGTAGCACTTTAAATTGAGAAAGAATCCAGGGCTATTATATTGGGATCATAGTACCTTTCCTGATCCTAAGTACTTTAGAAGAAAACATGGGCACTTTCCTGAACAACTTGTAAAAAGGAGAGAAAAAACCCACAAACAGATCACAAAACCCCAAAGCAGCTCTGAAAAGCATAGTATGAATTGAGTAATTAATGAGTGCTAGGTAATGGCTGAGGGAAGTCATGTCGTTTTGGTGGCTGTTCAGGAATCCTCTGACTATTTTAATCTTCACTGCAATGTAGGAACTTAAACATTTTACAATTTGGTAGTATTTAATATTAAAAAAAAGTCAGATTTTTTTTCTGTTTTATTAACATTTTTAATGTTTTGTTAGCAATTGCTTACGTGTTGATTGGCAATGGCTTGTATGATGAAGCTATACGACATTTTTCAACAATGCTGCAGGTAAGTTTTCTGCTTGGACCCCAAAAAATAACTTAATGAAATTATCCATTGCCACATATCACTTTAATAGAAAAAATATTAAATTAAGGATTCTTAAATGAGAGTAATTATTCTGCTGTTTGTTCATTTTTTTTTTCCATCCAAACATAAGCGTGCTCTTAGAACTGGGTGATCAGTATCTTGGTTATTTGGTGAGTATTTTTCTCATCTGTAGGCATAAAGTTTTTATGGCACTTTCACCACAAAAGCACGTGTCTTCAGAAACTTGACCTCTGCGGTGCTGAAGTTTCTTAGATTGTCTGCTTATTGTGTAGGCTGAGATATTTTAAAGTAGATTTTTTTGGGTGACAGCATGTTGCCAGTAACATGAGAAAAAAAGCCCTGACAGAGATCGTTTATTGCTAGTGGCAAGTAACACATTGCTTTCACGATGATAAATGATTTTGTATGCTGGCTTTATCCTTTTTCAGTGGTAAGCTTTTGATTAGTTTAATATATAAATAAAACATAACTAATACTTATATTGGGGGTGTTTTTCCTGACCAAAATAAAGAATTCAGAATCTTCGGCAGTTAAGTAGGAGGTAGTCACATTTAAAACAAAACCAGCCCAAACAATTTATAAGCTTCAACTAAAGCTGATTTCAAATACTGTATTTTTATGGCTAAAAACCTGGAACATGCAGAAGCATGGACATACTTTTTCATTTAAACTGTTTGAAGTACACAAATGCAAGCTGAAAGCAATACTGCAAATAATAGCATGTATTAAGTGTCATATGGCTTGTTCTAAAATTGAGTGGAAGTGTGACAATTTAATGGAATTATTCCAGGGAATTTATCTGAGGACAGGAATGTTGGGCTTTTTGTGTGCTTTTATTTTCATTGGTTTGATATAGGTGTTTAGTGATACCTGTCTTTGTTTTGTTTTAATGTGAGGAATTTTTTTGACCCTAGTGAGAAATCCTGCTTCCAAAACCACTGGATTTATGTATTGTTTCCTGTCTTTATTCAGAAGGAGACTTAATATAAGTGAAGATAACCAAGATACCCAAGTAGAAAGATAGTGGAAGAAGTGTTTATGTAATAGAGTACCTCTGCAATGCCCACATGTCAGTTTAATGTAGGCTTTAATGTCATGCCTATAGTATGCCTGAAAGGCTGTAAAGTGATCATGATTGTTCACTCTGTTTTCCATAAGGCAATTTTAAATACATATAAAGTGAGCATTAAAACATTTAACTGAATAAAACAGCCTTGCTTAGCCATGGTATTAAAAGTAGGACGTTACCTACTGTTGATGTTAATGTTGCCAAGTGTAAACTTGGAATCAGCTCAAGTCTGGCAAGCTGCCAGCACTGATGTGCCACGTATTCTGTTGTTTTATCCATGGAAGAGTTTGTTTCTTGGCAGATGTCCCAATTATAAGACCAAGCCTGTGCTACAAACTTTTGTAGCACAGCTGTGTTCCTTGCAGGTGTGAAGATGGTGTGATTCCTGGCTGGTTTTCAGGGAAACTGACTGCATAGGCATTGTGGTGTTGACAAAACAGTTTTGCTGTGTAGTTCTTGAAATTTGTATGGGAAACTGTCGTTGGAGTAAATGACATCAAACAAGAAGTAGATTCACTGTGAAGGGTGCATCCCCCCTAAGTGCCTAAGTAGGAAAGTCATGAAATTAAATCTAACCCAAGGAAAGTTGGTTTGAATTTTGCAGAACTATTTTGGTAGAATACTTCTGGGTTTAGTTGCTGTCTGAATATAAATTTCATCAGGATGTCACAATGTCTTGCTTCCAAATATTAAATCTCAAATTTAAGTTGCATACAAAATAAGCTCTGAGTGGCCAAATTGTATGTTTCTTATCAGTTCAGTGACGTGAGACGGAAAAAGTTATATAATCACCAGTGAGGTTGCAGCTAATGAAGATGGATAACAGAGTATTCTAATGAATACTGTGTATTCTAATCTATTCTAATGTATACTGTGTAATAGGTTCTGGTAGGTGGTCACTGGCACAACATCTGCATTCTGTTTGGCTTTTTTATCAGACAAATACTCCAGAACAATTCCATTAAATTGAATTGGAAGTTGTGAGCATATGAAAGAATGGACTGTAATACAATAAATTTCTTTGCCTGGCAGCTGTGGTTGTTCATTGCTTACTACTTTAGATTGGCTAGAATGAAGTACATATTGAAGAAACCAAAAAACCCACACCACAAGTTAATATTTTATTTGTTTAACAGGAAGAACCTGAGCTGGTTAGTGCAATTTATGGCCGAGGGATAGCGTACGGAAAAAAAGGACTACATGTGAGTAGATCATTATTTAAATCAATATCCAACTGAATTATTTGAATCTGAACTATAAGAAAGCCTGTAGCAGGAGTAAGTAGACTGATTAGAACGTGATGAGTACACTTCAAAGTCTTTGTATTGTCCTACTTCCGTGATGAGTCCGTCCCTTGGTAGGTGCACTGTATAACGTTGAGGGATCTAGTAGATCATACTGCTCAAGCCATGGATACGTTTGCTTTGTGAGACTGTGGAAGTAAAGCTGCATGACATAAGTATGCCAAAGGAGAAGATAAGGCACTATTGTGAGTGGTGGATAGTAAGGCTGAGTCCCAGCTTCTTGACAGAGTTGCCTATTACAATAACAGGCAGTATCTTGCCTCTGAGACAGGTTTATGAAGTCCCACTGAATTCATCTTCACATCTAATGTGTATTTGGAAATGAAAAAGTCTTTTATTGCAGCTTGGGAACATTGTCAGCTCTTCCAATACAGTAGACTGCTTTTTAATTGCTTATGCCTCTTGATAAGTATACTACCTTGAATTTATTAAAACAAAATAAAATTCAAAGTTAAATTACTTAGTTGCAATACTTACTGCTCAAATAATTTCCTGAGCAGAAAGAAATTTATGAGTAGACAATGGTCCTTGTAGTTTGACTTTGTGGCCTGTTGAATCATGATTGAATGGTTGCTAGAGTTCTAGAAGAATGAGTACTTGAATAACTCCTTGAAAATTTTCTTTGTGCAGAACATTTTATTATTTAGGGGTGCTGACAAGAGCTTGAAGTCCCTCATATGCTGATGTTTTTAACATCAGCATGAGTTTGTTTTCTCACCTTGTTTTCTCAGTTTAGCTAGGTGTTGATACAGCTTCACTTCATAAAAGGTTTTGTGTGGCACCTTCAAGACACAAAGATGATGTTAAGCACAAAATTTCTTTGCTTTGAGAAAGAAGAAAAAGATCAATGGAATCTAATACAGGACTTGCTATATAATTACTTAGGTTTTTTTCTAATTAAGTAACTACTTCCATCCTACACTTCATAGAGGACAGTTAAAAAATTTAGATGGGCAGAATGCTGTTGGCATCAACCCATTTATCAGTACTGCTTGGCTTAAGTTGCAGACAATGATGACAGCAGTGGTGGGTGTGAGTGTGCCTATGCGTTGGAGTTCATGTGGGAGCTTGAGCCAGCTTTGCTGCCAAGAAAGGCACCTCTAGAGCCATAAACCTGATGTTTATTCACAGAGTTAAACTAATAACTTATTATTAGAGGTACAACACAAAGATGATGTGTACAAAGTTTAGTTTTGTTGTTTGTAGCAGACATGGTTTTTCCAGCTGTTTGCAGAATACTGCATCTTGATGTTGTTAGCCAAGGTGTGAAGGGCTTTTAATATAAATGGGTGTACTTTTGGACACTTAGCCAATCTAGTTGTCCTTCATCTTGAGAGCATATTAGTCTAAGTGTGCACAGTTGTTCACCTTGTTTATTTTTCTCCTTTTCAGGATATGAAAAATGCTGAACTTGCTCTGTTTGAGCTCAGTAGGGTGATTAGTCTAGAACCAGATCATCCTGAAGTATTTGAACAGCGAGCAGAAGTGAGCATTTTTTGTCTTTTCAGACTTTTGGAGAAGTTTCAATTAGACAGTGTTTCCAATTACGTCTTAACTGATTTAATGACTAAAGCTTGGTGCTCTTCTGTGAATGTTCCTCCTTTCTTTTAAAATATATGCATTTCCTCTCAGTGTAATTTGTGGAATATTTAGTTTTAAAATAAAATATAGAGCATACAGAGTTACTATAGCACATGCAATGCCGTATATGTGTAAGTGTTCAGTCTTTGACATACTAAATAGCAGGATCATTTGTGTTTAGGGTTTTTTTTATAAAATGAATCAAAATGTCACTTGACCCTTACTGTTTGCACTTTCTGTCAACTTAGTAAATCTGTTATTAATACTAGTTGTTAAAATACCAAACTTTAAAAATTGAAATGTCTTGGGTTTATATTTGTGCATGTAATTTCAATATCATTCCAGCCCACATATATTTTTTATTTTGAAAATCAAGTTTTGTTTTGCCAACTAAATTACAGAAAATGGATGTCAAGCTTTGTAGGCAAACCAAAAGCATAAATATTAAAGTCAGCATAGTGTGTAATGATAGCTGCCATAACATTCACAGTTTTAATGTTTTTAGTGATCTCGTAGTACGTTTGTGAACCTTGACCTAAAAATGTGAAAGGCATTCAGATAATTGGAAAATGGACCATTTTCCATTGGGGGAATGTTTTTTCACATAAGGCTTAGGAGAATACTTTAATTACATTTTCATTTGAATATGTGAAATAGCTTGAAATTGAGTATTTTGCTTTGACCAATTTGTTTTTAATTTGGAATACTGGGTTTCTGCAAATGTTATTGGTGATGTTTATGTACACTGATAGTTTTGAGAAAAATTATTCCAGATTTACTCTTTCATAGGGGTTTAAAGGCGATAAGTACTGAAATTTATAGTGGAACTTTCCAGCCTATTCTAGCAAATACAATTACTCTGTTACAGCTGAACATGGAAAAGAATAATCTTCAGTTTTCTAGAACAAATCTATTCAGTCTGTCTGCTCTAAACTGTGTTTTGGTTTTATACTCTTAGATATTGTCCCCACTGGGACGAATCAGTGAAGCATTATCTGATCTCACCAAAGCTATTCAGCTGCAACCATCAGCAAGGCTCTACAGGCACAGAGGTACCCTTTACTTCATATCTGAGGTTAGTGGATTTGGGGGATTCTCTTTGACTTTTGTTGTGGGGATGTTGTTGATTATTTTGTTGACTTTTGTGCTAGCTGTTCCTTTTGTTCTAGAGCTTCTTTCCTATTTAGTTAAAAAGCCCCAAACCACTATATATATAACAAAAGCCCTGATTCCTCTAGCTGGCTTTCTGACAGTTCAGAGGTATTCTCTGAGTATTTCATTTGCAAATTTATTTAGTGCAGAGAATCAGAGGACAAGTACCTTGCATGCACACCTCAGATTCTTTTGTGTTTGAGGAGTAGGATGTGGATAAAGACTTTGACTTGATTTATAACCTGTGGCTGCATTTAATTAACATTGATAAACACCAGTTTGAAAAGGAAAATACTTATGGCCAAGGTAGTAAGTCATCTATATACTTAAGAAAAAACACTCCTCACAATAAACAAATAAAAAACCTGTAGCAAAATGTTAATATCCCATTTTGCTATGTGACCTGTGTGTTTTGTTCTTAAAGCTTTAATGTAGAACAAGTAGCTTTATCTTCAAAGATTGTGTGAATACTTGATGGCTGATTTCCTACTTGATTCTTCTGATTTCACATTTGCTTCCAGCTATTTTTCCATTTACTTTACTATGTTTTATACAGCACTTCCTGTAAAAGTTGGAAGTGTATTGTGCATTCTTTGATGTTCTGATTGGTAGTTGATAATCATTGCTGCTTAGCCCTGAGACTGACTTCATATATTAAACAAAATTCTGTAGTTTACTTTTATGAAAATAAAAGTATGTATTCCTCTTTATTTGTATTGTGTTTCCACTGTCATCTACAATCTCCTTTATCATAGGATTATGCGACAGCCCATGAAGATTTTCAGCACTCACTGGAACTGAACAAAAATCAGCCTATAGCTATGCTTTATAAAGGCTTAACCTTCTTTCACAGAGGACTTTTGAAGGTAAATCTATATTAAACAATAGTTCATGTAGAACAATACCCTTTATTTGAAGTTACTTCCATAAAATAGTAGAAATATCATAGGTGTTGATACTATATTTTCTCTCACATAAGGAAGATTTTTAAGGCAAAAGAGTGTAAGCAAAATAAAGATTCCATGATATGATATGTAAATCTGCAGTTGTTGCTGAATCTCAGTAGATCAGTGATAACAGTCATGTTTAAGGAGTGCTTTGAAAGATGTTTGTATTTGGCACCTCTGCTAGTATTTGTATGGTTATGTTCAAAATTTCAAAATTAAATGGAGATTTTCTAGGCTTTGGGAAGGGAAGAGGGATGAAGAGGAAAATAATTTTAAACTCTTCCTTGAATGAGCTAGGAAGTAATTAAGGGAAGTGTAGAAGCCCTGCATTTATACAAGTTTATTTCAGTTATCTGTTGGTTCTGGAAGGCTGATATCTAACTTGAGGGAACATAGTTGCTCCTTCAGTTTCTAAAATCAGGAAAGTAAGTTCTTCCCCTGTCTTTTTTAAGTTTTCACATTTTGTAACTCAAAACTTCTCTCTGTTTTAGGTGTAGTAATATTGCCCATTTCTTGTTTGTGAAGTATTTAGTGATACTGCTGCTATTTTTCATAGAGGAGAGTAATTACACAAGTTGTCTGATATCCTCAGTTTGAAAACTGAAGATGCAGTGGTGTGATTCCTGAAATCCAACATCGGAAGCTGTCTTTTGACCTATCATAACAGCTTGGGGCTCATTAAGGGTTGTATGCAGAACCTGGAGACAGCTGAGGACTCATGAGTTTCAGCCCACTATCTTTCACAGACAATCACTATTTTTTTATCTCTCTTCTTTTTTTTTGCTGTCTGCTTCCTCACTTTTTTAGTACCCAAGCAGGTATTTTTTTCCACAGTCTCACTGTATGCTGTGAGAACATCAGATTGTCACTGAATTTTTATTATCTGTTATCTTCTTGTAGTCTGAAGAGATACTTGCAAATAATAGTCTGAATTTCTGATTTTTGGTGTAGACAACAGAGACCCCAAAAAGTGATAGTGAAAATACAGCTGACAAAAATAAATGCTGTCTCAGTTTGCTGAATAGAAGCAGAGTTTTCTTCTTTCTGATACACAGGTCAGCACATTTCTGCACCACCATCTCTCTCCCCCCAGTTTCTTTTCTCAAAGAAAGCATCTTCCCTCTCTAATATTCACGTTCTGAGAGATTGTCACTGGGGTTTTTCATCCCCAGGTACGCCTTAGCTTCCAGTCCAGATTCAGGCTGCATTTTAAAGGAAAGCTGTAAATGTCATCTGTTAGGTTTTATAAGGCTTGCTGAAAATTGAAGATTGGGGTTGAGGGTGGCTGTGTTCAATTTTGAGTGAAAAGAGATTGATTTGGATCACTGCTTTTGGGAATAATCATTGTGGTTTTAAAACTTACCTATAGGATATGTGCCTATCAGTAGATGTAGGTGATTGTGCTACATTTTTGTTCAATGTATATTTTTGTGCGTGTTGTAGTGCTCAGAATATACTTGATAGCTTTTCTAAATAAGAATTTCTAAATCGATTGAAAATACCAGTGATTCTTTCCTTACAGCATCTAATTTATTGCATTGTAGACTTCAAGATACTTTTAAGGCATTCCTTAGTAATATTAATTAATTGATTATTCCATCCTTAATTCTAGGTCTCAAGATTGAATATGCCAGTTCGAAAAGCTGAGTTCTTAATCAGACTCTTTGAAGAGGAATATTTCTTTAACCATATGCTTTTTTTGTTAGCTTTTATTTTTATTACCTTGCATTCCTCACAACAGTAATAGCAATAATAGCAACAGTATATGCTGTTGTGTGACAATGATCACTTACTCTGTAATCCCTCAAGAGAATGTTTGCTAACCATGGAAGTAACAAAGAATGCAATAAGACAATTAAAGGCAGAGTGCAGATTTGAAGGAGTCTTTTGGCCTCCCAAACTTAAGACGTGTAGTATGAATGAAGAAGGAAGACTGTAAGGAGAGACTGCTTTACCTTAGGGACCAGACTGAGCTTTGAAAGCAAACTCTGAAGGGATTTCATCTCTGAACTCTATTAAAATGCTAAAAGAATTGCTCATTCCCACTGCATATTAGACAAAGGAATTCCAGCTAAATCTGTCAGCACTATAAAGAATGTTCCGGCATTTCATTTATTATGTAATAATTTTTACTCCATAGATATTTTAATATATTCATGCCTTGTTTGTTCCTTCCAAAGGTTTTGATATATAACTGTAAACCCATAGCTAGTAACTACTGAGGATGCTGAAATTTAATGAATATAGTAAGTTACAAGTTTTTCTGTTGGCCCCTTTCTGCAGGAAGCCATTGAATCCTTCAAAGAAGCTCTGAAGCAGAAAGCAGACTTCATAGATGCATATAAAAGTCTGGGACAAGCCTACAGGTACTCATATTCAGAAGTAGTTTTAAAGTTAATTTTTTCATTTGGTTGTGTTCTTGAAAATGCACTTAAGTTTTACACACTTGTTACAAAATTGTGCAGAACCAAATGTGGTATTTGGTAGCTCCAGCAGCTGGTATGGCTACATCAGAATATGTTTAATATAAATAATTTCTATGTTTGCTTTGTATTTTTAATTTCATCTCTGGTATCTCTTTGAGTCTCCCAGACGCGAAGGTTAAATGGCAGTTTTCAGTAAGATGTTCTTTAGGTATGCTAGATGATTTTTAGATAATGGAAATGTTTAATACAACATGAGCTTATAGCATTTTGCCTATTAAATCCTGCTTCAAATGTAGTGGCTTTGGTGCTCATGCATTTATTTGAAACTAAAGAGCTTTGGTTAATCACTATTTTGCTAAAAACTTTTTTAGCAGATGTATTTAAAACTAGTAGATCTTCTTTGTTTTTCTAGTGTTGTTTTGGTTTGGATGAATTTTGTCAAATATAATTTGATGTGGAAAGAATTCAGTAATCTTAAAGAAATCAGTGTACTAGATTAAAAAAATTAAGAAAAGCTGTATACTATTTCTGTTTTAATTTTCTCACAACAGTTTCTCTGTGACTGTTTTTACATGTACAGCTGTCCTTGCACATGGAGTAATTCCAGTCAATACATTTTTAGTTAGTTACAGTTTTCAAACACCATATGCTTTTTTCTTACTCAGCATTTAAGTAGTTGGTAAATTTTTAAAAACATGTTTGTACATAGAAGTTAAAAAGGCCTCTCAAAGATAGTGTTTTCCAAGAATGCTTTGTGTGGAAGTTTTGTTTACTTTAGTTTCTGAAGAAATACCATAGGTATGTGTTTTTACAGTTTAATGTTTGCTAAGGATTGTGAAGATTTGTGGTCTGGGGTTGTATTTCAGAGTACATATTTCTGGGAGTAACAAACTCTGTGCAGCTGTTCTGTTATTACCACAGAAGAATAGTTGCAAAATTACTGCTTTTGTTATAGAAATTTTCCATCAGTACTGTGTTTCTCTTCAATGATATCCCCTTTGGACACCCTAAAGCAACTTTTAACAAGTAATTTTGTTGTCACTGTTGTCTTCTGTATTTTTCACTTTCCACATTACTGAATCACCTAGAGAGCTTGGCAACTTTGATGCTGCTACAGAGAGCTTCCAGAAGGCTTTACTGCTGAATCAAAATCATGTTCAGACATTACAGCTCAAAGGAATGATGCTTTATCATCATGGTAGTTTAGATGAAGCACTAAAGAATTTTAAGGTACGCAGGCTGTAAGTAAACACAAAATTTAAATGTTTTAATGAGGACTTGTATTCAACAAGTACAACAAAATGGACAAATTTCAAAGTTTTTCGTTGTGAATATGTGTGCATTTGGACTAGAAGTATTTTTTGTGAAGTCCATCTTAAAAGATAAAACTTAACAGTTTGTAATTAAAAATCTAATTTTGCTAAAACTAAGGTGGTTTCTTTAACTGTTTTATGTTTTTGTAAAACCAAGCTCTGGCTGAAATGTGTTATTTTTCTTTTTAAACTGGTAATTGTGTTCTTGCTAATACTTTGACTTGAAACCTAAAGTTCTTTTCATATCAGATGAAAGATAAAATGTACTACTCTGTAATTTTAAGCTGAAAATAAGTTACAATGTTTATCTAATTTTTCTGGAGTATTTTCTTCTGAAAAATTGAGCATATGTTGTGATTCATTGTGCTTGCAAAAATTTTCATGTTGCCAAAATCTTGCCTATCTCCGTTGGCATTAAATAATTGCCTTATTTTGTAGAAAGAACAAAAAAGGCAGATGTTATTTGTATGCCCATATTCTTAAAACAAGGAATGAAGTAAGATCCCTTTCCAGACGAGTCTGTGCTAATCCCAAGGAGAACACTTTATGTGCGTTATTACATATTCACCTTCTGTAATCCAATTTGTAGATACTGGTGTAATTGAAAAGATACTTCAACTTCTGAGATGGAGATGCTCTTCTAAAGACATGTAATTGCTGGAAGAATAGGAGCATTCATTTCTGAATCATAAACAGGAATTTGCTGTGTGTTTAACATACAGTAAATAGCTGATTGACTTAGAGTGTACTAATTCATGGAGTAGTGAAGAGATGAATGGGTGAAATGACAGAAAAGATACGTATCTATATAACTAACCCGAAATGAGTTGTTATATTGTCAGGAGTATATTTTGTCTAATTTCACTCAGCTAACATTGAGCTAATATTGTTAGAGCCAAGTGTGCAAAGCATGTTTGCACTGGCAGAATTTGGGTTTTCAGGTTTTTTCCCCTTTAATAAAGCTGAAAATATTTTTTCTCACATTTGCTAGCATTTTAAGTGCTCAGCAGCATTGGAAAGAAAATTATGAGGGAAGTGGATCTTAATAATCAGTATGTCTTTTCACACGTCTTCTGACCAGACAGGTTGGGTTATTTGAAGGTACTCTTTCTGTCTCTTGATTCGTGGGTGCTTTGTTCCTTTAATGTCCTAGAGATGTCTACAGCTAGAACCATACAATGAAGTGTGCCAGTACATGAAGGGTCTCAGCCATGTTGCCATGGGACAGTTTTATGAAGGCATAAAAGCTCAGACCAAAGTTATGTTAAATGATCCACTACCAGGACAGAAGGCCAGTCCAGAATATCTGAAGGTGAAATACCTCCGAGGTAAGTTGGGATTGGTTGTTTTTTTTTTTTTTTCTTTTGCTTAAATGTTTCAAGGACCCTAACAGTGCAAGCTTTCTTGAAGTTATGGTCATTTTAGACAAACCAGTGTACATTCTCATAAACACTGTTGAGTATGTATGTTAAAAAAAAAGTACACTGATTCTTCTTGTTCATACAGTTAAAACCTAGATCCAAAAATGGAACATACATTTCTATATAAAGGTAAAGACTGTTGTGATACTTAGTTGAAAAAGACTTATTGCATTCTTGGAAATTGGCTAATAGCAAAATTATATTATCTAAAAATAATGACTTGTGAAAATCATGTTGTTTAACTGACAAGCATATAACCTGGTTACTGTTTTTATGTAATGGCATAAGTAAACTGATTATGCAAACAGTATTTAATTTTATTTCTTTCCTCCAGAGTATTCTAGATACTTGCATGCACATTTGGATACCCCTCTTACAGAGTATAATACTGATATGGATCTTCCTGGAAATTTCAAGGATCACTGGGCCAAAAATCTTCCTTTTCTTATAGAAAATTATGAAGAACAGCCAGGCTTACAGCCACATATAAAGTGAGAATTTTTATTTTTTAAAGCCTATTCTAAATGGGGGGGGGGGTGTGGGGGTGTGTGTTCAGTTTTAAATTGCCATTCTGAGGCTTTTTTACAATGTTTAGTATTATATGGATGTACAATTTCACTGAGTGTATAAATTCTTTTGTACATCATAAGAGTTGGTTTATCTCATAGGAGGAAGAATTAAACTTAGGACAATGTTCTTCACTTCTCTCTTCACATAGTAATATTCACATATTGTTTCATATTCTGTGGCCTTACTGATTAACTCTTGTATTTCTTTTTATTTTGTAATTAATGTTAAGAAGTTGATAAGTTTGAGATGCTCAGTGTAGTGTTTCCTGATGCCCTTATTACAGTTTCTGGTTGTGTTTTAGGTTTTTATTTTGTTACAGGTGTAATTTCTAGATACTTAATATATCCTTAATGGCAGCTCAGTTTCACTGGGTGAACATCTTCTCTGGAGTAACTTTGGAGTAACTTTAGGAGGAGGGTGACTTCAGTCAAAAAGTAGGGGATTTACTAGAACAGACTTCAAAACTGTCTAGCTAAAGGAAAGATAGCAATTTCTCAGCAATTTCTCTGAATACATTGTCATGTATTCACTTAGTGTAAAAAATTGCCATTAAAAATTCATGGCTTTTGTGTATATGGGATAGAATCCACCTTTTTAGCACAAGAAGTTTTTACAGAATTATGGGAGAAGGTAATGGAATAAGAATTCCTTTTCTTAGTTAATCTGGGTGAGTGTAATAGTGAAGAATAATGTATTATTTATGAGCTTTATTTAATATCACTTATGAGCAAGTCTGAAGTGAAATACTGGTTGTGACAGTAATAAGATCTGCCACTGAATTCAGTTAAGAGTGAATTAACTTGAGATATTGGGTGTAACTGCAACATACTGTGTATGTTCAGTCGGCTGGGAGGAGTAATGAGTGTTCTTCATCCTGTGTTTAAATATTTCTCATACAAATGGTATTGATTTGTAAAACAGAGATTTGTTTGCCAAATGCTTTCAGGACTTTTATAGCCAAGCTATGTCTGATGCACGTTTTTCTCCTCTGTAAGAGATGTGTTATTTCAGAATTTTGAAAGCTATAAGCCTGATGTGCAAGAACTCATATGTGTAGCTGATCATCTGGGTTCCATGATGCAGTATGAGACGCCAGGATTTCTTCCAAATAAAAGGATACATAGAGGTATACTGAAAATGCTCTGTAAACTTGAGTGGGGGAAAAAAGTCAATGTTATGATGATTGAATGCTATATCTTCGCAATCTGCAAATTAGTTTAATTCTCTGTTTCTTTCAAATCAAATAGAAAGTTTAAAATTAAAATATTCATTATGTCAGCAGTTTCTTGACCTAGCTGGGGACTGGAAATCAGGATGTCCCAGACTTTTTGATGTTGTCCTTTCTTTTCCTGTAAATACATTGCTTTCCTGTCAGTTTTCCTGTCTGTGCAAAACTGAGTATTTGGCTCTAATTGGTTTTCTGTTTGCTGTTGGTACCTCTTTCCTCGTGCCTCACCTCAGCAATGGGATTGGCCACTCTAGAAGTAATGCAGGCTGTGCAGCGGACTTGGGCAAACTCCAAAGTTCGGATGAATGGGAAAACCAGACTGATGCAGTGGAGAGATATGTTTGATATTGCTGTGAAGTGGCGAAGGTAATGGTCACAGAGCAAGCCTGTATTGGTTTTAATAGTGATGAGTGCTCCAGCTAACCAAAGGGCTGGAGTCATGGAGAAGAAAATGAACTCTTGCTTCCATTCTGTAACTAGAAAGGTTCTGGTAAAAGAAAAGGATGGTGTGCGCTTCTGAAAATACTCCATTTTTCTTCTTCTATAATGGAGGGAAAAATTCAGAATAGCATTTTCCAGTTGAAGCAAAGCTGTGAGAGACCATAGGATCCATTGCAGCTAAGGGAAACAAAAACTAACAGTTTCAGCTCCAGAAACATCAAATATTTGAGTTGTATGGTTTTTATAAGAAAAAACCGTATGTTTCAGGAAAAGTTATTTTTCGTAATCTCTGCATTCTAGTTTTTGCCTAAAATTGTTCTGTCTGTGAATAGAGCTCTATTAAAAATATTACATGGATTGAAATGTGTGCCAGTGTTGATGTCCTTTGTCTTTGTAGGATAGCTGACCCTGACCAGCCTGTGCTTTGGTTGGACCAAATGCCTGCCCGGAGCCTTAGCAGAGGTTTCAATAATCACATTAACTTAATCAGGTAGGAGAGTTTTACCAAACAACATTCCCACACACACTAAGGGATTGTACCAAAAATTACCAGCTGTTTGTGAAACAGCATTTTACAGTATTGAATGTGTATGTACTTACTGTTTAATATTTATTTTATGTTTTCTAGTGGAACATTTGGCATTTGTGCATAATTTTCCCTCTTGACATTTCCTCTTTTTCCTGAATTTCAATTGTACAACTGAGTTATAGCAGTATCTAACAAGGATCCAGAATATGCATTATTTTCTTGTGCTGTTTTTGTTTCCCAAATAACCTTAAATGTAAAATTTTGATTAAGTTCATCATAGTTGTAATTTTTGCAAATGCTGCCTCTCAAAGGTAGTGGCATCAGTATTGAAACAATGCTGTTATATTAGCTTTAATACCAATTTACAGTGGAGAGGAAAAACATAATTCTTATAGTTATTTTCAAGGTAGGCCAGAGTAAAGCAAAAATGACAAAATAAGTAACCTGTGGAAGATAACAGTTACACTTTCAAATAAAGGTAAAATTTAAAAGATTCAACCACTGTTGTACGTTCCATCTTCTCCCATGCTGCAAAACTCTGTATTGTAGTCATGACAGTGCTACTTCCCTTGAAGTGGTGCAAGTGTGACAGACTCGATGTGGCAACATCACTGTCAATCACAGGAGCAGAGTGTGTTTGTGTAAGTAAATATGTAGCCAGGTTTCATCCTATTCCACCCCCTCATGGGAAATACTGAATCTTTGATCTGTCATTCTGCTTTTATATATGTCTATCTCTATTCTTTGAGAAGCTGTACTGAAAAAGGAGGATAAGGAAAACAAAGCCTTCTCAAGAATTATTTCAGGCAGAGAAAAACAGTGATGTTCTAATGTTCATATGCAGAGGCTAATGAGGCTTTGTCCTCACTCTTCCTTCCACTCTGTGAAATGGACCCTAGCACTGCTAGGGACTCTGCTTTACTTTATGAAGTGGTTAATGCATTGAACTCCAGTGCAGATCAGTTACTTTGCAAGATGTGCTGCTTCTTGAACAGTCTTGTGCTCAGGCTTCTCTCTTCACTCAAGCCAAGTGTTACATTTGGGCTGCAAGCTGTTTCCATCTTTGCTGTTGCTGCATTTCTCTCTTGTCATATGTACAGTGCAGCAGAAACCACAGCCATCTGTACTGAGATGCATTCCATACTTCACCTGTCTCTTCATGGTTTTATTTTTAAATGGGAGAGTAAAAGCCTAACTTCTAGGTGATCTGTGTTGGCAGAAAGGCATTAATGCAACAACACTTAATTAATGTCCTGAAACTAATACTGAACGTTTAACCTGGGGAAATAGGTCCCTGTACAGAATCTGTCAGGAACTCTTGTTTTGCAGTGGACAAAGTACTGTACTTGTTTACCTTTCATTAGAGAACGCTGGCAAAACGGGCAGTGTACTGTCAGAGCTCTTTCAGTCATTTTATAGAAGTCTGAAATAAGCTTCGTGAACATTCAGAATTGTAGGCCCACAGTGAACCTAATTCTAACCTTTTGGGTTTGGCTCAGCCTTGGCTTTTGGGGATCTCATCAGCATTTTGGTTGTGCTTATTTGATAGCTAAGTAGTGGTTCTCTGAAAAATACTCGCTTGGCACCTGTTTTGAAGAAACAATAGATTTGAAGCAGCCTAAATACCACTGCCTTAGGAGTTGATCATGCTTTAGTACTGGATGGTGATTGCATTCTTTTTGACTCTGGAAACCTCTTCTGGTTTGGTCATTCTCCAGCCTTAAGTAATAGCCACTTTCTTTGATCAACTTTCTATTGTGATTTGTTTCTGCTTTTGGCTCCATCCTGATGATTTCACATGACGTGAGGGATAAAAATAAATGAACATATTAAGTGGTAATGGTTGCTTTTTAAAATTTATTTTCATTTTGAAGCATGTTCTAGTTCACTATGATTTCTAAATGATAATTTCTTCTTAACGAATTATGCAGATTTGTATAATTTCCTTTTTACATTACTCAGCTTGTCAAATGGCTGCTGGTTGAAGAGACTAATCAGGCACAGAGCTAATACCCTTTTCTTGATAACTGAGATGGCTTTATGACTGTCTTTTGACTGTCCTTCAGGAAGATATACTTTGTTTTATAGTTAGGTTATGATTCAAAAGTTATCCCATACCCATTTGACTAAGGCTGAATTCTTTCTATAATAGTATGGCTACCTGACAACCAGGTGTAACAATAGATTTAGACTGGCAGCTAGCACTTTGCATGGTTATAATATATATTAAGATAAAAGCTGCTCAGTCAAACCAGAACAGCAACAGCAGTTGGGTGTTCTTCTAGTATTTGTAACAGATCTAGTCATGCTGAGCTCAAGCTGTCTGTAGGTTTTGTTTCATCTGAATTAGATACCAGGAATTTCTGTGGGCAGAACTACTTGGATTACCTCTCTGTTAGCATAACCATTTTCTTTACTCAGATTCTCTGCATTGGAAGTCCAGTATTGTTCAATTATTCCTGTCAAATGAGTCTTTTCATGGAGGCATTAGCATTCAGTGTCTGCTGGATTTTTTTTTCTTTTCCAGAATGGCAAAATGTTTGGAGTGTGTCAGAAAACAAAAACCTTTTTTGTTTGTTTTGTGTCAATTTGGGGACCTTTTTTAAAAGATATAGAAGAAACATCTTGCAGTTCACAATTTTTGATAGGCTTTCAGATCTTAATGTTCTGAAGATGCAAGTGTGTCAGCTGTCACTTTCTTTGTTGATCTATAGACAAGGGTGAATTTCCCTTATCTTCTTTCTGGCTTAAATGATCAAAGCTAGTAAGTTTGATTTAAAGTAGAGAAAATGTTTTGGAAAGCTTTAGTTGTTTTCATAGACAAAGCAAGGATTTGTGATCAGCTAAACACTGATGATATGCTTAATGTTCTTATTAAAAAAAAAGACACTCTGGAACACTGCAACTTTTGAATTCTTGGTGGTACTGTTTACTAAACAAGGAGAAAGAGTGGGAATAAACAGAAATCACTTTTGGCCACCCACCAAAATTCTTTTTTGGTACGACAGCTTCTAGATGGCCTTATAGAATGATAGGTCTGCTTTGGATATATTTTCCAATATGACACTAAAGGAAAATCCACTTTCTTATACTGACACACTACTGCCTGTTGTACAGATATTTTTTTAAGACAGATGGAAAATGATGGGACGTACAACAAGGGCAAATTATGTATATTAGATTTGTCTTCATCCTTCCGCTTTCCCTGCCTCCCTTTCCTCTGTGCAGATTCGTGTATGTGTTCTAATTCTGTTCAGTTTTTGATGACTGATTCTGCTGGTTTTCTGAGACTAGGCCTCCTAAGGTGAGAGACTGTCAAGTGAGGCATTAGGCAGGGACTTGAGCTGCCAAAAATCACTTAAAGTGGAAAGAAAAAGCTAGCTGTACACAGCTTCCTGTGATTGACAGTGGTTTTGCTTCCTCAGAGAGCGATAACGCTTGCTTTATAAAATCTTGTTTTGTAGACTGGGAGAAGAGGAAGGACTCCTACAAATGCAGTAATGGTATGTAATTTTTCCTCTCAGAGTGGTTATAATCCTAACAAGTTTCTACCACATTTTAATATAGAGTTTCTTTTACTTAGTTGTCCAAGGGAAAAAGCAACACCTTTTCGATGTTTTTGTTTTTCAGTTACTACTTGTAACTGTTGGGATTCAAGGCAAAATTAATTCAATATAGAGGGACATAGGTGAATAAAGAAAAATATATGTGGACAGTCAGAGCAGGTCAACATGTTTGGCATGTATGTATATTGCCAAATATGTAAACTGGAGAGTGTTGGTTCTCCAGATGTGCAAATTGAGAATTCTTTTCTAGTTTTGTTGTATCTGTGAGTCTAGGCAAGATTATACCTTGTACTGATGTCTTTTCCTGGTCTTAAAATCAGGAGTCAAACACAGTTAGAAGGGAAAAAGGGATTTTACCTTGGTATTTATTTTAAGGATCCTTAGGTGCACACGTCCAGATCAAATGCACTGAAATGCACACTGCAATGCACACCCCAGAAGATTGGGTATAACATTATAGGTTTTCCTAATTAGCATATCT
Organism: Aphelocoma coerulescens; assembly: GCF_041296385.1. Lineage (NCBI taxonomy): Eukaryota > Metazoa > Chordata > Aves > Passeriformes > Corvidae > Aphelocoma > Aphelocoma coerulescens. Next base: position 50,540,571 of record NC_091016.1, read on the forward strand.
ATAAAAAATTCCCCAATGAGAGGCTCAAGTGAGCCCCCCTCCCCAAGGAGCCTTCTCCTGGATGGTTCTATCTTCGTTTACAGAATGTGTTCTGGAGAGGACCTTGGGGTCTGGGGCACACTGATCTCTAGCTACGAAGCTTCTAAAATGCTGAGTCTCTCAGCTTGACAAACAAGTCCAAGAATGTAGGCAAAAAGCACTAAGAATACAGAAGTAGTAAAAAAGGTATAACAGGGGCATAAAAGCAAAGGCAAAAAATCTTCATGGCATCAGTACAAATTGGTAAATATATATATATAAGATTTACTGGAATTAGGCACACTGAAAATGGGGAAATATGCATGGAATGTAGTTTATCAGAGAACAAAAATTCTAATGATACGTGAGTTTGAGCAAGTTCACTATGTAATCCATATTTAAAATGGGGGATTGGCAATTCACCATGTAGATAAACCCTACGTGGTTCATTCCTTTAATTTACAGAGCAACTGTGAATAAAATGGTGTCAAATGTTAATGAGTAATATTTGTGTCCTGGAATGTTGGGTTGAAGAACAAGACTTCAAAAAACCCTTTTTTTTCCTTTGTAGGGGACAGGTCATTAACATGCGGTACCTGGAATACTTTGAAAAAATTCTTCATTTTATCAAAGACAGGATCCTTGTTTATCATGGGTAAATTACAATTTTTTTTTCCCCCTGCTTCGTTCCCCTCGTAATAGTGATCTGAAATTTACATAATATTAATTTCAGAAAGTCTGAAAGATTTTTTTCTTAGTTTACTCAGTTCTGGTTTCCTTAGTAGATATAATTGTTTTAATTCCTGTTGGAGATGGAAGATCCTATTCATTGCCACATAAAGAAACTTAAACTAATAGGAAAAAACCACTGTGAATTACAGTGTACCTAGAAACTAATAACTGTTTTGAATTTGTAGCCATGGTTCTGTCATGATTGGATCTTTATTCTTTCTAAGCATATGATTTATTAAAGATGTTGGGTTTCCTCGTGGTAGAATCAAGTACAGTTACTCTGACTATTGAGATTAATTTATTAAGAAGTGAGGAAAAAAGAGAAAAGAAGATACGGAAGGTAATTTTCATTGAAACAGGTTTCTGGCAAGTAGTTTGAAATGAGCAGAGAACCTTTACTGTCTGTTACATAGATGGGTTGGTAGATGCTGTCCTGGAACTGAAGAGAGTTGTAGACTTTTGAGTGAAATAATGTGACTAAAGGTTATATGAAAATTGATGTTGGCATCTGTACTGAATACTGTGGCTCAGTATTCGATAACATAAAATAAAAAGCTCTTTTAGCTTTAAATCCTATAATTTTCCTTTGGCCTGGTAACATATTAAATACTGAGTTCTGTTTTTCAATCTCATTATACTACTTAAATATCAAAAAATGAAAGTGTAGAAAATCCTTGCAACAGCTGAAAACATTTACATTTTAGAAAATTTGTGGTAGTTGCTGAAAATACATAAGCTCTGTGGTAACTGGCAGTCTGTCCTCTGTTGCTAGGAAGTTTGTTCAGAGTACGCCCAGTAGCATTTGACCTTAAACCAGACCAACTGGTGCTGTGATTTCTAAAATAATGCTGTTCTTAAAAACTGGTATAGTGTAATTAATACTTATTAGAGCAGTAATTCAACAGGTTTCTTCATGATCCAGCTGTGCCTGCATCTGAAGTATTTACTTGCCTTTGAGGCTACACAGATGCGTGTATTTTGTGAAGAATATTTCTAATGTTAACTCTCTTCTACTTCCATCTTTCCTTATCTAGAACCCCCTGCCCACACACACACATGCAAACACTGTTTGATGCTTTAGAGTGGCCAATAGCAAAAGTAAGACAGAGTAGTTGATTAGAGTAACAAAAATCTGAATACTCAAATTGAGGTTTGAAGCTGAAAAAAATAAGCTGAGCTGATATACTTTTTGAAATACAGGAGAGAATGTGGGCAAGTATAAAGGAACTAATTTCCAGAAAATAAAAATTAACTTTAAATAACTTACTTCACTATGGCTGATTCGGTTAAAGGTATGTTAATTTCCAGAAATGCTACTTAAGTTCAACTATTATATTGCATATTTAATTTTTTTGCAGTGCTAATAATCCAAAAGGACTGCTAGAGGTACGAGAAGCTTTGGAAAAGGTACATAAAGTAGAAGATCTTCTTCCCATAATGAAGGTAAATTATAGAAAAACTTCAATATATGGTGTTCTGGAAGTTATTCAGTTCCTCAAAATAAAACCATTGTGTATAAACTTAAAATGAGTAACTGGAAATAGTAGTTCAGGTTACTCCAAATCTGCATATGTAGGGTTGGACCTTCCCTTTGATATGTGCAAATGGGTGATGTATATTTGAAATCCTTGGCCTAACTATGAATTGGTAACAAAATGATCGGAGAACAAAATGTTGAATGTAATTCTTTGAAGCCAGCCTTCTCAACCAAGAGGGTTTGTGATCAGATCTGCCATAGTGGGCTCACTCTATGCCTGTACAATAGGGAGGAAAAAATTGATTAATGTGCCTGAAAGATTAGGAATATGGAAGCTGTTTTTACTTAGGTTCATTGGTGCAGGTCAGTATGTGGTGGGGCTGGCATGGGGAGGTGGGGGAATAGTTTCCTTTAGTGACTGATAGCTAAAATGAAATCCTGGATAACATTTTCGTGCTTAGGAAGACCTGGCAAAAAAGAGGTGGGAAACTTGCAGATTTTCTTCCTGCTGGTGGTGGTCTTTGTAGAAGGGCTTTGGATATATGACCTGCAAAATGATTTATACTCTTAACTTAAATAGTAAGGCTTGAGCTGGGTAAGTAAAAGGTGTTCACCTATTCCCCCCTTCCTCCAAATTAATCTAGGGTGAGCAGTGCGTATTTGGGTTTAGGGAAACTATGTTACAAAGTATGTCTTTTTAAAGGATTGTACAAGATTTTAACTAGAGCAGAGTAAAATTTGGGAAGAAACAGTCATGCTAAATAGAGAGAAATTCATTGCTTTCTTATCTTGTGTGTCCGCATTGGAATTTAGTATGTAAGCAAAGCAGCCGGGTTGCCATAGAGCAGAGTTCTCTGAAGCATCATTGCTGCTACTCCTGACAGACTGTCTGGCTTTGGATGTGTTCTTGGTACTAGTGCTCACTCGTGCACTACAATTATCTTTGCAGGGGCTACGTGGCTTAAGCACTAAATTTTTCTATGGGTTTTTATAATGTGTTGTGAAAGTATGTTCTTTGAAGACACCCTAATTTCAGAGGTCCTTTTTATATTACTGTCTTGTTCTTGGCTTTGAAAGATGAAGCCAGTGGATACAAACTGAACCTAAACAAAAGTTTTTGATGAAGAGGTAGTCTTGTTGGGTTGAGTGAACAACTGAGTATTCCCTACTGACACACAAATGTGCAAGTAGGGCCCTGTAGAGTATCTAATATGATTACTTTTGAATTGTAGGCCAGAAAAAAAGCTACTAGTGGAGTTAAAAATACAGGTTACTCCAACAGAATGATGAAAATATATAAACATAGTGCACTGTACATTATTATTTTAAAGTAAATGTCTCAGCTGGCAGCAAATAGTCTTCCCAGTTTCCATACCTGTACATTTCAGTCCAGTTTGAGTCTCCTGCATCCCATTCCAAACTGTATCGAAGTGGAATGCTGTCTCATTAGAAGCTTTTAGTTTCTTTAAAATAAATGCAGATTCTCTTAAAACAAAATATCCTCCATCACAGGTTTTGGGTTAATATAAATAACTGCCTGAGTAAACACTAGTGCATGCTAGTCGTTATTAGTGCCTATATAAAATGAAAGTCTTTCTAATAGTGATGTAATCTGGTTATTTGGGTAGCTGGGGAATGCTGTATTGGAAAGCTGGGCTTTTGGCTTTACTTAAATGCAGTTCTGCCTGGTTTATACAAGTCTCTGGCTACAGTGTTACTCTTAGATAATGTAACTTTGTAAAATTCTTAAACCTAGAGATATTTTCCACCTGATGAGGATGAACATCAGTTGAAACTAGATCACAGTTAAGAAACTTTTGCTTTGAGTTGTATTCTGGAATTCACACCTGGACTAATGCAGACACTTCTTAGTGTAAACATAAAATGGGGTCTCAAGTTCCTGCTTTTGCATTTACACTGTTGCACCAAAAGGTTACCATCAACATGCAACTTGGGGAGAAATCTGTACAACTTGAACTGCTTTGTACAGTTGCTTTTCATAAACAGCGCTTTTTATTCACCATTTAGTTATAAAGTTGAATGCCTTACTCAGTATTTCTGGTTTTCATTCAGAAGGAAATAAAGGATGAATGAAATAATGTTGCTGACAGAAACTTTGTTTTGTTCCCTAAGTTTGTCCATTTTCGTTTCTACTCCACGTATTTTAGGTGCTTCAAAGCAATAGGTAGGCAGTCTGTCTCTGCTACCTCTAATATTACGGGTTTTTTTCTTTTGAAAGCAGTTTAACAGTAAAACCAGAGATGGATTCACTGTGAACACAAAAGTCCCCAGCTTGAAGGATCAAGGGAAAGAATATGATGGATTCACAATTACAATAACGGGAGATAAGTATGTTTGCTATTTTCAGGGTTTAGGGTACATGAAGTAACGATGAACTTAATTAGCAATTAATTGTCTGAAATGCCATTTCTGTGTGCATAAGGTGGGTTTTGTTTTTCACTAGTGGCATTTTTGTGAGTAACTAAAGTTTATTCATTTGAGGACTTGATTCCTTTTGTGTTTTAAACAGAAGGGGAATATGGGTAACACTGATGGCGTAAGCCTTGTTGAGTTGATTCTCTAACATACAGCACGAAATTGAAAAGAGACCTTGTTTTTCAGCTTAAACTATAAAATGCCTGAAGGGGAAAACTATCAAATACCTCAATCTTTATACATATCAAAATTCATTTCTTCTTGTGAGACCTTGTCTTTTGTGTTGACTGAGAAATCCTGAATGGAATGGAAATTTCTGTGGTCTAAGAGTAGAAGACACTCTCTTCTATTTGAGATTTTGGCCTTTTTTATGATTCAGATGTTTGCACACCTTCTAGCTGCAAGTGAAAATTTAAATAGTACCTGCATGTATGAGAATACATTCTCTGGATGAGATAGTAAATTTCTCACTTTATGGATTCTGATTCCTTGTCTTTCTGAACAATGAGCAAGTCTGAAGCTAGAAGTGCTGTCCTACTATTAAATAAAAACTTTTAAAAATTAAAATTCTATGCATTGGGATTTTTCCCAGAATTTGTCTGCTTTCAATGAGTGGCATGGAAGCCAAACTTCCCTGCTAGAATGTTAATGTATCTCTTGTTTTTCATTTTACATTCTAAATCACAGGCCTATATACAGTGAAATGGCATTAAGTGTATGGCCTCACTATTTTGCGGAAAATATTTTGTTGTCAGTAAATAGCCTAACTTTGTTCTGGACAACCTTTGTTCAGTATCACTCAGTCTGTTTTGATCCATAGTTTGTAACTATGCTTTAATACCAAAACAATCCCGTTTTGGTAGTTTAGGAATGAAGAAAAACTACACTCTAGATTCTATACCAAAATCCTAAGTCTGTAAAGATATTTTAAAATTTGATATTTCTTATTTTTTACCCACAATTTAAGTGAAACACTAATGCTTGTCAGATAGTCTTGGTGGCAGTCTTTAGATATTCTTTCAGACTTAGAATGTGATGTGGCATTTTTAATTCAGTGAATTTTGGGGAAGTAATGCATGTATCTCCTGCTTAGGGAAGATGATAGGAAAAAGGTGATGTGTAACTGTAGTAGATTTGTAATTTACCCTGGATATGCATCAAGTTCTGTTCAAAAATTTTCTTTCCTCCTTTTCTTTTCCATCTGCTTAATAGAGTGGGGAACATACTATTTTCAGTAGAAACTCAGACGACAGAAGAGAGGACACAGCTGTATCATGCAGAAATAGATGCGCTATATAAGGATTTAACAGCTAAAGGAAAAATTCTAATTCTGTCTGCAGAGCTGGGGGTAAGGCTGTTCAAGGAATTATTAATTCCTTGAAAAAAATCCTTTTATGCTTTTATACTCTCTTTTCTGTAGTCCCTATTCTAATACTTTTTGACAGAGTTCTTAAGTAATAAAGTTACTTAAACCCAGTTATGATGAATACCATAAGAAGTTGCTGTGATTCTGTCTGTAGCTGTAAAATTTGCTGTGCTTTGCCTGAAGTACTAGAGAGTGTCCAGAGTGTCCAGGCAAGGTCTCAATATCACAGTGTGTCCTGGTTTTTTCTTGTTTTTCTCATGGGTCTGTGTTCACCTTCGTCATCATCCCTGTAAGTACTGTTCAGGATTTGGCACATGGTGGTTACACATGAGTAACACGAATTCATGACAGGCACTAGAACTGTGTTTGTGCTGATTTGATGTGCGAGGAGAATCTGACTACATTTGGGATATAACAAAGTAGTTTGATTAAACATCTGTTAGTCAGACTTCAACTTCACAATTTGACATTTTTGCATTTGAAATGGTTCTTAAAAAGACAGTAATTTCAGTAACGTAAGACTTTGCAATATGTTTACCTTTATAAGTTACTACCTGGCTATTAAATTACCTCTGATTCACACTTTTTTTTTTTCTCTTAGGAAGTAGATGCTGTTTGCAACTTGATCCTGTCACTAGTTTATTACTTCTATAATTTAATGCCACTTTCAAGAGGATCTAGGTTAGTGTTTGTATTCATCATGTCTTTTACCTTGGATGCATGCTGTACAATGTCCATGTGTTGCAGTATGTTAATATATTTTTTAATATTAATATTATTTTTAATAGACCTGTGTGCCCTTCGCAGTCTCTCCTTTTGTGCTGCCATGACAATGGGAACTGACTTAGTATTGTTTTAAAAGCTAGTTTGTAATTGCTGATGGTAACTATTCATAGCTGCATGTATATTTAAAATGATGAGTAGTCTGTATTTATAGACATCAGCTCACACATTGAGAAGCGTCATTTTTAAATTGTAACGCTTGGTTTTCTAATCCATATTGTGTTACACCACTCATTTCACTTGAGGCTTTTCTGAAATGTGTATTTAAGATGAAATATACTTGACATAACTTATTTTAATAAAATACACTAAAATACTATTTTAGTAAATTGTTGCAACTGTTTGGGTCACTAAATGAAACCACAGGATAAAGTTCCATATGTCTCAGAACTCTTCAACTGGAATTCTAGTTTAATGCAAACCTGGTTACATCTAAGACTTAGGAGTTTCTGTTCCACAAAGCACTTAATATCTTTAATATTACTACTAGATACAGTTCAATATGAAAAAAACCCTGAGATTTTGGGATTTTATAATCAGATTTTCCATTTTTCTTATAGAATGTAAAAATGAAGAGAAATTCTGTCTGATATCCACAGTTCAAAAAAAAAATAACTGAACAGCTTTACAGTGCCTCTAGCTCTATTGCAGTAGAGTTCATAAACTCTTCTGGGCTGCAGCTAATCTTCTTGGGAACAGGAGCTTGCTTTGTTTTCAGCCATGTGGAGTCTTAAGAACTCTGAAGTCTAAAAATATGGTTCTAACTAATGTAGAAACAGTAGTAAAACCCCATAGGTTCATAACTTCAGTGATTTCACTTTTTACGTGTTTCATGCTTTTTTTTCTTCTAAAATAACTAGCATGGTAATCTTTACTAGCCTTCTATGAAACAATGCGATGTTCCATTTGTTTTGTAGTCTTAAATAGCATTATGGAAAGACTTCTACTCCATTTGTTGTCTTTAATTTTATTCTTTTAGTGTGATAGCTTATTCAGTGATAATGGGAGCATTAATGGCAAGTGGAAAAGAAGTATCAGGAAAAATTCCTAAAGGAAAGGCAAGTATCAAAATACCTAAATACACTAGTTCAGTCTTAATGGAGGAAGTAATACTTGTAAGTGTGGGGAAAGAGCTGTAAGAACAAAAAAAAAAAAAGAAATTGCATGCTTATTTGCTGGAGATGGGTTAGCTGCAGTCTGTGATGTCTTGCAGCCGGAGAGTGTTGAAAATTCCATTGCTATTCTGACAGCAGGTGAATTTGGAGATGGTATGTGCAATAATTTGGATTTGTCAAATTGTAGCAGTATGGTCTCATAGGAATTACAGATCTGTTAGTGAAGCATTTCTGGTGGGCTGAGATGCTCTTTTCAGCTTGCTTTGAGAAGGGTTCTGAGAATACTGGGGCAGGAAAAGTCACTCTTCTGGCACACAGCAGAGATTTTCTGTCTGTACTCTCAGTGTATTGTAGAGCTTTTAGGGCTTGGTAAGTAGAAATGGATTTGCAACTTCTTTTGATTTCTCCTTCCCCTCTGTATTCTGCTGAATTTGAATTAAGTCCTAATTTTTAAGTGACTAAATTTGAATATTATACCACTGTGCTCAATAAAGTGACTACATTTGAGTATTATACCACCTTGCTCAGTAAAGGATTCCTTTTCTTCAATAATTGGGGGTTGTTAGCTGTATTACCTTTACAGCATGAAAGGAGTGAGAACACCCCTGTCTCTTTAAAGTATTGTCAAAAGAATCCAAGTTGTTGAAGAAAATATCCTGCATGGATAACTGAAGAAAGGATGACTTTCTATTTTGTTCTGGAAAGCCCTGAAAACAATGTACTCCTTTTGAGTACAGTGAACTCTAGTAGCTTTTAGGAGCAAACTGCATTTGCTTAGCAGCAAGAAAGCTTTTCAGTACACCATGAAGCTGGTATCTTCCCCATTCTGAGGGAGTTCACGCTAAGGTAAAATACTTACGTGGGCTTTCTTAAGCAGTTTCTTAGGACTTGATAGAGTAGTATTTTGCTGACTGATTTTATGCCAGCAAGCAGTTTCAGGATTACTACTAAGCAGGATTTCTGACTTACAGGAACACTGGGGACATCTTTACATTTGATGGCTTTTACTGAAACAGAGTTCCTGAATCTGAATAAACCTGTTTTTTAGGAAAGTTTTCACAGTGTGGAAGAGGTTGTTTTCCCCGGTTGAATGAAACTGGAATTTGTTTTTTTGCCAGAGTTGTTAGAAGGGCTAAGCTGGTCCCAGGCTTATGACAGCAGGCATTTTCAGGCTGCTCTGAAGTCAAAGGTGCACAGTAGTCAAGAGTCCTGTTGTTGCCTGGCAGGTCATTCAGTAGCCATGGCCAGTGTAGCTTCGAGTATCATGGTGGGGTGTGCAAACCCCACAGAGAATTTTAGTGCCTGGCCTGAATGCTGATTTCAAACTGATGGTGAGGGACAAAGCAGTCAGGGCACAGACTGGTTTGTAAGCTTACTCATGTCTTACCAAGAACATAGGTAGCAAAGCCCTCAAAGCCATTCTTCAAGTTAGAGAACTTAAAAATTCTGTAATTTCTTAATATTTTTTTTGTTTTCTTGCATTTTCAGCTGGTTGATTTTGAAGCCATGACCGCACCAGGGTCTGAAGCTTTTAGCAAAATAGCAAGGAGCTGGATGAATCTAAAAAGGTAAATCCTTTTGTTCAGATGGGGAATGGGGAAATAAACTATGAAAGACTATGTGTAAAATTCAAACCTATACTAAGAAATGTTACTTAGAAATTATGAGTTTAGTAAAGGATTCAGTGTATTTTTTAACACTCTTTGGAATTGATCAGACAAGATTTGCATTTATACACAGAGTAGTGTATTTCTAGTCTAACAGAGTAGTTAGTAGTCCAGACGTTCAGTTATGTATTATCCTCTGAGGAAATTATTTGGGTTAATATTTTCTTCATTTTGTCCAGTGGGTCAAATTTGTCTTTTTATATTATGGCTTATCATTAGTAGCTCTGTCAATGAGTGAACAAAGCAAGGGGAAATTTTGACCTTTTTTAAAAATTCTTATGGATCTCTTCAAACTACATATCCACAGTAATTTGCTTATCCTTTAGTGCTATTTTGATTCAGAGAATAAGTGTTTTCAAAGTAGATGGACATTTTGAGTACAGAGAATTACATTACTTAGTATAGGTGCATGACTTTTGTGCAATGCTTTAAAATTTTGATTTTCATGTGAATTTATAATTTAATACTGCATGCATTGACAAGGAATTAATATTATGAATCTGGTGCATTTGATTGGTCCCCTACTGGTTATTAACCACACAAAATCTAAAAATCAGGCCAGACACACCATCAGTTCTAGTATACTTCCAAGTCAGGGTCAAGACACTTAAAGGGTTCTGAGAGAGTTGTCCAAAGTCCTTACAGGGCCATCTATAATCTTGGAAACATGGTGCACATCAGGGGACATTCTCGGTTAGTGCAGGAAAGGAAGTCTTGAGTTCCTTGTCAGGAAGGCCAAAAGGAAACCCAGGGAAACTGTAGGCTGGTCAGCCTCATTTTGGTTCCTGGGAAAGTCATGAAGTGAGTCTTCTAGGAAAGCATTTCAGTTTATATGAAGGAAAAGGTCACAGAAAGCAATCAATGTCATCTTACGAAATGTTTGACCCAGTGATGGTTCTCTGTGGTAAAAACTGACTTTTGGGGATGATGAGAGCAATCAATGTTGTTTATTTTTACTTCAGCAAGGAGTCCTGCACTACTCTCATATCAAGATAGCACATTATGGTCAGGACAAACTAGATGGATTAAGAAGGTGTTTGGATAATCAGATTTAGGGGCTATTCAGCACTTTAGACCACACCTAAAATACCGCATCAGATAAACTAGATGATAAACCAGAACAAATTCAGTTGAGAGCCACCTGTATGGGTGGAGAGAGTTGGGCTTGTTCAGCCTGGAGAAGATAAGGCTTTGATCTAACAGCAGCTCTGCAGGAACTGTGAGTGTTTGGTGGGAAGACAAAAATGTGCATGAGTTGAAATGACGTTTAGACTTGGCATAATCTTTTCATTCGCAGACTGCCCAAAGAGGCTGTGCAGTCTCTACCGCTGGAGATTTTCAAGACTTGGCAGGATAAAGCCCTGACATGCTGATTTGACTTTTTGGTTGACCTTGCTTTGAACATGATCTTAGATCACATCTCCTGAGGTCTGGTCCAGCTTCCTAGACACTGTGGAACTCAGCAGCTGCTCTTAGTGCCGAGTATCTCATACTGATTAGTGTTGTTTATTATCAGGGGTTCTGAGCCTGGTGAATTTCACTAGACTATAAAATCCCTTCCTAAATGAAGAAGGCTAATAAGATTCAAGGACATCTTTGTCCAACTCAGGCTAAAAATCTACTTGTAAATGAGTCAAATTCAGTAATCATTAAGGATTGACATTTCAAAACTATATGTGTACCAAGTTGTGGTTTTTATTAAAAGTAGTCTGCACAAATATTGAGACGTGCTTGTCTTAGAAATGTAAAATATTTATGGTTCCCACAATTTTTTCTGTAATTCTCTCAATTATGTACTCTTCTTTATTAATCCTCTAGTCATGCTGGTTTTTGTTTTGTGGGTTTCTTTTTTTTTTAAGACATATCTTTACCAAAGAGAAACTTCTCTCTTGGGAATAAAGTCAGCTTAAGCCATTTCAGTGCTACTCATGTGTTTCTGACTCCCTCAGCTGTGTTGAAATTTATGGGAATCCATGTCAAACCAGATCACGGAGCTCATTTGTGTTAAAAATAAACTTGCCAAAACAATTTCTTTTTAATCAATACCGTTTGTAGGATAGTACAACCTAGAGTATTGCTGGGTCAAATTAGAGATGTATAATAGGTGAGGAAATGAGCCAAAGTGGAGAAAATGCTAAAGTTGACTTTGTTGAGAGAAAAAAAAACATCTGAAGAACTACAGCCCAAAGGACTTGATGTAATAATATGAAGATAATTAGCCTCAGTGTCTAATTTGTCTGTAGTAGACAAATAATAGTGGATATGCTAAATAAGGCTGGAAGACTTAAAGCAATACATTTCTTCTTTAACTTCTGCTGCTTTTGAAAGCTCTTCTATGTAGTCACTGTTTTCATTCTGTATGGTGACAGAGGCATCATGAAAAGCAAGAGCTGGTTGTGAACAACAGTCTGAGAATCATTGAATCATTAAGGTTGGGAAAAAACTTTAAGATCATAGAGTCCAACTTCCAATGCTGCTAATCCAGCAGCACTGTGTTCACCACTAAACTATGTCCACAAGTGCTGCATCCACACACTCTTTTATTGCTTCCAGGAATGGTGATTGCACCATTTCCCTGGGCAGCTTATTCCAATGTCTTCACCCTTCCCGTGAAGAAATATTTCCTAATATCCAATCTAAACCTTCCCTGGCACAGCTTGAGGCAGTTTCCTCTGGTCTTGCCCCTTGTTAACATAAGAGAAGAGACCAAGCCCCACCTGGCTACACCCTCCAGGCTACACCTACCAGGTGGTTGTAGAGAGCAGTAAGGTGGCTCCTGAGCCTCCTTTTCTCCAGGCTAAACAACCCCAGCTCCCTCAGCTGCTTCTCCTAAGACTTGTGTTCCAGGCACTTCACCAGCTCCATTGCCCTTCTCTGGACTCACTCCAGCACCTCAGTGTCCTGCTTGCAGTGAGGGGTCTAAAACTGGACATGGGACTTGAGGTGTGGCCTCACCAGTGCCGAGTACAGGGGGACAATCACTGCCCTGGTCCTACTGGCCACACTATTGCTGATAGAGGCCAGGATGCCATTGGCCTTCTTGGCCACACTGCTGGCTCATGTTCAGCTGCTGTCAACCAGGACACACAGATTCTTCTCTGCCCCGCAGCTTTCCAGCCACTTTGCCCCAAGCCTGTTGCATGGGGTTGATTCTTGACACAGGTCCCAAATTTGTTGGAGAAAGAAGTCTAAGTTAATGTGTTAACTTGCAGGTAAATTATAAAACTCATCAAAAAATAACTTTTTTTTTTTCTCTTTCAGTATTTCACCTTCTTACAAGAGTCTACCATCAGTAACAGAGACTTTTCCAACCCTGAGAACAATGATTGAAGTACTAAATACAGACTCATCTCACTGTCTAAAAAAAACTATAGTTGTTGTATAATTTATACAAATAAAAGGCCAAGAGGTTCCGCTTCATAAATTATTTTGAACGGCAAATTATGGTCAAAATGGTTTGATTTTGTTTTGGGTTTTTTTTTTAATAGAACAAACTTACTTGACTATTTATCACCAAAGTAAAAGAAATCTTTCTGTGACCAGGAATATAAAAAAGGAAAAAAGAAGTAGAACAACTGATTTTTCATATTAAGTCACACTCTAAGAGAAATAGTTATGCAGGGGCCAAACTGAAGAGCAGTAAGAAGCTTGATCACAGTTATGAACTGAACATACTGCAGGTGAAAATTTATTCAAGAAAAAAAAAAGAAAAGTAATCTTCATTGGAAATAATGCTATACTACTTCTCATTGTTTTTTTTTCAAAACCTCTGAATTTTGCACAGAAATTTTAGAGCTGTACCATATGTGAGTAATTGGAGAATACACAGGCATTTCATGTAGTGCAGTCCAGTGAAGGAATAGATGTCAGCTTAAAAGAATGGGGTTCAGGGAAACATCATTTGGAAACAAAACCAAACAAATCACATATAATTACATATAACTACAAACAAAATACATATTACATATTGGAGTTACGCTCTTGGTGAATAAATGTCAGAAACACAATGATCTCCCTTTCCAAGTACCCATTGGTGGTGGTGGTTGGCAAAAGTTCTCAACGGATTGACAGGATTGAAGTATGCTAGGAGCACTAGCTGGGGTTCCTTGAGTTGTGTTTGTTGCACAGACTTGGCAGAATTCTGGAAAGACAGGTTTCCTGAGGGCAGGGCTATTTCAGTCCAAATAGCATGGACAGTACCATGAACCAATTTCTGGTTGTAATAGTGATGATGGTACTTCTGGTGAGTCCTTACTGAATTATTCTTATTTTAGCTTCAGCTCCGTGACCTTAGAGCTCTTTGTCAGGTTAAGTGATTGCAGAAACAGCAAGCAATCGTGGGTCAAATATCTGGTTTCCTTAGTGGCTTTGATAAACTTTTTTTCCTACCTGAATATTCACTATTTCAGGAAATGTACAGAATTGTTCTGTTTCAGGTACAGCTTTCAACTGCTTAAATTTGATTCTGTTGCTGTCATTTTCTACATGAATATTCTTCCAGTTTCCCAGAGGTTTGGGCTTTGCTGGGCAATTGCAAGTACCTGGCCTAACCAGGTAACATGGAATATGCAAAAGAATAAGTTACCAAGGAAGAGGGGAAAAGATCCTGCATATACCCCAAGTGTACCAATAGCAGTGGTGTGGTTGCTTTTCTCTGAGTACAGTGCAGTGCAATCTCAGTCCCCTCTTTAATGAAGAAAGGAATGCAGCAAAGCATCAAGAATGTTGATACAGGTGACTTAACTTCAGTGGGATTGACAATGGGGTGAATTTATGGAATGGAGGGTTTCTCCTTGATTATTCCACGAAAGTATTTATTGGATTCAAAGTGGGCTCTGTGTGTTAAGAACAGGGGCTGGAAGTGCCACAAGGTTAGAAGCTGTGGTGAATACTGACATCCATTATATGAAAAGCTCTTTTGATTTAGATTTCACTGTTTGTTACCTTATTTGCAGAATGGGACAGATATGGGTAGCTAGAGACCTAAAAGTTTCTGTATGCAGGATTTTCATGGAGGTAAAAAATGAATCCCAGAAAATGGGTGCATACTGTATCTTCATTGGGAAGCAGTACATCCCAGACACATTACAGGCATTTTGGAGTTTTACTTTTGTCTGTCTAGTTGATGAACTGGCTGCTTGTTGCATTTAGGCTGAATATTAGCAATGCATATTCCAGTCTGGACTTACCTATTGGATGAAACAACAGGTATCTCTCAGCACTGTGAACCAAAATGTGGTAAATGGAGAAAATGAGAAGACCCACTTCAAAAGTGTGCTTCCAATTTAAATTAGTCCAGGGTGCATATGTACCTATGGAAGTCTTTTTTCATGAATTTTTGTATCCTAGGATTGTACATTGAAAACACAAGGGTAAGGAAAGAACATGCTTTCCTTCCACATGAAACAAATGTTGCTGTTGCTTCCTCTCTAAGAACAGACTCTTAAAATACTAACTTCTTGCCTTAATTTATGGTACTGTTTACCAGATTTATTAGCACAGGGAAGTAACACTGTATGAAGCAGATTTTTTGTTCACTTTTTAATCCTATTTCTTGTATGTCTGAAAGTAGGCTTAGAATGTATTTCAAAGTTTGCATGCACTGTACTGGAGCTACACTGGTAATAATAACATGGTTTGATTTGATCAAAAATTGTGACCCAACATCCAGCCAAGGGTAGAATGATCTAATGTGCAATATCTTGAACTGTAGAAATCACCATTTGCTTTGCAAATATCAGAAAGCAAATGGTATGCCCATGTCTAAACCCGTTTTTCCTAAAGCCTGTTTTTCTCTTCTCCTTGTTTGCTTGTTAAGTTCAGGTCCATATATCTGATGAGGGGTGCGTAATAGGTGAGTGCCCTAAATACAAGGAAATGTAGAAAAGTGGGGAAATAGCTGTTTGGAATCCAAGATTTTAGCCTTTAGTAAGCACTGACACACTTTGTAATGCTTCTATGCTTTTGGAAGGATAAGTGTGATTCTGAGTAAGTAAAACTCATCAGGAGAAAAAAAAAAGGCAGAATTTCCTATGCAGACCCAAGGGTCATTAACCAAACCATAACAAAGGCAAATTTGACCACCTGTTTAGTACCAATGAACATGCATTCTAAACTTGGTTGATCAGAATTTCTATAAAGGGCATAAGTAGGTATTTCTTTGCAAGTAAGGATGAAGGAGGCTTGGAGTTTTCTTTGAAATAATTGGGTTACTGTCCATTTGTGACACACACATTTTCCCAACATTCTGTTCTTAAGTACCTTCTTCTATCCCACTAGAAATAAGCACTATTTGCTTCTTCTGTTTAGAAGTATAAGAAACCTCTACTACATTTCATTAAGGAGGAAAGGAGTTGTTACTTTCCTGGAAGAACAGCAGCCTGGAAAATGTGCCTAGCTTTATGCCTTCATTTTGTTCTAATGTCTTGTAAGCCTGTAAGTTTTATTATGCCTTGTCTTTTTCATTGAGAAAGGGGAATCAGCATTGGCACTTGACCAGACAATCTTTGGAACTACGAAAAGGAGGGGTTTTGGTTTAGGGATTAGACCAGAGGGAGTGGAGAAGGGGTGGTGGGGAAGAAAAAAACTGCTTGTCCAAACCAACCATGTACAATTGTCTGGGTTTCCTTGTCCTCATTTCTTACTCCTGCGACTGACTTCGTACCCACCCCCTGGTGGCGGACAGAAGAGGTTAATGGGAGATCACGGGAGGGTTAGGTGTAACCTGTATTACACCTCTGTGAGTGTGTGTGTGCCTGCAAACGTGTTTAAAAGGCTTGTTTCTCTGGGCGTGATGCAGATGACTAAGAAAGCGAGCTCAAGTAAGCGCTCTCAAACAAGTTTAACAAACAAAACAGGATTATATAACTGGGCTGGTATGTGATGACTTGGGGAACTGTAATTACCTCCTAAGAACCAAGTATGTGGAGAAATCTAATTATCATTTTCCATCCTCTTCTGTGTCATCTTAGACAGCTGGTCTAGCGATACCATTTGAACTCTTAAATGGGAACATTAATGTGTTGTAACCCCAATCATTTATCTATTAAGAATGATACTAAAGAAAGCAGAATGAGGAAAAAAAATAGGCTAAGCAATGAAAAACCATTAATCTGAACCTCAATATTTGTGCTACTTTGTAATATATTTTGAAGATAATAAAAATTCCCCTGCAACTACCTAGGCCAAAAGTCAAAGTACCTTTAGTCTCACATAAATCTTCTGACATATTTGCCTATCTTAGGGAAGCTTGCGCTTTTTTTTTTTTTTTTTTTTTTTTTTTTTTTTTTTTGTGGAAAGGAGCTATACTTCCCTCACTCCAGGAGACTCTTGGAAGTTTGCGTGTGGGACCTCGGTGAATCCTTTGCCAAAATAAGGACTTTTTACAGGAAAAGAGCATTTGTACAGCAAAGGAAGAGACCAGAAAGCCTAGTAATTTTCAGCCTGTAGGAAATCTCTTTTACTAATATAACTAATGCCTACTGCATGGACTTTGTTACACTTAGGCTGCAGCTTTACTATCAAATTAACACAGAAGCCTCGGACTGGTTGAGTTGGACAAAACAACCTGTGCCAGGTATCCTGTCTCTTCTGAGAGCAGCTGCTGGACCTTCTGTCGTGTTAAGAAACACGCACGATTTATTTAGGAGTTAGGAAACGCAGGTTCTTGGGCAGAGAAGGCAAGTCCTTTCCTGGTGCTCCTGGCCCCGGCAGCGTGGGACTACTCTAGCTTCCCTCCTCGGGAAAGAAGGGCAAGGGCTGTGGGACACGAGCGCTACGGGGAGGAGCACCTGAGAGCCACGGGGCCCGGTCAGCCCCACGCTATCGACGGTACCGAGACCGAAGCAAGGCCGGGAGGCGGCGTCCCCGCCTCCCTCCGTCCCTCGCCGGCCCGAGGCCGTGGGAGAAAGGCCAGCTTCCCCCGCGGGGAGCGGCGGGCGGCGGCGCCACGGGGGAGGCGGGCAGGGGCTGCCGCGGGCTGGGCGTGCGGGGGGCGGGGAGCGCGGGGCGGCGGCCGCCCGGCTTTATAGAGAGCGAGGGGAGGCGGTGTCGGCAGGAGGGGAGCGGAGGAGGCGGTTCTTTTCCCGGTTCCATCCCCATTCCCGCCGTGCGAGTGCGGGGCTGGCGGCGGGGTGGCCATGGCCTCCATGGCGGCGGCGATCGCCGCCTCCCGCACGGCGGTGATGAACGGGAACCGGCCGCTGGACGAGCGGGAGCGCAAGCGGTTCAGCTACTTCTCCTCGCTGAGCCCCATGGCGCGCAAGATCATGGCGGAGAAGGAGCGGATCCGCGAGCGCTACGGGCCCGAGTGGGAGCGGCTGCCGCCCCGCCAGCAGGACGAGATCATCGACAAGTGCCTGGTGGAGCCGCACGTCCAGGCCCGCTACGCCGCGCACCGCGGCACCACCCGCCCGCCCGCGCCGCCCGCCTCCTACCCCAGCCTGCGCCTCAACACCGGGCAGAAGGTGGTGCGCTTCGGAGACGAGGTACCGGGCATGGCGGGGCGGGGGGAAGGGGCGCCGGCGGGGTCCGGGCGTGAGCGCCGCTCCCCATCCCCGGCACCGCCGCAAGGGCGGGGCGGCCGCGACCTCCCCCGGGCTGCGGGGCTGCCGCTCCCGCCCGCCGGTGCCTCCGGCGCTGGGCTGCCCGGGGCCGCGGGCGTTCCGCGCCGTCGGCAGCGGGGCGAGTTGCCCCGGTGATGAGCTTTGTTCCTTTCCCCCGCTCCCTGGCTGTGCGGGAGGGCGGGATGTTCACCGCGCGAGAGGCACTGGGTCACACCGTAAAAGCGGGGAAGGCGCCAGCAGCGATAGCGCTGAAGTGGATTTTGCGGAAAGGAGACTTGGAGAAGAGGATGGTCTCAGTTCCCCCGACGGCGGAGCATGACCGTGGCTGGCGCTGGACATAGTCCCTTGCTGAAAATGGGCTGTAGGGAATGTTTACACTGAATTAAATCTCTTCCTTTTCGTTTCTAGTTTTAGACACAGTTAAAAATACAACACTGAAAACATTCCAGCTCTTGGCATGTTTGACACCTTAAAAAAATGCAGCCTGTTCCATGTCACATGCCAGGAAAAACAAGGGAGTGGAAAGATAGATGGCAGAAAGTATGGATTTTGAACCTTCTGAGAGCCATCTATCTAATGGTGAAGCGTGGCAGCCCTTCTGGAAATCCATAGTATACGAGTACCCTGTCTGGAGCAGTAGGTCATGTTACCGAGTATGAGTCCCTGAAGAGGAAAGTCTTAACAATCCCTGAAGAGACATGACAGTACTCTTCACATACTGTGTCTTTTATTCTGTGTATTGATTCCCTTTGTTTTCTATTCTTTTACATTTCTATTCTCTTCTTTTATTCTCGTATGATTACAGAGCTGTTTTCTTTCACTATGTCCCTATAATAACTTTAAGTGACCTATTGTTAATTAAGTTACGTGGCTTCTACCAGAAAAGAAAAAATAATCTGCTTCTGCATTTGGAATCATCAATCCAATTTGAGGAGAGCAGTGCTACTTTTAGCCTCCTCTCCAATATCCCTTGCAATGGGATTTCTAAGAAGCATAGGGGCCCGCTGGTATTGGGCATCGTGGTTCCTGACCAGCTTTGTGCCAGGAGACAGACTGCTGCCTGTGTTTCCCCTGTCAGGGAGGTGTGATGCTGTGCTGCACACACATCGTATCTAAAGCTAGAGAGCATAGGGTGTAGCTCAGTTTTTTTTAGTCCATGATACCCAAAATTCTGGATAAATATTTGATAGTAACGGCAAAAAAGAGGTGTAGAAAGACACAAGACAACAAATTTGGTTGTGCAAACAACCTTTGAGAAGAAACTTAAATCTGAAATTAGATGTGAAAGAATTTAGGTTAATGAGTGTAGAAAATAAATCTGTTGAGTTTTCCCAGTCTCTGAGAGTTCTGATGTGCTTTCTGCTTTGAATTATGTGGATCTGGAAGGAAAGCAAGCATGTTGTAGGCTGTTGTGCTGCACTGTATGGAAATAATAATTTCCCGCTTGACAAAGCAGCTAGAGTCCATCTGAAACTGGGCAAATTGTTTTCTTTTCCCTTTTCTCCCCAAATACAGTTACAGTATGCATAATGTTAGCGTTTCTGTAGCCATTAACCAAAGAAGGCATGGTTCATCCATATACTTGATACAAAGTGTTTAATTTTGGAAGCATCTGCCTCAACTGACTCTCTCTTTGACATCTAAGCAGAAGTTAATATAAATTGTTCCTCTGAAGAAAAGAGATTCCACTCATTTGGCATTCTCCATTTTCATTTTAGTTCTTCCAACTGTACTATTGAGCCTTGGAGCCTTTCCTGGCTCTTCATTTGATAGCTTCCTCTCCCCTGGTTCCCTTGCTGGCATTCAACCTGATTGTTGGACATTTGCCCTGGCTGACAAATTGTTCCTCCTTGTCTTGCTGTTGCAGAGCCACTGCTGCCGGTTTCTTGCCAGTTTGGTTCAACTTTCCAGGCTTGCAAGCACTTGGCCTGCAGAACTCTGTTATCTCGTTGTCTCCTGGTCAGACGGCTCAGGGAGCTGTGCCCCTGCTGGCTTTGTGAGACTCAGCTGCTGCACGCACCATGGTCACCCAGCCCTCTCTCAGGGCAATTAGATCGGTCCTGGCTGCTCTCCCTGTCTATTGATGTGTGGTATCCTAAGGCAAGGAAACGGAGGGTAGCCGGCACGTCTCAGAATCACTTGTGGACGTTGCAGCGCTTTCAGTGAGAATGTTTTGGTCTGATGATGTTCTTGCTGATACACCTGCTCCAAAGGTTTCATGTTTCCAGCCACAGCTCATCTTCCCTGTTAACTGATGTTGAAATCTGTAGTGATCTACCTGTGCTTGCTTAAGCATGCAAATTTGATCTCTTTCACCTCATGTTCTCTGGAGGACTTGGTAGAAAGCAAACCAAGGATGAATACTGAAGATACTGATTTACTGGTCCAGGCCTCTCACTATTTCAGTCCCGTTTTCATGCATTTGACCATTATGTTAAGGTGGTCCAGAGGATATATATATATATATATATAGGTCTTGTATCTCTGGACAGTTGCTTCTTTGTTTCTTGCCCCCGCCATTTCTCGTATATCACTTCTAAAACCAAATTTATCTCCTGAACTCATAGCCCAGTTTATAGTTCTCAAACTATAAACATCACTTACATTTTCAAAACACCTTTGAGTATGTTGGCTGTGTGGGAAGGGTGTTACAGAAAATAGACGTGCAGTAACAGGACCGTGGCGTCCTGTAGCCATGATCCAATCATTTTATAACGCTGGAGCACTGCAGCACCATGTGTGACTCTTAGCAAATGCCTAGAGTCAGCTGAGTGCCACTGCTCCTTCTCTTTCATCTTATCCTTATTGCAGTATCACCAGTCATGGAGTTAATAGCAGAAGCTCTGCAGGCACTGTGAACACAATTTTGAAAGAGAATTAGGGTAACAGGGTCATTTCACACACCCATGAAATAAGTTTTGTCCTGTTTACTGAAGATTGACTTGCTATCAGTGCACATAAGCCCAGCACCAGTAGACTATTGGTTGCTTCACCATAATTTTCTGTGTCTAGACAGCCCAGGCCTCCTGATCAAGGGCTTTTGGATGCTGCAACAGACCTTCCTCTTTCTAACAAGCCTCCAGTTGCTGGCATTTCTCCATTTACAATTTCTTTATTCTAAGGGCCATAGTGGTAGAAATGAAAGTTAACTGAGCAGAGAGAAATCTGGAAATACAAGCTGAGATTGAACATGAATGTAATATAGATGGATTATTTTTGAAATATGGCATAAACCTGAGTGGAATAGGTGGAAAACCAGCAGTATGTGACAGGCTACCACCCTTTGCCCACTGTAGTGGCCAGCCTTCGCTAATGCACCTGATTTGGTGTCACTTCATGCCACTGGGTTCTCTTTGGTTCAGTTGAAAGATAGTTCAGATATTCAGTTTACAGCAAGTTCTCACTGTTCTCTTAATACTGTCCCTCTTTATCCATAAAAATGTGACATACACATGGAATCAAGGTCTGATTTTTCCTTATTTTTTAAATTCTTTTTTCTTTAACTGGATAATCAGTATTTGAGCAGTAAAAGAGTTGGACATGAAATAACTAAACTTTTCATTGGAGAAAATGCCATATGCTTTAGGAAGTGGTAAATTTTATGTGGAGGAAAGACAGGTAAGAGAGTTTGGTTAGCTTCATTCATTGTGTTTTAATAGGGAAGTTTGACTTACCTGCCGTCAGGCAGAGATGGGATTTGTTTTGCTTAGCCTTAAGATCTTTGGCACCAAGCAGAGGATCAACCCTTTTACCTCCCTACTTAAAATTGCTTTAAAGCAACAAATAATCAATATAGCAAGAACTTTTAAGTTGGGCCTGTTAGAAACTTGTGCTTTTTAAACACCCAAAAATGAAAGGCAGCTTTTGAGTGCAGTAAAATCTCAGTAACCAGCAAGTCCTGTTCTAATAATACTTCTGAGATGCATTTATTGGTGGGTTTGTGTCTTGCCCAGCTACTGTCAGCTGTGCTGAACAATGCTCATGTCAGATACACAGACACGTTTCTACCAGTGTCTTCCATTTTGAAATTCAGATGTTGTTTTGCAGCAAGCTGCCTACATACAGCAACTGTAATCTGTGATTCTTTTTTATATATTTTGCAGCTGGTTGTTGAAGTGAAGTGTATGACCAGATTTTTGCCTCTCTTTCTCACTCATCTTTTTCCGCTTTGAAATATGTTGCATGAGGCCCCATTTCTTACAAATAGGTTCTTTTTTTAACCCTCGTGAACAAAAGTTTATTTATTTGCCTTTTGTCTGGAAGAAGGCATTGTTGTGTGCTGAAAACAAAAGATGATCAGATATGGATTTTTTTTAATCCGTGTTGATGATAAATAGCCTTGAGGCCTTTTTATCTAGCATTTCCATTCATAATTCACTTTTGTTATTATTGAAATACTTGATTTTTTGCTCCCAGTTTCTTCAGGCATGTAAGAACTTGTTTATTCTATAAAAAATCAAAGTTACTTCTCATATTTTGTTGGTGATAAACATGAATCAAGAGTTTAGATAGAACAACACAGTTCAATAGTATCCTATCTTCTCACTTGGTCCTCTGTGTGAGGGCACAAGAGGTGGTGGCCACAAACTTCCTTCCCTTCCCTTACAATGGACGGAAGTTTTTAACTATCTCCTTCATCCTAGCCTCAAGTACTCTTCAAATAACCACAGACATCAATTGCTTGAAGGTTGTATCCTCCTACATGTCTTACCCTGTTTTATTCTTTGCTATATCCCATGGAAGATCTTTTGAATGTGAACAGAGCTTCTCAGAGTTACTGGGTCTGAGGAGTGCTGGGCTGTGCAGCCCAAGATACAATGAGCCATCCTTTTAAATTAAAAAAAAAAAAATTCTTTTCTTTTAGGGAACTGCTGCCTAACAAGTGTCTACTACTTCCATCTTCTATAATGTATGAAACTTTCTTAGATTCTATTTCTGACCAGAACTTCTAACAACTGTTACCAAAATTAATTAATTTCGGGAACTTCTTGCTCGCCTGTGCTGGAGGTTGAGGTTACAAGTTGCAGTGCCATCAAGGGCAATGATGGTTGAGAAGACATCAGATTCTGTGAAGTGGGAGGCTGACTTGCTCTATCCTGGAGGGAGTAATGTATCCTGCTGCATGACAGCTTCATACCTTCACTCTGCCTTCCCCATGCTGCTTTTTTATCCCTCTGTTGTCGGCCTTTTGTCATCAGGGCTCACTCACAGCAGCGGTATGATTGCTGAGTTGAGGGTGTGCAGGGAGCATTGGGTGAAGAGGTGTCCCTCCCCATGCTGTCTTCTCTTGCCTCACATACAGCAAAATAAGGAACTGTATATCTTGGATCCAGGATGAGGATGAACTTGGCTCCCTGCCAAGTTTAAAACTGGTCCCCAGCTGGTTTGCTTGTCCTGTAAATGGCAAGAAGACAGAGCTTCCTTTAAACTCCTTAGATAAAACCGACTGACAGCTATGCCTACACATCTGGAGCTTTAAGGTGCTGTGACTGCATGTAGGAGTGTAACAGTGTTTTCTGGACTTCACTTCTGTCCTTTACTGCTGTGGTTGAAGTCAAGCCTGATTTATCCAGACCCCATGCAGACAGAAGTGTTATAATCCTGCCTTGTGTGTGAGACTCACTCCAATGGTTAGGTTCTCCCATCTCTCTTCGCTTCTGGGCCATGATTCCCGTCTCATGCATGCTTCCGAAATGAAGTGCCAACTCCCATTTCAGAGGCAAAGGATATTGTCCTAGAAGGAGTCTGAAATAATTAGACACACCTGCTGTGAGGCATCACACATTGAGTGATGTAGTGTCCCCATGCAGACAGCAGCACACCACAGTGCAAATGCTGATAGATCGTAAAAAGCAGACTTTTACTCCCTCTTTTCCTTTAAATGTTAATATATCTGAGTATCTGTTTCCTGGATTGAGAGAACCTGGTATTAAATTTGTGTTCTAGGCAAAAATTTCCTGTACCAAGTTTCCTTTTGGCCACAAAATGTGATTGAGCAGAGCCCAGGCCTTTCCTCTTAGATGAGCTCTATCAGCCCAGTTCTTTCTAAGAGCATGGGATCACCCTCATGTATACCACAAATACTTTGCTGCTAGAAACCCTGTATTTCACAGATGAGTAATAGTTGGAGTATGACATGTTTTTATGTTCAGGAGATGGTTTTAGACACTTCTAATCATGATCTCATAGCTCTCGGCCATGAAAATCTGCCTACGGTGAAATACGAGATGGCAGATCAGGAGAATGTTATCAGATGTGTGAGAAAGATATTCCTAGAAAGGCAGAGATCAGAAATAAGAGGAAAAGAGCAGCCATAGTGAAATGTGGGGTTCCTGTGTTGTATTAAAACATGGTCGAGTTCTGTTATTCCCTGAACAGCAGGAGTGGGAAAGTCCTGCGTGGTTACTCCTGGCCTTTCCCTTTCCATACAGTGTTCCACCTCCTGTTCCTTCCCTGGAGTGCTGCGGCGTCCACAAGCAGTGATGTGCTCAGTATGGAGGGTGCAGCTCACTACCTCTACCTGTGAGACCATCCAATGTACCAATGAGTCCCAGCCCCGACAAGGAATAGAAATGCAATCATTTTGTTGTAATTCTTCAATAAATATGAACAACAACCATTTTTCAAATTATATTTCACCCTTTCTTTTTCAGTGCAGGTCATATGTATTTCTGGAGGGCATGCCATGTATGAGGAGATTGTTTAAATTTCTCAGTTTGGGATTATTTTCAGAAATGGATCTTCTTAAAAGAATGGATTTCGGATGGGGATTTTGTGCTGTGGATGCCGTGTGGCTCCTCCAACACCACTGACCATGTATTTCAGAGTGGCTGTCACTGGCATGGTGCAATGATGTGTCCTCTTGGGGCTGGATCCAGCTGTGGCTTGGCCCGATGGCCACGCAGCTGTTGCACTGAGCCATGACTGCCTGGTTGTGGATGTGCTCTTTGGTCTGCCAAAGGGAGGAAATGGGACTTTATTTCCCTGAAGCCCCTTCTCCTTTTGTTGTTTCTGTCCCTGTGTGTTGCTAGTGGCTACCAAAGAAATGCCTGGTAGAAAACTGGAAATATAATACATTTTAAAGGTATTTGTGGAGAAACCATTTCAGGAGATTTAGACCAGGTTAAACCTTCATGTATTTTGTAGATTAAATTGGTATAGTATTGATAACCTTCCCCTCAGAGAAATTGCTTTCAGTCAGTCTTGAAATGTAATCAGTGCCATCTTTAAGTAGTGCTTTCACTTTTTAGTCAGTTCTGTAGCAGTGGTTGTTACAGTTCCAGCAGTGTAACATAATGTCATCTGTGTGATGTTTCTGAGAAGATGAAGCTGCTCTTCTGACTTTTAATCATTCTTGAATTTTATTTCAGGACATAACTTGGCAAGATGAACACTCAGCTCCGTTCTCCTGGGAAACAAAGGTAAATAAACAGCAATTTTTTAAAATGTTGGTTTGTCATTTTATACTGTTCCTTCTGCATTTATTGTGTTCATTTTGATACTTGATAGATTAATGTCACCTTTATTCTATGAAAGCTGTACAAAGTGACCATCCTGGAAATGAAACAGGACTGGTATGCTTTGATTTACATCAGCAGAAACACAAACTGTACTTCAAGAACTAATGTTCTGGCTTGGAGTGCAGGTATAAAACCAATTCATTACAAATTATTTGATTTTTTGTTGCAAACTTTTTAATCAACTTTCCATGTTTAGTAAGACCAATGTCTCAGATACTCTGTAAAAATAGCTGCATTTCACTTTTGAAGTCAGGAGTAAAGTAGCTAGAAAATGGTGTGAGAAAGGTGTAGGTATCTAGTAGCTTCATTGGATTCTTTCTGAAAGCCTGTCTAGTACTTCATCTTTTTATTATGAACTAGAATGTTGTCTTAGGACAAATGTAGTGAAACGTGTTAACCTGAGGCTGTGCTAGAAGCGTTATGTTATTTCCTCTCCAAAAGGCTTCTTAAAAACATTACATGTTTTTCTGTGGTGGGTTGGTTTGGGGTTTTCTTTTACACCTCACTTTACCTCTGGTATTTTGTTAAAGCATTATTTATGATGGGATTCTCATATGGCTAACACAGAGCCAGAGTTCTTCATCTTTCTGAACCTGCCATGTGAGGAAACATAGTTGTGCCATATGTGTGGTGGGAAATCAAGTTTAGTTGTTCTTGTTGAAGAAATTCTGGGAGCAAAATCACAGCTCCATTGTCTTTCTCAACTGGGTATGGCAGGCAGGTTAATTTAATCACACATTTCAGACTTTTTTCTGCTTTTATCTACCACAGAAAGCTGCTACTGCCCTGTTCCCTATTTCTTTCTTTTTATTTTTTTTTGCCCTTGAACTATGTAGATAATCATGTACGACCTTATGAATATAATCTTAGCCTAATGCAGAGTAATTATTTGGAAATGCCAGTGAATACTAAATTAATCCAGTTGACCCAAGACTTAGGCCTCCCTGCTCAAGGTCACTGCCTGTAGCTGCACCCCATCTGTGCTTTGCAGAAGCTGATTAACCTATAACTTGATGTGACTCCTAGGTCTGCCTGCAGTGCTGTGGTTTAAGAGAAACCAGTGCCAGCCTTCACTTGCCTTAAAAGTCCATTAAAAGCTGTGATGGTTCAGGAACCAGTGGAGGATTTCCTGCAGTGGAAGCCTGGTCACTCAGGCAAGCCCTCCTGTCTTTCAGGACCCTTAGAAGAAGCAGCCACTGGGTTTTAATATAATATTGAAGAGGTTTTTAACGTGGAAATAATTGGGTGAAGCTGCCAAGAAAGGAAAAATTGTGAGAAAAGTGTTGACCTCATTGACAGTAAGGTGAAATAAATAATATGTTGGAGACAGCAGTGTTGTCTCTCCCTCCCTTGTCGGTCCAAACCCAAAACTTGATTGGAAATGTGGCAGCTGTAATCATATTTTTAAGCTCTGTCTTGATAAGATTTTGTAAGTTCTGAATACTTGAACTTCCTAGAGATAATGCTTCATGTAATGGACTGACGACTGATCCATGATGAAATACATCTGCACTTGAATGGATTTTCCCTTTAATTGATAGTCCTCTTTTCTTTTTAATGCTTGCATGTCTACTGAAGTGTTTTTAAACTCAGCTTGTGGTTTATCACTTGCTGATGAAGGGTATTTCTACTGTCCTCCTGGTGTCTCCAAATGAGGGACCAGAGTGGATGAATGCACTAGTTTCATCCTTTACTGCAATGAATCGAGGAGCACAGAATGATATGGGAACGTTCATGTGGTCACTGAAGAGAAGTGGTGGGGGGGGGAGGTTGCTTTAGAAGTAATTGTCACGGCTTATCAAGCTGTGTTTCCCTCTTTCCCCTCTCCCTCCTTGTGGACCAGAAATAAAAGCTGTGCCACAGCTGTAGGCTGAAAAGTTGCATGACCTTTTCCTTTAGCATAAGTCTAGAGAATCCATTTTGTCTGGCTTTACGAGATGTGGATTGGTTGGTTGGTTCCTGTGGGTTCTTCCTTTTGGTTTTTCCCCAGTGCCTTATATTGTACCAATCTTTCAACCAAATGCTTCCACTGCTGAGTCTCCCTTTTCTAAAGTGGAGATCTTGCTTTGTGCTTACTCTTTGATCTTCCCTAACCAGTACTTTTATGAGATAATATTGGAAGGCAATTTTTTAATGAGGTACCAGCTGAGGAAAAGGTAGCCTTACTCAAGTGGTCCCATGTGAGGAAACCTGAGTGAGCTATTTGAGAAGGTTGATGTGTTGTAATGCATGTTCAACGTCCTGTGAGCCAGATCTGTTCCCACTGTTGCTTAAGGTTGTCAGGCTCTTTCCATTCCATGAGCTCTCCCCATGATGGGTTATTCTTTCCACAATATTCTTCTCCCTGATCTCCATTTAATGCAGAGTTTTTTGTTTGGTTTGGGTTTTTAGCATGTTATTGCCTGAATGTGCATGAGTGTGCTCTGGCTCACCCAAGGAAGAGAATGCGGATTTTGCAGAGCAGAAGAAAGTACAGATGTAAATTAGTAAAACCAATAGGCTTTTTTTTTTTAAACACTGAGACTCAGAAGAATAAAGCAGCAAAATGAGTATTTTCTATAACTAACATGAGGGAGACTGGGAGGGTAGTGAGAAGTGTAGAGAAGAGGGGAGGGCATGTATTCTGAAGCCTGTCAGCTGTGACAGTGATGCCAATGGGGATTCTAGTTGATAAGGTATGGACAAAATTTTCTCTCAGTAGCTAGTGCAGTGGATTCCCTACTTCCATGGCAGTCAAATTTACCCAGAGAACAGTGTACTGAATTCCTGTCACTTTGTGCAGAACATTGTTGAAGGGCTTGATAACTTCACTTGCGTCACAAGTAAACTTTCTGTATTCTTATTTTAAATACAAATGTGAGATACGGCTGCAGTCGTTCATATCACAACAAACACTTGCATGAATATCTCCACTATTTTTAGCTGTTAGATGAGTATTTCTTGTCTCACTTTTTTATTTTTAAATCCTCAAACATGGCAAACAAAGTAGAAATACTATGTAAATTGCCGAGTTAGCTGTTAGACAGCATTTAAAATAATATTTTTAGTAGATAACGATAACACTTCTCAGAAGGAAAACTTGGGAAGCAGCAAGTTCTCTTGGCACTGCAAATGGGCTGACATTTTAAAGCTAAAGTTTGAATTGGAGGGAGTGATTTGGTTCATGGGTGGAGCCATCATGGACATAACATGTCTTGAAATGTGGGTTACATTTTTAACTGGAGCTCTAGCCAGGTTTATGAATCCAGGGCATTCTATTTATGGGTTCAGGTTTACGTGAGATGAAAGATGACATTTTGGCTGAGTTTAGCCTTTGAGGTTTCTTGGTTTGTTTGAAGTAAAAATTCAGTGAAATTCGGCACGGACCTCAAGATATAAATGGAAAACAAGAACCATGCCTGAGCTTGGAAGTAAAATTTCTCTGCAACTCTTCCTGAACTCAGAACTTTATGGGTTTTAGATTTGGGGTATTTTTAAATTAATTTAGTAGTGGGCAGAAAATATTTCAGTCTGCCACCTGAGCTAACACACGGAATGCACTGAGCAACGTGGGAATAAATTGCAATCTGCTTCTAATTCATGGTATTAATGAAAATAGGCTTTATTCCAGATGCTTGAAGTTGACACATGCATATCTAAAGATTTCTTTTTCTTGATACAGGTAGAATAGTTGCCGGCTCTCTTATATTTTCAACAGGTCCTCAGGTATTTGTTGCAAAAAGAAGTCTCTGCGGTGTGTTTAAAATAAACAAACCAAAAAAAAAAAGGCAAAATGAGGACATGACAAGCTTCGATCCCTTCAATAATCTGGTTGCTGCCTCCCTGTCTGAATTCCCTAATTATATTGGTACAGAAGTGATCTAATCCCAGCAATGATTTAGGAAGAAAAAAATTATGTTCCACTTATAATAAACATGGTTTACAAACCGTTTCCTTTATCTAAAATTGAGGCAGTCTTCATCATCCTTCTTTGTATGAGTCCTAATTGGTGTTTTGTTTTGTTTTAAATAGGAAAACGGTGGCAGAAGAGAACATTTTCCTTCCTTCCTTCGTTCCTTAGCAGCATGATATTATAATTGTTACAAACTATAATTTGGTGTGATTATTTTTACCAAGCTGACATAAATGATAATGTTTCCTTGGAAGGAGAGGGATCCCTGAGCTTTTGAGATTAGCCTTCCCTTTTTGATTTAGACTACAAATGTTTAAAACACAGTGCTGTAAAACTTCTGTTGACTATTAGTTCTTGAGCAAAAGAAACCCCACCAAATGCAACTTGTGGTAATAAAAGCTGTCTTCAGGGTTTATTTTATTCTGTATGGCCAAATGTAAGGATTCAGTTACCTGCATCAATCTTTGCTGGTTTTGAGCATAAAACTAGGCACTGTCAGTATGAGCTTGCTCAAGCTAGCCAGGAACAGTGGCAGACTTGATTGAGTTCATATCACCAGAATATATAATGGAATTTCCTCCAAAGCTCCGTGCTATATAACTTTGGCATTGTCTTTCTGTATGGACTAAAATTACTTAGATTGGTTTTTGAGTGCTTTGCTCTATTTTTTGCCCTTGCAATTTGCTGACCTCAGGATTTCTTTCTGACTCTGAAAAGATCCTGAAAACACTCACGGTGT
Organism: Aphelocoma coerulescens; assembly: GCF_041296385.1. Taxonomy (NCBI): domain Eukaryota; kingdom Metazoa; phylum Chordata; class Aves; order Passeriformes; family Corvidae; genus Aphelocoma; species Aphelocoma coerulescens. The sequence goes on from NC_091016.1 coordinate 50,570,880, forward strand.
GCACAGGAAACAAAGCAAAAACTGCAGCTACTTTGGGCCCTATATTTATTTTGGTTTTGTCCATTCAGCAAAGCAAAATCATCTTCTAAATCCTTTAAAGTTGGCTTTCTTACCTCTGCATTTATCAGGCTGTGCTTAAAACAAGTTGCTTTTGACAGTGTTTCTGTAGTCTTTGTCTCAACAATTTGGATTTTTCAGCCTGCCAAGCAAAACAGTTTGTTTTGGCTGTATTTGCGTGACTGTTCAGTAAAATACTACACATTCCTGATGAGTGAATAAGATGCTTAAAAAGTTCCTGGGTTCTTTGTGGTCATCTTGTTTTTAATATATACTTATGAACTGAGACCCAATGTCCTACAGGAATATTAAGTCGTGGCATTCTCAGTGTCGGGTGCCTCTCTTTCAGCAAACGTTGTTTCCCATGAGTATATACAGCCACTGTTAGGATTCAGTGGATTACTGCTGCCTTGAGACTGAAGTTTGGTCTAAATTTTTTAATCCAGTAAACAACATTTCTGAATACCTTCATAAGATCTTTTTAAGGAAAGATGGACATGCAACCTCCTAAAACCTGCAATTTATAATATTATTTATATTTATGATACAGAAAAATGATCAAGACAGGGCATCCTTTATTTGAACCCTTGCAGTGGTTTGGGACCAGAGGGATAAGACTGAAAAGAACACAGACTTCTAGGTTTGCTCTGCCTCAAAATACTATTTTGTGCATGCTTTCACGTGCACTCTCTCCCACCTCTCTCTTAATGTGTTGAGAAAGACTTGCTCATGCAATATCTTGAAAATACTACTGCTGTTAATAGTGTCTATTTGAATTCCAATGATTTCTAGGAATTACAGTTGGGACTTGTCTAGTCTGTCTGTAAACTCTTAAGACTTTCTGGGCTGAACAATTCCCAGAATATCATTTGGACAGATGGTAGGAAGAAGAAAATATTTTTATTTTATTCCTCAGATGGGGAATTATACGTACAGAAACTGCAGCTCATGTAAAGTAATGCAGAATCAATGAAAGCAGCGGGGGACTGAAACCCTCTCTCTAGAATCCCAAACTGTGCCTAAAAGACTATTTACTTTTGATCATGAAATCACATCCCACTGTTCAGTGTTTGCCTCCCCAAGGTGGCAGCTGGTAGAGTGCTACGAGTGCTGTTCTCTGCTGCTGAGCACTGCATGTGCAGGTGCAGGTGCAGCTCACAGCAACTCTGCCCCAGCCTGGGGAAGGCAAACCTTTACAGGTGAGCTGCTACCCTACATTTGGCTGGGGCCAGGAGAGATGTGCATCAAAATATTCTCATGGCTGGCAAACCTAAAGGAAAAGGACATTTTTTTGGGAGGAGGAGGAGGTTACTGTCTTTTAAATATCATTTCCTTCCTTCTCCTGCTGACGCAACCAATTGCCAGTTTGCAATCTGATGTAAGAAATTGAGAGCAGAACTCTAATTAAAATCACATTTGTAGTGTCTAGTGACTCATTAGAGTGTACAGTACTACTCATTACTTAGATGTCAGCATAGGGTGTTTCACACATGGGCCTTTTCCATCTCTGTGAAGTTATCTTCCTACTTAGGCTGCTGCTCTGTTGTTTGGTTTGTTTTTTCCATGCGGGGGAGGGTGTTTTATTGCCAATTTTTTGACTGGAAAGATACTGCCTATTAATCATTTTCTTTCGTCAGTTACATTTCTTAGGGGTTTAGATGTGTTAAATAACCTCAAAAGTCAAATAGAAGCATTATATATCTCAGGGAAAACAGAATATCTTGTGACTGGTCCACAGAAGTTCTTGGCTTCTGGAGTTAAATGCTAGGAGCAGAATTATCCGTCTGACCTCTTAGAGCTGTATTTACATCACGCTGAGACACAGTGCTTTCAGAACCTGTCGGGGTAGTCTTGTCTTCTTTGCCTTCCTTGTGGGAGAATGAAAACTCCTGAAGAAGTATTTTCATTTGGATTATTCCGTGTCAGGCTATGAACTGTTTGATCTCCAAAGCATACAGTGACACAAATACGCAATATCAAATGTCAGGTGGTGCTGTCTTCTGAAATGGGTACACCCCGTGGTCTCTGTACAAAAGGGCAAAGAGGACATCCTCTCCAGAGCATGCATTCACAAGCAGGCTGGAAAGGTACAACTGCCTGAAGTGCTGCTGCAGTGCCACGCTCTTCTCTACACTAGGAGTGATGTGCCACTTCCAAACCACATCTCTGAGTTGATATTTTGACCCATAAAAAAGAACATAAAATATCAGCACAGTCAGTGACTTTAGCTCCCCAGCCTAAGAACTTCTCAGAAGGCCTGGCTTTGCTTGTCTATTTGGCTGCTGTTGAAATGCAGACCCATCTCTTTGGTTTACTTTTTCTAATTTTGGTTCTAACAGACAATTTTTGTTCTAACATGCTTCCCTTCCATTGGTGTTTTTCCTGGATTTTATTTCTAGCACTATCCTGGTGGACCTGGGGGTTGTGATGGCTGCTCTGCACTCTGGGCACTGATCTTCCTTCTCCTTTGGGCTGGGGGGTGAAGGAGTCATTCTACTGAAAGTGACTGCTGCTGTGGTGGCCTTTAGCTGCTGTCATCCTCAGTGTTTGCCCTGGGACAGGTTATTCAGAAGACAGCAGACTGCTGAAGGACAAAAAGTAGCACTCTTTTAATTCCTACATGACAAGTTTTACATGACTTAAGTCTTCCAAGATGTTTTTTTTTTTTTAGCCTGCCTTTAATTTTTTAAATCTGTCTTTTATTTTTTCTCTTGGCTACTGGGGAATTGCAGGTCTATTTTATATTGTGTTGTGGGTTTTTTAAGCTGGGATTTTATCAGTTCTAAAGTCTTAAAGCATCTTAACTTCAGGGTGGTAAATCACTATTCAGTAGTTCTGCCAAATGAGCTTAGGGAAATAAATCCCTGTATTTTAATATAGGGAATGGCAGTCACTGTAAATAATCCTCAGCACCATAGCATCTATGGTTTTTTTATACAAAATTTATCACGGATAAATGTCCTGCTCTTAATTTTACGTCATGACTTGTTTAAAAAAAATAAAGCACTTAGGTTTTTCGTTGTAGTTTTTTGCAAGGCAGGGTGGGGTGTTGAGTAGTTTGGTAAAACTTGAGTGTATCCTTGTACTCACCTTATTTTAGCTGACCTATAATTACTTGCAGTTTGTTTATGTTTTGGATCTTTTGATAGCACAGTATATCCTTCAGGAAAACACAGAACTTGGTGCTTTCTTGCCTACAATCTTGGAAAAATGATGCATCTAATTCTTTAGAAAGGTCAGATCTAAGTCCATGAATCAAATTATGTGTAGTCAGCTGCTGACTGTTTAACAAAAATTGTTTTATAAATAATCAGTTGCTGGGTTAACAGTTGTTCTTTGATAAGAGATATCTGAATATTAACTGGTAGGCATGTGAGTCCTGCTAGATCTAGAGTCCCTTTGAACTCAACATGCACAATAATGAAGGACTCAAGATCAAACACTTAAGTGAAAATGATATGCAACTAGGACTTGTTTTAGACTGAAGCCCATAGATGGTATTGCAGTTTTGTTCAGGAAAGGCTGAGCAATGAAGTAGAATGAAAACATCACAAAAGTAGAATGAAAACATCACAAATTTGTAATGAACTTCCGAAGTATCTTTTAACCATTTGTAGCAAAAGCTACCAAGTCCTCTGAGTTTTTTCAAACCAAATCAGGCCCATGATGGCAACAGCATAGCTTTAACAGTAAATGCAGTTTTTTTCCCTTGCATTATTTTTTCCTTTTTACAAACACAAGCCTAGGCATTAGGTTGTTCTTTCCTGGCACATCCACTTAACATGTTTCTCAGAGTAAAATAAGGCTTAACTTTTATTAGCCTGAAGAGTGTCTAGCTAGTTGAGAATCATTTTACTGGTGGTAAGTAAAATGGACATCTTGAAGTCCATGTTCACTTTTCTGTGACTTGGAAGATTCTTTTTGTGCATTAACTGTGGTCACTTGCTTCCTTGGTGCAGTGTTACCTCTCAGAAATGAGTACCGCTATCTGCACTGCAAGTGAAAACAAACCAAGGCTCTGGAATAGGTGAAGAACTGGTCCTGCTGGAGTTGTTTCTCTTCCTTCAGAGGGGCTTTAGAATTATAAAATTACTTACCCACACATACCCATTACATCTGATCCTTTATCTTGGAAATAGATGGAATTGTAGCGAACTATTTCAAAGACTGTAATGGAAGATTGCCTTTTGAACTACACTCTAAAGCCTTTTTTGCTTAAAATTTTCATGTAAAGCATCTCTGACTTTCAAAATGCATCTGCAGCTGTTGTAATGTTTTAGTGCCACTATTCTAATGTTTCAGTGCTGTGCATGCTGTGCACTGCTACCTTAGATGGCACTGAGTAACTCCAATACAATTGCTTTCTCTGACTCCTCTGCAGCAGGTCTGGGACTTTTATGTTTGCTTGCAGTTCAGACTTTCAAAAATCATTATTTTTATGAAACTACAAAGACAGACATTTATGGAGAAAATAAGTCAGCTTTGCTGTGGTATCTGTTGTCTGAGAGCAGTCTCGCAGTGGGCAGAGGTGTTACCTATATGCACCAGGGTCAGAAAGTCAAAACTGTATCATGTGAAGGGCTTTGAAATACTGTTTTTCTGTCCCTGAACAGAGTCAGATGGAGTTCAGCGTTGCATCTCTCTCCATACAAGAGCAAGGTGGTGCCCAGCTGCAGAACGAACAGAGGCAGCTTGTTAAAGCAGCACCTGGCATCCAAGTCCCTAAATCTTCTCAGGCCAATAAGACCCCTGGCTCTGATGGGTTGATAGCGTCCAGAAAAGAAGAGGAGTCGTCTTTCTGGAAGATAAATGCAGAACGCTCGAAGTTTGAAGGAGACAAGTCTGAGTTCCAGTCCCTGACCCCCAGCCAGATCAAGTCCATGGAGAAAGGAGAGAAGCCCCTTCCCTCTTTTTACAGACAAGAGTCTGCTCCCAAGGAGATGACCAAAGCTGAGAAGCCCAGCATAACCAAACCAGAGAAGTCTGCTGCCCCCAGCCCACCTTCTGTATCTCTCGAATGGGAGAAACCTCGACCTACTCAACTCCCTACTAGTTCTCTAGATGACTTCTTTCTTCCTGATCCACCACAGGATCTGGCATCTTCTAGGACAAACAAAGAAGATACTGATGGTAGTATACTTACAGACCCACAAATGCCTGGACAGGTAAGTACTGCTATACCCCCTGTCCTTATATTTAAAAACTGTAGAACACATTAACATCTGACAGGGCCACTCTGGAAGTTTAGAGACTCCATAAAGCACTAAGCCATAGCTAAGCTTGATGGCTTTTTATCTTTCAAATGTGAAGAAGTCTATTTAACCTGTTATGTAACAGTCTGTTTAACATGTTAACTTCAATTAAGTGCTTTTTAACGCATAGGATAAAGGCATAATTTAAATACAACACCAGAAATGCTGACAAGGCACCAAGTAGCTAATTGACAGCAAGCTGCCTGGCAAATTGCTGTATCACATAAAAGAGGTTGTGGGGTTTTGGGGTTTTTTTTTTGAAAAAGCAAAACACTTAATGGAAATGATAAGCTTTTTAACTTGAAAAGTAGGTGAGCTAGGGTCTAGGATACTTTATTGGTACACAGAGCATAGTGGTGAATGGTGAACTACTTCCTCAGCTGTTCTAAGCAGTAGCCTGACAGCCACTTCCCAGTGCTTTGTCCCAGGCAGCTGGGCTGCTTTCAAATGTGTTTTCTCTTAAAGTCCAGAATAGAAATAGAATGAGCTTCCAGAATTAGCCTTCTTAGTGGTTTTTTTTTTTTTATGAAAAAACCCAAACAACCCAACAACAAAAAATAACCTTAAGCAGCTCAATCGCCAATTGAAGCTATTTTAAAAAGCAGATGCTGATCTGTGAGAAAAGAAAGGGAACAGCAGGATATGATATAGTGAGGGGAAAAAAAGAAAGAGATCAAAAGCTTGAAAACTGAGAAGTAGAGGAGTGGTACTTCAAGCAGAGCTGTGCAGTTCTGCTTGAAATCTGTGGCATCACTTTGACAATAGCCTGACATATTACTGTACACCTTCAGCACATCACACAGCTTTTTCTCTACTGTAGTTTCCCAACTGTGATTGTTTGAATTCCAAACAAGATGATGTAAAGTCAGAAAGATGCAGGGTGAGGTAACTAGTTGCAAGAGCAGTAAGTGGCAGCACTTAGGAGAGAACAATACTTAAGCCACTCCAGTATTTGAAGCCCTGTGTTTAGTTACCATTTTCTGAAGCTGAGGGATAATGCTTCCTGAGCTGTCTAGCTACAGATCGTGAACATGGTAATCTTTTAATTTTAAAGTTAAAGGCTTTATCATGTTTTCTTACAAATTAGCAGTTTTAATTCCTCTGTGAACGTTTTCAAGATAAGTGAAATAGTTTGAAAAGCCTGGTTTTTCTCTCTGTGGAGAAACAACCCTCCCATGTCAAAATGTGAACAGAGTAGCAGAGAATTTTATGTATGATAATAATTTTCTTCCTTTCTTCTTTTCTGGATTATCTTCCCTGGTCTGGGAAGCCATGCTCTTAGGAAGAGAATCCAGAGACTCAGCTGTGCCTCTTGAATACTCTTCCTGAACACTAAAATCACCTTAAATGTCACGGCTAACACTGGCAGGAGTGAGCATGTTCTTGATAGCATAGTAAATAACTTGTCATCAAAGTTTAATCTGTGTAGTTTTCTGGAAACAACTGGCTCTAATTGCAACAGACAATCCATTGAATTAGTGATGCTTGCCTTCTGTGTTTGTTTCATTCTCTGCAATTCCTACTGTAGTCTAAAAAATTGATCTTTATGAATTTTTTCCATGAGGAAAAAAAATAACATTTTGCCTGTAGACCACTAGAATAATTGTATTTTTATCTGTAATTGCCTTTTTGGGCACTGTATTTTTCCATGTCATGTCTTGCATTTTATGGTGTAGGTACTTAGGTATCCTAGGGCATGGAGAAGACCTTGAAATATTGGCAGGCAACATTTTAAGCTTTTTTTTGTAGATAGGCAGTCAAGCACTGAGTTTGTAATACCAAATTACATAATTAACAACTACATCTTATTTCTTTTTTTTTTTTTTTTTTTACCTTGCAGACTAGTACAAGCAATGTTATCTTGAAGACTGGCTTTGATTTTCTAGACAACTGGTAAAAGATACTTCAAAACAGATCAAACCAATTTTGGGGAAGGAGTGGAATACCTTTCTCCTTGTATGTTAATTTACTAGCATTTGTGTCTTTTTCTAGAAGTAACTTTCAAACTCTTAAATGTTGCCTTTGTATAAACTTTTGTAATACCGTATGCGTTTTTGTTTTTTAAACAGTGATAGAAGTGTGGTTTAATTTGGATATTTTTTTAATATCTGTTAAAATTTTTAGTAGCTACTGTATTGAGAGGATGAGAGAGGTTACTGTACACATGTTAAAGAAATATAAATGAGAGTCTCTGTATCCTAGAAATGGAACCTACAGGACCCGATTGCTGTTTTGAGTTGAAAGCTTGCTAGCATGGCTTGTAAGAAATAGTGTTGCACGTGCAGTGGTTCCAAGTAAGAAAACCATTCCATACTTCAGATAGCTAGCAAAAACAGTATGAAAAGCAAGCATCCAGAATTGCATTGATTTGTAGATTTTGTTTAGTTTGAAAGTATCTTTTGTACCACTTACTGAAAACATTTTTCTTCTGAAGAAGGCAAAGGCATTGCCAAAATGATGGATCCAAAAAAGCACTGTGTTTGTACCCTACAAATCTGCTAAAATAACTTCAGAGTGTTAGGAAAATGATCTGGGGAACTGGTGTTTCTGGTCTTTGGATTGAAGACTTGGAGGTGGATAGAGGGGAATGGGACAACACCTAATGAATTGGAGAAGTTCTTCAGGGAACACAATTTCACTGCCTCGTTACTAGAGCATAACTCTTCATAACACTAGTGCTGGAACTACAGCACTGAGAATTTCTGGAGTGTAGATTACCTTTGTGTCAGTAAACCACTATGTTTATGGGAGGTCATAGCAGTGTGAGGCTTTTTTGTTTTTTAAGCAGCTTATTGTCTCAAGGACTCATCAACTTTGGTGCTTTTTCCTCCTTGTGGGTACATCCTCTTTAGTGTTCAACATCTGGGTTACATTTATTCCTAAGGTGCAGAGAGGCGTCTCAAGGTGGCCCTTGGCAGTCTTGCTTCCAGTTCTGCTTCTGAATGATCTTTGGTGTTTAAAATATAGAGAACAAGAGTAGCTGTCGTTTGGATCTGTTGTCTCTGAAATGCAGCATGATTTACACACTGATTCTCACTGTGTTTACCTCACCTTGAAGCCTTAATTCCCCTACGCACAGCCAGTGACTGGTCTGCTCCAATGCCAAAGGTTTGACTTTTCCCTTTACCTCAGCAATAGTCCCATAGCATTTGTTTGGGGTAGAAGGCAAAACACAGGGCTCTAATGGGTCCCAGCCAAGGCTGTAAGAAGGTCACCATCTCCTAAGCCATAGTTGTGCTAGGCTTCTCATGGATTAGCACTTGACATTTGGTTCAGTGCCAGGGGCAGTTAAATGTGCAGAATTGGATGCAGCAGGATTTTTTCTGCTTGTTACAGGAAGAGTTTGCAATGTCCTGGAAGAATCCTTACCTCTAATTGGTGTGCTGCTTGCTCTGAACAAGCGGAGTATGCTGATAGAGCATTAAAATTTACTTGTTGGACAAGGAAGATGCTGTAAGCATATCCCCCCAATTTCTTGCCCCCCCCACCCCACCAAAAAAAAAAAGGAAAGAAAAAAAAAAAAAGAACCACCAAGGCAAAAACCTCCACTTTTTCTAGTGTTTTCTTCAAAGGTTCCTTAGCTAAAGGCTAAGATTGCCACAGAGTAGAAGTCATTGCATAGCATACTCTTATTTATAGGCTTCTGAAAGCTTCTTTACATTCTTCCTGAGATGTTCAAACTCCTGTAATTCGTGGATATTATCTCTGCATTCAGCAGTTCAGAAAATATTTGTTGTTACCATCCGGGACTTCACCGCTGTTTTTTCTTTTGTAGCCTTTGCTGCAAGCATCCAGAATTAATACAGCTTACAACAACTTTAGCACAAATTCTTTAGGTGTATCATTAGTATTGACTTGCACCTTCCTTTTAGAGCTAACAAATGTTAATCTTGGGGTTTACAGTTACCAGTGAATCTGATTTTCTGTATATTCAGCTGCTGAAAAGTTGTAAATCCAAAATGAAGATGCACATTCTAATCTTACTCTGATTTGGGGAGATCTGAAAACAAAGTCTCCTACTGTTGAGGAGCATTACTTCAAATCTCTGGTAATACCTTAAAGCTTCTTAGGGAAGAACCTGGGCTGCCTGTCTCTTCCATCGGCTAACTCAACCCTAATACACATTGGGACCAGCTGGTAGAACATGCTGCAGAACTTTTTACTTATCCTGGTAGATTTTTCCTGTGCTTTGACAAGAGTTGATGCTCCTTCTTTCTTGAATATGTTTTTATTAAACATTCTTACCAAAAAAAAATTGTATTTGGTCACATTTTATATTAACAATGTTTTAATAAAGTCACTTTAAATAGAACTGTCAAGGTTTTTGTGCTGCTTTGTGTGTTGTCCTTAATACTCTGCTTTCCTCAGTGTCACTGGAATTGTTTGGGGTATCTTGAATCTGCCTGAGAGACAGCCAAGAATGATTTGACCCAGAATTTAGAAAACTAATTTTTTAGATCAGAAAAAAAAAAAAAAATCAACACGCTTCAGCTGTTTTTTCAAGCCTTTAAGTGAATCTCTTTGGGGAAGTATCCTTGCTTTATCATTTCATCTGACAACCGGGGACAGGATGACATTTGGAAAAGACTAAAACCTATTTGTACTTCACTGTAATAGACTTAAACCTAACACATACACTCTCCCAGTAGTATCTCCCAGTAATCCAAAGCAGTATCTGGATCATTACTGCAGGAGCAATTTGAAAACTGTATGTTGTGGTTTAGCCCCAGCTGTCAATTAAACACCACACAGCTGTTCCTTCACTTCCCCCAAGCAGGATGGGGGAGAGAATGTAAAAGCATCTCACAAAAATGAAGGTTCTAGCAGAGGCCACTGGGTAGTCTCACTTCCTGCCTTTTGTCCTGTGCAGCCAGTTCTCAAATTGTAAGAGAATCAAATGTGCAGCTACAAGGATAGCTTTTCCTCTGTATGCTCACATCTACTTCTTCCAGAAATGTATTTGGAAAAACAATTTGGTTATACCCGAGCTGAATTTCCAACAGCTAAAAAGGCATTTGAAGAAGAATTTGGTTTGGGAAGACTCCACAGCCAAGTGAGGGTGGTATTCCAACTATATTTAGGATCTGGCCTACACATAATTTGCTTCAATCTTGTCTAAGCTCTCTCTCAGCTTTTAAAAGTTCTCTCTACTAAAGGCAAATCCACAGCATCTGGGCACTGTCTCAGCACGAGGAGCCAGCAGGTCTGATGTATGAGTGAAGGCTTGTAAGGGCAGAGTAGAAAAGATGCTGTGGCTGCCTGCTGAAGAATAGTGATTGATTGATTGATTGATTGATTGATTTAGTGGTGACTTTAGTGGTAGTTGCTGAGGTTGGGGCAGCATTTGAGGTCATGGTTGTGGATGCTGGTGTAGCACCCAGCAGGCAGAGTCCTGTTGATCACTCAGCAACAGCATCCCCCAAAGATCTTGCAAGTCATGTCCCTGAGATACAAACCCAACTTTGTAGGCATTATTTACAGACAGACCCCTGGGCTTTGCTGTCCAAGTTTGCCCATCACCCACTTGAATCAGTATGTTTATATTACTCTGAGATCAAAGCCATAATGTGGTGACCAGTGATAGGACCTGAGGGAATGGCCTGAAGTTGTGTCAGGGGAGGATTAGATTGGATATTAGAAAAAAGTTCTTCACCCAGAGGGTGGCTGGGCACATGGCTGTGAAACTTGGACCTTATACAGGATCAAAATACAGGGCGTTATGCCCTTGGCAGGTCAGGATGGGATGCCAACAAATCAAAAACCAGAGCTGCCCTGAAAATAGCTTACTGTAGTTTTCCTATAATGCTTGTCTCCAAAATGAATAATGGAATAAAGAATAAAATTAAAAGCTTGGGGGAAAGAAAGAGTCTTCTGTGATTTTTGCGGGGTTCAACTTCAGTGACCAACCAGAGGTTTAAACAAGGGCCTGACCTGAGCCCTAGCTTCTCTTCTTACCAAAAGTGCCAGGTGCCAGTGACCCTGCAGTTCAATGGGTCATTTGTCTCCTGAGCTTGTTCTCTGAAGTCCAATAACCAGAGCTGAATGCAGTCTTAGAAACTCTCCCACTTGCAGTAGGTGCAAATTATCTCAGGAGAAAGTTTTTTGTTGCTGTGAAATGCCGGCTGCTATGAAAAGATGCAGTGGCATCACGATGATGATGGGAAAAGAAAAGGTGATGGAAGAAAAAACAAAGTTCAGCTGGGAGGAGAAAATTCACCACATGGGTCCTCTCCACCGTGGTATTTCCAAGCTATGTGATCTGAAGCACTGGCTCCACTTAGCTTGGTGGCAAAATTTATTTTGACTTGTAGGAAGCCCAGGCTTTATTACAGCTGTTTGTTAATAAAGTTCTGACTGAACATCCTGCTCTCCTTGCCGCATTTTTCAGACATTACATCTGCCAAGAAAGAAACTTCTGGTGTGTGCCTATAAGCTTATGTTTAAGAAACCCTGCTCTGGCCTGAGTGTTGTACTGATCCCTTTGGGTTCCACCCGTTTGGCTGCAGCTCAGTTGCTCCAAGGCAAGAATACTGCAAATGTTTGTGGCCAGTAATTAAAGCTCTTTTTTGTAACTTCTCCATCCTGGAGAAACTGATCTGCTGCCAGTGAGTCAGAGCACGTAGGAGGACACCTTTGTGCTCCCACCGGGCTGGCAGCAGTGCAGGCAGCGACTGCTGGACGGACTGAGGTGCTGGAAGCTGCTGCCTGGGGCTGTGCCACTGCCTCTAAGCCCTCCAGCACATCCTATGGCCTGCAGTCTGAGACACACTGAGCTGGGTCCAGAAACTGAGTCTGGCCAAAGTCCCTGCAAAAGTACCGACAGATGAGAATTCTCTTGGCCCACCGTCCTGCCAACACAGGAGTACTGCTTTTTGCTTGTCCTCTGTTTCATCCTCTCTGGCTCCCATCTCCAAGAGAATGGTTTAGCAGTCACTAAGAGTCGTGCAGTGTCTTATTAGTGAGAAAACGTAAAGTTGCAAGACATTTTAATAACGAGGCATCAGGGACCTGCTTTCACTGGGGGACACCTGGCATGTTAAATTTCATGGAGCTTTTGTCTGCTTTTCCTCCAGAAACCACTGAAAGGAGTTGAGAAAGCGGAAAAAAATCCCAGATCAAATAATTCTGAATGCCCAATCTTTGGCCAAGTTGTACCATATCTCTGCTCCCAGACTTGACCCAAGCTTTGAGTCAGCCAGCTAACTTTGGCGTCAAATCATCTGACTGTGGAAATCCCACAACAGTCCCAGGGAAGCTTCTCATCACTAAGGTTTCACAAGTGACATTTCAGGAGCACTAGTGACTAGGAACAAGCTTAGCAAAAAGCAAAGTACCCTTCTATATGTTCTTTTCACCACCTGATTCAAAACCAGCCCTGGCTGGGAGCAAGCAAATCTTGCTTATGACTTAGATGAAGCAACTTCTCCCCTCCAGCCGCAGGCAGTTCCTTGTCACTGATGTGTCTGGCACATTTCTGCCAGGAATGACATTCGCTCTCCCCCTTCCCAGCATGGCATGAACGTGCCAAAGCATGAAGCCAGGCCTCTCAGGCCTACAGCCAGGGACAGAGATCTCTCTGCCCCGTCACTGGTCTAGGTCACTCCTAGCAGACAGCTGTCCCTTTAGGGCTGTCGGGGCTCTCCAGGACTCAAGGCGTAGGTTGTTGTTGATGGATGGAGCAAGAATCAGGAGTTGGCAAGGTGGGCACTAACTTGTCAGCCTCCAGTCCAGCCTGCTCCAGCACTGGGCTTGCCCTTTTAAAGAAAGCTTTCCCCCCCAGGCTCGCTCCCCAGCAGCAGGGATTGTTGTTGCAGCAGCAGCTTAGCAAAGGGCCCTGTGCCAGGATGGGATGCTTTCCCTACGAGGCATTTGGCTGCCAGTAGCCCATAAGCCAGGCACCAGAGCCCACCTGAAGCCCACCGGTGCCGTCCTCGTGACCCTCAGCACAGAAAAACTTTTCATCTTGAGCTGTTATTCACTCTCCAGTTTTCTGCCTTCCTGCCAAAGCCGCCAGCCCTGAAGCAAGCACCTCGGTGGAGAGGCCACAGGAAGGCTTCACCAGTTACAGCAAAATCTCCTAAAACACTGGCTTTAAAAACCCCTGGGCGAGCTTCTCACGCATGCCTGGAAAATCAGGCACAGAAGTATTTGCAAAGCATGGCCATTAAGAGACCACTGGAATTTTGTGGGCATTCTTTAAATATGTTATTTTTGTCTCTATCAACATCTTTTTTTTTTTTCTAAAGGGTGCACCCAGCACCCTTGGTCACTCAGCTGGCATCAGCCCAAATACCAGGTCCCAGCCTCCCCCCTGCCATTTCCTCACACTGGAACCCAGCTCTTTTCTCACTCCAACACCACTCCCTGAAGTCAAATGACTTTCACCAGTGTAGAGCCAGAAGAGCAGATGGAAAAACTGGGTTGTAATGGTAATGTCCGGATAAGGGAAGTTACACAATAATAAAAAACAGAATCAGGGGTGGCTTCTGAATCTGGTCTCACAGGTTTTACCCAGCTGTTGGTGACCCCAGTTACAGAGGATTTCAACTGACATGAAAAAAATCCAACTCCTTACTCCTTTTAACTGTACAGATTCAGTTAAAATCCATAGAAGCAACATCATAGAGTTCTTCATAGTTAATTTGCAATGAGTCCCCCAGGGTATTACTTTTGCTAGAAATGCCATTAGCATTTACAATTAACTTCACTGTGAGGCACTTCTGGTTTTAATTATATAGTGTTTATAATGCTTCTTCTGGCGCTCTCTTAGCATGGAAAAAATGAACCTAGGATGTAGAAAGATAAAAAAGCTATTAATTCCAAGGCCAGAAATGCCAGATCGGTATAGTTACAAACAGATTGCTCTCTGTAACCCAGCCCAAACAGCTGGCTTTCAGTGTTCGGATAGGAATGCACCAAAAATGACAAAAATGTCTTTATCTGAGGAAGCTAATTTTAGGCACTTTTATTTTGGCCAGGCAGTAGAAATACTTAGAGAAGAAATCATTAAACTTCCAATTTAAAAGCTGGGTTTGTAGGATACATTGCACGCAGTGTTTCTGCAGCAGCCTCCCTGTATGTCCATCACAGGGAGATTCTAGAGAGGCTGCTCAGCCCAACCTGGCCAACACCCAGCTGAACACACACGGGCTCCAGGGAAGTTGCATTTGCCAGTGGCTCCCACAGGGCTGCGAAAGGTGTTTGCCAGCACCCGTGGAGTCTCAGCTTCCAGACCAGCACCCACCCTACATCCTCACTCACCCTGGAGAGACAAAAGTTGGGCACTGCAACCGGTGAGGGAGCAAAACAGGTTCCTGCCCCATGAAAGGGGAAAATCCAACATTTCAGAGCTTCCCACTGCCTTAAGACAGGGCTGAGGTTCTTCACAGTTTAAATTAATAAAAAAGGACCCAACTGCTCCAACATCCTCTTGGCACACAGGTGATGTGGCTCAGTCTCTCCTCTACTCTTGAAGCTGTTCAGGGCTGAGAGACTCCAAGCCCACCTTGGTGAGGGCAGTGACCCTCCTGAGATGAGAGGACCAGGTGCCAGGTGGCAGACTGGCTCAAAAAGAGCAGGCAAGCCATACAAGTGCATGCACCACACATAGCTTTGTAAAGAGAGTGATTATAACCCAATTAAAGAGAGATGGAAAGCACATGGCACATAAACAACTTGTTACTGGAGAGGTGCACTGAAAGATTTTTAACTGATCCAGAGCTCTGCTCTTTAAAAATTCATAGGCTTCAAGTTACTCTTGCCACGTTTAAAATCACTTCAGAGTTTAACAGCCTCAGCACTTGCAACCAGCTACCTACAAAATGTGGTCAGTTCGAGACCTCATGAACAACCAATTCATTTTTGTGTAACACGTGTTCTCTTTCCATGCCCAGTCATTGCAGGAGACAGCACGACTCAAAACCAGTGGTGGTTTTAGGGAAGGGGCATTCACAGTCCTGAAGGACACCAAGTATCAACAGGATATGAACAAGGACATACATATATTTTTAAACTCAAGAAACTGGGGCTTAGAAATGCTCACTCTTTATAACAGCAACTGAAACACTGAAAATCTGCCAGCGGTTCTGCTCTCAGCAAAACTCCAAGAATCAGAGTCAGCTCCATCTGTCATGTTGTTTCCAGAGCAGATTGTGGCACAGCCCAGCTCTTTGTTGTCCCTTTTGGCAGCAGCACTAGGCCTCCACCCCGAAGCGCCTCCTCCTGCTCTGATGCTGAAGGAATGACCTGGGATGGAAGCCATGGGCAGCCAAGCTGCAGTGACTGAGGCATTGCTGTGGGACCCCTCTGCTGAAGTCTTTGCATGCTAACTTGGCGTGACCTCAGATCCCTCACTTCACCTAGAGATGTCCTTACAGGCTGTCCTGCAGGGATGCTGGTCATGTGGGTGTGTAAACACATACAAGCCCAAGGACAGTAACCCTGACATTTGTTGTCATCTTTTGAGGATCAGTGAGATAAAGATCATGGGGGCCTGTGAATTAGGTTTTTACATATAAAATAGAAAATTAAAATAGACATAAAATATGAAAACTTCCTGGCTGGAGCAGTTGCTAATAACCATGGTAAAGATGAGGTGCTATGGCCCCCCTGGCCTGTCTCAGCCTCAGTGAGACCAGTGATGGATGGCAATGCCTTCCCAAATTACTTGCAGCCCACAGTTCTTCTCTGTGAACAGCCAAAGAGGACACCCCTGTCTCAGCTGACTGTATGAGGTATAGCCCAATGAATGAACGTGCCAATTTTGTTATTACAGGACATCGTTTTTTTCCAGTGTTGAAGTTATTCCAAAGAACTTTTCTGTACTGAAATCCTTTGAATACTCTCTTGACTGTGCAAAGTACATCAAGACTCCTGTTCAGAGATTTCCAGTGAAAGAAGTGGGCTCTGATCCTGGCATCACCTCCAGCTGAATGCCAGCACACAGCTCAAAGCATCATTTTAAACTCCTGAAAAGCTGCAAAAAACATCAGCTGAAGTCACTTGGAAGCAGCCTCATGGTGGGAAGGACAAGAAATAGACATTTTTAAGTCACTTGAGATGGTGGCAAAGATGCCTTTCTGGACACTAGCTGAAGGCACAGGCTGTGGTGGAGTAAATATCCCCACACTGTGATAAGCTCCATGCTGGGACCTGAACAGGAATGCTGCTGTGGGATGAAATTGTGGCTGGCCAGTCTACCCCCAGCAGCCACAAATAATTTCCCACACTGAGGTGTTGTGCAGAGGTGGCACCCACTGGTATGCAATAAAGGCAAGTCTTTGCTGAAGTAATAGAGTTTATGGAGAAACTTAAATTCAAAATACACTTGCAAACAAAGAAGGCTGCCAAACATGCCTGAGAAAGAGCTCTCTATAGCCCACAGATGTTTCAGGACACACACATCCCAGCTGTGTGTAGGTGGTGGCCCTTTCTCAGGGGGTGCTTCCCAGTTCTCAGCAAGGGCACTCGCCCTCATATCTCTGTGTGCTGTGTTTCTGGCAGGCAGTTGCTGCCCTGAAATGGAAATGTTTTCCTGCTTGGAAAACAGGGGCTTATTGTGCCTCCAAGTGAAAGCAGACCTGGCATTTCAGCGGTGCTCGTGCTGACAGAAAGAGAGGCAGCACATCCACAACGCCTGCCACAGTGCACATTTGGAGCCAGCTTTGGAGCTTCTCCTGGGTGCACTTTCTACTCAGGGATTCATAGCTTTTTATTTTGAACCTCCTTTGCAAACACAGCTAAACATCCTGCCCCTTGCCCAGAGGCAGTAATGAGGTTTCTCCACTAATGGTGTCCCAGCGAAGGCCAGTTTTGCAGCTTTCACAGCGACCTGCAGAGCAGATCCCCTTGGGCCAGGGGGGCACTGCTGGGCTCTGGTAGTCACCCCACTGTGGAGCATCTCATCCCAGTATGACAGCCAGCAGGGCCAGCTGGAGCAGAGCAGGGCATCATGCCAATGCCAGGATGTAACTGCCACGTCTAATTTTAGCCTCCAGAGCCCTGAAAGCCCTCTTGAGTTGCCACATACCTTGATAAATTGTTTAAGTCAATGCTGCTTGGCCTAAAGGTGGCTTTCAGATGGGAAAGGCTAAGTGCTGAATGTTAAACATAATTTTGGCTGGAGCTGAAGATGTCTGCCTTCAGTAGTTACCCAGGGCTTCTGAGGCTTGTAGGGACTGCGAACTAAATGACACACGAAGAAGAGGCAAAATTGCCTGGGATATTTTGTTTTGCTGTCTCATGCAAACTTGACTGAGAAGAAATCTGTGTGTGCAGTGTATATGCAGGGTGAAAGACAGAAGGATGGAAACAAGGAGAAAATACCTGCAGGGTGCAGAACGTCCTTCAGGTCTGTGGTTGGACACCAGGGACAGCTGGTTCCTTCTTTAAAGAAGACCAATCGAGCCTTCAACAACCTACACAGCAAAGGGAACAACTGGTAAAAAAAGGCATTTTACAATGAGTTCTGCATTCACTGTTGCCTGCTTGGCCCTGCCACTTGGACAGTATTTAGAGTTTTGAAGTCTGGCTTCCATTGGGAGGCGAAACAAGTGGTGCAAGACTGATAGGCCTTTGCCATGACAAGGTTTGTTGTACTGACCACAGGGGGCTCTTCCTTAAGAGTACCACAGCCTGGTTCCTACATGGATACACATGCACCTGCCTATGTCTCCCTTCAGAGCTCCATGAAACACATGGGAAATTTTTTGCCTTCCATGTTAATGAGCAACTGGAGAAACAGAATTTTGTCACTGGGACAGAGGTGAGTCTGCGATTACGGGCAATTTTCTGTGCAGGGGCTTTGGTACCCTTTCCCAGTTAATTGTGAAATTGGATAATCCATGCATGGAGAACAAAAAGCTGGCTGTCAGTACATTCAGGGGACCAGCTGCATCACTACTGGCAATTGTGACTGAAGCCTTGTACACAAGCTGTGCTACATGTACCTAAAACACATGTATATCTCTATATAAAAATCATTATTTATATTACATATTTTATATGAAGTATATAAGCCTACCTTAACATTCATATCAATATGTGTCTGAAGCAGTAAATTTCCATATCTCCCTTCCATATCTCTCCATCTGAGAGCAAAGAGCAAAGAGACTACAGAGAGAAAAGGAATACTGCTCAGTTAAACAATGCAGCATTAGAAAACTGATGTTAGGTCTTCATAGGTCTAAACCACAAATTCCCGCTCTTGGGGTAGTTTGGTGTTAATGCTTTTCAAGAACTGGTTGTTAATGATCAGGAAACTACTAAATTAACAACTCTGGAGAGTTAATTGACTGAACACTTTCAATCATTTATTAGGGAAGGAAATCCTTGCCTGTAAACAAAGCCGGTATAGGGTTATTTCATGTCAGGAGCAGTAACAACACATCAAGACATTCACAAACCATGAGTTAGGGCCACTAAAATTATCAACAGGGTTTAGACTTCAAAAATAATAAATTGGGATTGATCTTTATTTATATTTTGTTTTCTGAAGCTTTAAGGCCTGCTCTAATGCCATTTTATAGATATTCTCAGTAATCATAAAAGCTGAAACTTCCAGTAAAAATCCTGACAATTCTCACTTTCTCAGAGGCTTCTGGAGGAGATGAGATTCTATGGCACTGACAGTGCAACTGCAAAGGCTGCCAGCAAGGAAGGAGCCTTTCTGATCCAGACTGAAATTCTGAGCAGCAGTGGAATGATTTCTACCCCACATGAGGCAAAGAGCATCTTTTCAGTGAGCCCAAATAATGGGTCATGTCTTTTTGGCATAAGCAGGGCAAAGGTACCATGTCTGGTGTCTCTTGGGCCATCTTAGGTCCCAGGTGTGGCGTGGTAATGAGGAAATTTGCTGTGGTCTATGGAGGGAAATAAGGACAGGGCTGCATTTGCCTTATGCATGCATATTGTCCCCATGCTTTGGGAACATCCCTGCATCCAGCCACAGCAGTGGGCTCCAGCTGCTCCCTACCCAGCCCCTCACACCATCCTCATCAGGATGTTTGGGGTGCAATGTGGCTGCATTCCACCAGCAAAGCTGCTCTGTGCGTGCTGCTCTTCAAATGGGCTTTGGCATTGTGGAATTTTTTTATACTCAAAACCAGGCCTCTGTTTTTAGGAAATGCAGTTGTTAGGTTGCTGTCCTTGAGGATATGCCTTGAAGAGCATGAGGGCAGTTTAAACGCAAAATCTGTACACAGCTGGGAAAGTTTCTTTCCAATGCCACCCGTAGGTGATAAATCCGATTAAATGATTTTATTGGAGGTCTCTATAGCTAAAATAATGAAGGAAAGTGTCCCAACGCCAAAAGCTGCATACAGGCAGTCTTCTTTACCCAGAAAGATTTGCCCCATACATCATTCCTTGACATCAGTGAGCTCTATGAGACCCTCAGCTCCCCTGAAAAATGGGTCTCTTCTCCTCAGAACTTTTGAGGTGGTGATGGAGCCTTTGCTTCTGGTTCCCAATACTTAAACCCATGATAATTGTGGCTCTTTATGTCTTACACTCTTCTATCATCCTGGAGGAAGGGAGCAGCACATTTGCTCCCTAGTGGGCTAGGCAAGCTGTAATGCCAGCCAGTTAAGCCAGACTTGCCGTGAAATGTTTGCAGACTGCAGAGTGAGCTGCTGAGGGAGCCGTCGCTCTCCGGCTCCTTGCAGATTCACCATCCCACACTCAACGCAGAGCTCATTTTCTTTTCCTCACACTGAGTTACATATCTTTTCCCCAGGGGTTATGCAAACTGCACAGTGACTCTCTTTCAGCCTCCCAGCCAGCCGTGCACCTGTTTTTGATCAAAATTTTTCTGCTGTAGCCCTTGTTGGCTCAGAAAAATGCTTTGACAAGCTTGAAATTTCCTGCCTCAGGAAGGAATAACATCTCTCTAAAAGAGTGCTGTGGGTTCTGTTGGAGAGGTATTACCCATGAGCTGCAGAGAAAGCTGGACTTATTATAAGGATCAGAAACTGAAACAGCCTTTGTCATGGCAGGACAAAAGATGTCCCAGAACTCCAGGCTCCAACAACATAAGACACAACTTGGCCTACGGCCATTGTGGCAGTTTCATTAAGACACTTCTCAATCTCTGTTTCTTGTGCTCAAAAGTTTTCCTACCCCACTTCAAGAAAATACACCATATATAATGTCCCTGTAAGGAATAAAGTCAGACAGCCTTCAGCTGAACCTGGTAGGGCAGAAAGCTAAGATGAGGCTGCAGCTGATTGTGACTCATCCACTCCCCTTTCCCCAGGGACATGAAGAAACCCTCCCAGAAATGGGAGAAATATTTATGTAACTTTCAATGCTAGAGAAAAAAATCTATGAGGTTGTCAGTATCTGTACAACAGCCCCCTTGAGTTTTGTCTCCACTCTCTTTGACCCATGTTCTGATAGAACTTTCAGTAAGCTGTTTATCAGGTACATAGATAAACCAGCCATCATCATATCAACATATGGTGACAGTGACTGAGATCTACCCTATTAATTGCTGACCCCATTTCTATTTCAGTCACTTGGCATGTCCTCTAGGAAATGAATGGGATCAGTCATGATAAATCCATTTTCTCTGGCACCAGATAATCTGCTTTCAAGCTGGAGCAGATGCTGAGATGCCCATGCTGGCAGCCTGCTGCTGGATGACCAAGGGGGCTGTAGTGCAATGCAACTGCATCCCTGAAGATTTGTGTTGGCTCCCCTTTGTACAATAAAGGGTTCTGCTACCCAGTATTGTGTCCTAAAATGCCGTGCTGATATATCACAGATATTATCAGGAAGGGACCAGAGGGGATCATCTGGTTCATCCTCCCTGCTCCAGCAGGGTCATCCTAGAGCACCTGGCACAGGATTGTGTCCAGGCAGTTCTTAGACATCTCCAGTGAGGGAGACTCCACGAATTCTCTGGGCAATGAGGTCCCACAGATCATTTCCTGCATGGATGACAGCCTTGAATTTGGGTGTTAAACCAATGTAGAAAGGCTGAGTGTCTAACAACCAGAGGAGACTGGAGAGACAGGTAAATGCTATTTGAATTACTCAAGGTTTTGAGCCCAGATCTCGTGTTTCAGCTCTAAGCACTGGGATATGAGGCACCATGGTGTGGTGGTTGGGATCTTCTCAGTTCCCTGTGCTGGAACTACTCTGTTTTGCAGTGAAATTGGGCAGTTCTTTGAGAGGACAGGGATGGAGGGAGTACGTAAGCATTTAAAAGTACTAATTTGCTGGTGCTGCTAGTCAGACAAGGAGAATGCTTGCCATAAAACACTTAACTGTCTAGAGGCACAGAAACTGCATCCCAGCACTCAGTGCTGGGCTGAAAAGTTGGACACAGGTTTGCTCTCTGTCTCCAGCAGTGCTCAGTGCCCTGCATAGACACAGGGGGAGCTGGGGGCTGGAAGAGCCAGGTCTGTGCCCTCAGTCAGCCTTCTGCAGGCAGGTGTGGGTTCCCACCCCCCAAAAAAGAGAAGCCAGCTCAGCTTGGACCCTGGCTGCCAGAACCCCTTCCCAAAGCCTTGCACATGCCATCACCCTCACTCAGCCCCTGGCACAGCCCTTGGCACAGCCCCACGAAACCGTGTGCATCTGAGCAAGGAGGACAGAGGAAGCCATGGGTCTGGAGCTGGAGTGCCCTCCCAGAGCAGCACGGCTGCTTTCCCTTGGGACGTTTTGTTTTCACTTTATTTGTGTCCCTGGGACCCAGCTGCTTAGCAACTGGATAAAATTGTCACAAAACGTTGGCATTGCCCCCCTCACCGGGGCAGTGGCTGGGTTGTGTCCTTGGGGGGCTGTCTGCCAGGAGAGGTGGCCACACATCACTCATGAGGGAACCCCCGTCCCTGTCCTTGTTTTACTGGGAGGCCTCTCCCAAAGTGTGAGGGAATTTGGCCCTCATGCATGGCAAACACTACACTGCAGGTAAGGCATGTAGGCAGCTCCATCTCTCCCTGGGGACAAATGAAACATGGACACTTTTTGGATCTGTGGATAAATGCTTTTTCCTCTCTGAAGGACCAGGAAATAAAGTCCACTTGAAGTAGTCCAGTGAAGTACCTGAAAAGGAAAATATTCACCATTTCTGCTGTATACTTGGGAGAGATGGGGATGAATGCACTTACTTTGGTTCAGGGCCTTTTAAATAAAAATAAAGAAAAAGTGGCAATGAAGAGTTGTGGCTATATATTCCTTGGGCCAGAAGAAGAACAGGCATGTGTTTAATGCCTGCTGCTATCTTTGCCCTGTTTGAGTCCTCTGCCTCTGTGGATAATACTCAAAGAGGTATCCAGGCTGCCCAGGAGGCCAAATCCTGCTCAGTGGAGCTCACTTCCCTTGAAGAGTCATGCAAAGGGCAAAGGATGAAAAGAAGATATTTTAGGAGAACAATTTATAAGAGGCCCTTATAAGTGTCTGATGTGCAAAAGATAGTTGCTGGCAATTGCTGACATCTTGTGTGTTTACCTCAATCAGCAAGTATTTATAATTAATTTTTAAAATGCTGAAGTTCCAGCCTTACTGGGAACATTGCAAACTGCCCTCAGCACTCTGATGTGCTTCCAAAATGTACACTGCCACAAGTCAAAAAGCACAAAGACTCACGTTTCAGGGGGGAGGTTGGGGATAGTGGAGAGATAATTCAGTTCAAATGAAAATTATTTAGATAACTCATATCTATCCACAAATATTTAGTTTTCATGACTGGAAGCAACCACAACTGTTATAAATGGGGTGAACTACCACATCACTTCTAGCATTTCTCCTACCTGATGCCACAGCACCTGGCATGGAGGATTTGCCAGCAGTAGGATGGCCAGATTTCACTATTTTCTTTCCCCCTCGCTCCCCCCACAATGCCTCGTGCACCAGTTGTGCTGACACATGAGTTTGCAGGCTCCCAAAAGATCTAGTGGGGCTTAAAATAGGTCTGTAACAAAACCAAAAATGCCACAAACAAACAAACAAACCCATAACATCCACCAAAAAAAACCCCAAAGCAAAATGAAGATGCAGCATTGCTGAGCCACTCCTTGGAAGCTTTTTGAAGAAGTGTGGGATGCTTCTGACCACCCTTGTGTCCACGATGTTTACTGATGGTTTCTGTCTCTGTTTGTATGGAGAAAAAGCAGAATGCGATTTCACTGTTTTTCAGTTTCTTTACTTTTTTGAGGCAGTTTTTCATGGTAGTTTTCACTATCTATGTCCCTTCTGGCCTCAGCAACAGGCTGGGAAGCAAACCTACTTCAGGGCAGGAAAATGCCATTGCCATCATGGTGGTTAGGGTGAATGAATACCCTCTCAAAAGGCTTATGCCTTGAGTTAATGTTGCTCCTTTAAAATCAGAAAAGTGCCATGTCTCCGAGCACTGCCCAAACTCTTGGGGTGTTGAGGTGGCTGAGAGGACACAGGGGAGCAGAGGAGAGACAGTCAACTCCAGGGCAGCAGCCCCTGCTAACATCTAACCTGAGGCTTTAGCAGCAGGTTTAGAGTGAGATTTTTCATTCTATGAGGTAGTGGGAAAGCAGCCCTGTATCTAAGTGATTCTTAGTTTTTTCCACTTATAAAATTATGAAAAATGACTCTCATGTTCCCCATTAATATTGCTATTAGCAGACAGGCAGGGCTTCCCAGCATGAGCCATTCTTGCTAACAAGGTCTGTGTGCAACACATTAGGGAATGTACCTCTCACAGCTTTCAGAGCACTGTAAGGGATTGGCCATAGCTCCTGCAATGGTACAGGGCCAAACATACCTGCATCTCATCTCATCTCATGTCAGAGAAGACAGCAAGATCTAGCTTTAGGTTCAAGATCCTTGATTAAAGAAAAAGAAGACCAGCAAGCCCAGACTCCTGCTTCTGGGCAGAGTTGCCCTCCTGCTCCAACAGCAGGTGGGTGCAGTGCTGAGAAGGATGATTGTGTTCAGGTAGGGCTGTGAAATCAAACGTCTCACTCTCCCACTCAGTCACTCACACAAACAGCGTAATAGCACACAAAAACCCCCCACCTTACCAGGGATTATATAATCCTCCATCTTCAGATGCACTTACTGCCAAAGTTACTCTTCCCTTTTTAAGGTGGGCCTTGCTCCAGTGCAGAAAGGAAATGGTCTAGCACACAGGACAAGGGGGAGCAATTACTGTTTTTCCCCTTGATGTTGGCAAGGCTTTCAGCACTGGCATCTGTAATATCCTTACAGCCAAAGTGGTGAGACAGGGACTGTGCTGCAACAGAGTCTGAGTGGCCATGGACCAGCCCGGTTGTACCTACAAGTTCTCTTGTGCTCAACTCCCTTATGTGCCTTCTGCTGTGGTTGTGGGTGTTGTGTCAGCCCCAAGGCAGGACTGGGACTGGGCTCTCTGCAGAGAGCTGGCTGGCCAAGAAAGAGGCTGATCCCTAAAGAACTCAGATGTAATCTCTCAAGCTCCTTGTGCTACAGCAGGCAACTGCTCTGAGTGGGCAGAAAACTCCCCAGGGTGTTTTTTCTTAAATGCATGAATTTTGTTTCAAAAGCAGAGGAGATTTTTGCCTGTACCTCATTGCTCCCACCTTTATTTACCATATAGCAATCCTGACTTCTCAAGACAGTATCAGCTCTTTGGAGAGGAACAGAAAGCTACACTGGTAATGCCAGGTACTGAGACATCTCTTTTCCTCTGCATAACTTGTGAACAATGGTATATTACAACAAATTTGTATCCACATCTAAGCTTGTACACTAAACCAGTTAAGGATCTGTGATTTGGGGTTTTTTTTGTTTGTTTCAAGGATGCGGCTGAATGTTTATAGGACAGTCTAGATTTTAATCCAAACTTTCACAAATTTAGACAGCTGTCTCTGGTGCTGTAAAAGGGCATACATACATCAGCACATCTGAAAATCAATACACCTCATGGGGCTGAGTACTTCACTTAATCAAATACTGCGACCATCAGCTTTTGCTCAGCTTTCCAGCTAGCTCCAGAGTATTTTCTGCATAGTTACAAGATTATAACTGCTAGAAGAAAAGAAAGTTGCTATTTTAAACACCATGATCTCTATGTTTTTTCATTGTTTGAGCTTCACCTTTATTGCAGCTTGATTTTCCTTTCTGAATTGCTCTTTAGGTCTAAATCTAAAGAAAACAAAACCCTGTCTATCTCAGTGATCCTGGACAGCAGGGAATGCAAGGCTGGTCTAGGGCCATCTGTTTCACTGCAAGAAAGGTTTTAGAAAACAAATCCAGACAGTTGATTCATTATAAAATAGACATAAGTTATGAGGATAATCATGGGAACAAATCCTATGAAGACATCTTAAGTCCCTGGCTGCTATTACCGTTATTTTTTAAGTCAGCACTGGCTACCCACATCACATGAATAATACTGTGTAAGTCACAGATGCAAAATAGCAATAGCTGCAGAGATCAGGACCTTACCAATGGGTACATTTAGTTATTTTAAACCAATTATAGTTGCTCTTCTGGAGCATGGTTGGTGTGGGACACAATCTCAGATGGTCTGGAGTAAAACATGCTCATGCAGGAGCTCACTGTCTCAGAGGCCACATGTTTCTCTGAAGATGATGACAAACTGTGTGCAACTCTGCAGAGATGGGCCTATAGGACACTCTTTGGCTACACAGCAAAGTGTGAAGCAGAGGAACTTTGTTGGTAGCAGAGGAAGGACTAAGAAAAGGGGAGATGCAATATTTTTTCCCTAAAGCATATCTGTGATGAATGTCAAACCTTTGCTTAGGCATCCTTCTAAGGAACCCTGGACCTGGGACCTCTGTCACAACTATTAAGAAGTGAATTTTCACCCATAGATTCCCTAGTCTTTCTTTGTCCACAGTTCACCAGACTGCAATTCATGTGGCTGTGACAGGGTACTTGTCATGTAGCCACACATTATGCCTGGAAATAAATTTCAAACTGAACAAGTTTTATGCAACCTTGTATTTTCAAAAGCACCTTATACTAATTGGTATCCAAGCAGCAATAAAGACTTTTAATCACTATAGTCTGTGCTGTGCTGAAACTAAATACAATCCTGTTTAATAAAAACCTGTGGTCACTCAGGAAGATCAGTTTCAGTGTGCTTAAGAGGCATGTGTGCCCCATCCAAATGCTCAGTCCCAAATCCAGTATCAGGCTCTACCAAAACCACGTGATCTAACACTTGAACTCATCCACAGGGCTGGAGAACAGAAAGGGTGGGTGGCATGCATGTTCCTCTGCATGAAATCTCCTGGTGAAGTTTGCATGTGAAGGGGACCTCAGCTCTTGGGGCAAAAGTCTCGGCAGCAAAGTTGCAAGAAACTCCTGGCATCCAAATCAGACTTCTTCAGATGTTCATTGCCAGGTTGATAAACTAGTATCAGAAAAAGATCAACTTTACAATAAAGCATTTCAGGCCCTTCTCCCTCCCCATGTCTTTCCCCAAATGGAGCCATTCCAAAGCAGTGCTTTGCTCTGAATTGACCCCATGCAGGGAAAAGGACCTTTGCTCACTTGGCTTTTACATCCTGTCATTAAGGAGAGACCTCAGCCAGCAGGAAGGAATAAGGCAAAGCTCTCCAAGCACTAGATGCTGGAAACAGCAGTTACTTTATTTGCATCCCAGCAGGCCAGATGGGTTCCCACATTTCTTTTGCCTGGGAATTCATTGTGCCTCACCCCAGGAAGCTTTGGCTTAGTGAAATGAGAGACAGCTCACAGCAACAGGGAGACAAAGAGAGCACAAGAAAATAAGAAACCTGTGCTGAGCAGTGTGAGAAGCAAATGATAGACATGCACAGACAAGGCTGATCTGAATTCCTGGGGGATTCAGGGGGTGTGAAAGACCCCCCCATCCCCATCTGCTCCTTCCTCTTTCCCCACTGAAACATGGTGCCCAAGGAGGGAAAAAAAGCAGAGGAACTAGAAAGGGGCATGGGAAGTTGTCAATATGCCCCAGGGCAAGGAAGGAAGGAAATGGCGTGGAGGAGATTTAATCAGTGCGTGGGCTGTAGTGGGCTGTAAAATTCCAGCCGTGGTGGAACCTATGGCAGATACCCCCCTGCACTCTCACAGACACCTGAAGTATCATGCAGAAATACTCCAGGTCTTACAAGAGGACAAAGCTCTAGAGAAACCCCATCATTTTGTCAGTGTTTATGAATCTGTGCTCATACCTCGCCTATATTCAGGTTAATGAACTCCTTGTTTTTCGCACTCAGTGCTTGGAATACTCCTGAAATGAAAAACAGGACACCAGTGCTATAAATACACCTCATTCATATTCATACACGAGCTCTCCATCCCACAATGACAAGCGGCCATGCCAAGGAGAGGGAAGGCCTGGCACAAAGGCAGATTGCTTAGGACTGCTTGGTGGGGGTAGCTCCTCTGACAAAGCAAAGTCCATGCAAGAGGAAATGTCTTGCTCACTTAAGGCCTTTATGCAAGTCTCACCTCAGGACTTGTCTGGAAGAAGTGTCCTGAATGTGCTAAACAGTCAGATTTGGAGGATACTCTGAAATCAAGCCAAGCAATTTGCATTTCTTTTTTACCTTATTTAACTTTTATCTCTCAGAAGTTTAATAATTCTATTACTACATTCAAATCAGAAAGTAAAGAGAAGAACAAAACAAAAAAAACCAGTGAAGGAAGTTGATTTTTCTTCTCATAGAGTGAATTGGGTTTTATTTGAATTTGGAGGTACACTTACGATCATTTCAGCATTTATCCAGCCATTTAACCTATCTTTACTACTGCTGCTTTGTAACAAGAGTGACCCTCTACCAGAATTGAACTGAGACCTTCGGTGCCTTGATGTACAGGGAGCCACATCTGAAGCCAAAAGTGAACATGTTACATAAAAGGAGATACCTGCCCAAGCACATGCCAATTTTCTCTTTCCATGAGTCACAAGTAATACTTGAACCTTGAACTTACGTGATCCCAAATTAAGCTCCTGAGTGAGCCACAAGAAGGGTTACAACACGGACTGCACCAGCATTCTTCACATACCTTCAACATTGCTGCAGAGTTTATGCAGCAAGCTCTATCCACATGGGGAAATTTTCCATTAGCAGCAGAACATTTTTCCCTTTACAGGAGAAAATCCTAAATGCAAATGCTAAACACAACTCCTTTCTGCTAGCTTTGTACTTGATCTCAGATATTGTACAACACGCTCAACAGCCAAAAGCAGAACAGCTTCTTTTTCAAAGGGGATGAAATTCCAGAGGAAGAAGATACTTGTTGGAACCCTGTGTTTAGAGAATTAGGTTTTTGGGATATAATTATGCATAAGTATAACAATATGGAGGATTATGGTGGATTTATGTCTTCTTCTTTCTCCTTCTTCTTTACAAATCTAGGATTTATGCTATTGGGTCAAAAGTTCCATACTGCAGGAAATGAAAAGTTAGTAATTGGATTGTAAGTAAAAACATATTACTTAGCATGTCATAATTGGTTAATTTAGACTTTAAAAAAGCTTGGAAGTGAAAACTCATGGGCATTTTCCACCCTTCCAACAAAGACATACACTCTGTGCAGCTGTGTTACTGATAAGATATAATAAACAACTAAGTCCAAACAAGAATACTCGCTCTCCTGCATCTCAATTCACACTCTGATTAAAAAGAACTCGAGATGTAAAAAGAAAAAGAAGAAAAAAGTAATAGATACTCACGACTTGCATTCTCTAGGCGAATTAGGCAATTCAGAAAATCATCAAATTCAATCTGGAACTGCTCATCAGAGTATCGGAGGACAATCAGTTGCAGCAGGTAATTGTTGAGTTGGTATCCTTCCCAAAGACACACAAAGAAGAAGTGAGCAACCTCACAGGTCAGCAGGAATCTACAGATCTCTATTAACTAATCTTGAAAACCACTTAATGGGAAGATACTCTGTGGCACACATCTGTCCAGAAAGAGATCTAACCACAAAGATCCTCAAGTTTGCAATGAATAACAAACTCTGAACAAGAAATTTTTCAGGCACTGCAGTTTCTAGTGCATGCACACTGTGATGTATGAGAGACCATTCGCTGTTCTTGAAATTTGGAGGGAATTCTGCAAAACCGTCTGCTTTAATAAAAATAATTTGTGCTGAAATACTAATGCAGGTAATTTAATCCTCTTGATTGATCTTCATAGCAGCTTACTCACTATTCCTTCAACCCTTGAATGTAGATGGACTCTGAAGTGGTTTGTTTCAGGGTCCAACCCTGCACAAGTGCAGCCCTGTTGAGTTTAACAGAGCTCACTAAAATACAGAGATTGCTCTGACTGACTGCCCTTCAGGACTGGGGGTACCTGGGGCAAAATTAGCCTACTCAATGTGTCCAGGTTCTCTCTGGGGTTTAGACCTCTTCTCTGTTCCAGAGCACCTGGCCTGTGTGATTGATTGTCCTCTTCACCCAGGCTGATCTGCCCGACAGGTTTACCGGATAAAATGCAGGGCTTGCCTTACCTGCAGCTTTAAGAGCACCACGAAGCTCATAAGAGGACATGGAGCCAGATTTATCAAAGTCAAATTGAAGAAAGATACTCTGTTATGAAAGGAGCACACAGAAAGCTCAGTACTGGGATATGAAAGGGAGCACAGATATTGCATAGCAAGGCAAGGTGTTTATCTCCAAGTAGAAGCATTTAAGAAAACTGACAAGACTTTGGTCTAGATCCAGTCTGATTTTATAATAGAGAAGCAAATCTTGGTCCCAATTCTCTTTGTCATATGAACAGGTTTTTGTGACTTAAACAAATACTGCCAAATCCAAGCATTAAAAAATAATGAGTTGCTCTTCTTTAAAAATTTCATTATTTTTAAGGAAGTCCTTTTAACTGGAAAGGATTGATTGTTCTCTTCTAACTCTTAACTGACATATTCTCTTAATCTCCTTTTATGTTTTTCTCCATAGTTCTGAACACTAGAGACAAACTGTTTAACATGACGTTAATACTGTCACAAATATACTCATTTGCTTCTAAGTATAAAAGATATGAATAGCCACATTCATGGTACAACCAAGAGAACTGGTCAAACAGTTTGAATTTTGACCTATATATTAAGCAATTTTTAAGCTGGAGTTAAATTCCATCCTTTCATTGAGCTTTGGAATATGAGTTATTTAGAGCTGTCATCATACTCAGCTTAAAATTTTCCAGCAAATACATGTGCAAATCTTCCTACAGGACACAAGGATTTCTCAAGGCCCTTGTAAAAACACAGTGTGTCCTTTGTTACAAGAGATGTGGCATTAGTACTCAGAAAAAGTGTTGGCCATTTCTGATGGGCTAGACAAGAAGCAAAGAAGTGCATATTTTGAATGCTTTGGTGAGGCACGAATTCAGAAAAACCTATTAATGGCCATAAGGAAACAATTATACTGTCTTTTATTTGAATATTCAGTCTGTGATTGATTCTGCAAGCCTACTTATTCTTAATGCCATATACAGTGGCAGGGAAATGTGTTTAAAATTAGAATCAACACTTTCCCAGACTTCAGTACAGTTGACTCCTGAGAGATCA
This sequence comes from Aphelocoma coerulescens, assembly GCF_041296385.1. Lineage (NCBI taxonomy): Eukaryota > Metazoa > Chordata > Aves > Passeriformes > Corvidae > Aphelocoma > Aphelocoma coerulescens. The sequence goes on from NC_091016.1 coordinate 50,601,683, forward strand.
GTAATGAAAATGCAGTGACTTAGAAAATTATTATTTCCTACTCGTCATGAATCATCACTTTCTTCTTCTGTACAACTGCAGTTATGGAAACTCCTTAAGTTTCCTTTTGATTGGCTTGCTTATTAGTGCCCATTGCATTCTTTATCCCAAACATAGTTGATTAGTTTACAAAAATCTCAGTTATTTCCAGAAAACCATTATGGTTTAGCATCATGGAAAGCTACGAATGTCTTTGACTATCCAAAACAAACCCCATGCTTTTAAAACATTTGGTTTGTGTTAGAATTCATGGCTTGAACACACTCCGGTCTCCATTTTTGTCTGCATATACCTAATAAACTGTTCAGGAAGTAGCTAATGAAATGGAAGAAAAATTACAATGGATAATGTCACCTACTATCCATTTCTTCATTTTGTTCCAGAAAATTTTGAACTCACTGAATTCCAGTTTCCCATTGCCGCTGGTCTGGTAATATGAACTAAGGAAAAGGACTTGTTATGTGAAAGTCCAAATTCAGTCTGAACTTATCAGAGTAGTTCTTTAAGCAGAAAATGTTGACTGGAAAGCCTATGGTGCTGGTGAAACTGGCATCGGGATTCCTCATGAGGTAGAGCTCCAGCAGTTACAGTCATGGCTGTGATACTGGAGGAACATTATGTGATATAAAAATACAGCTGAGCATTCAGGCTCTACATGAGGAAGAAAGACAGATTCTAAGTCAAGAACAGTTTTGGATGTAAATGGGATATAAATTATTCAGAGGATTAAATTACCCGATTAAAACAAATTGCCACTGAACCCAAAGGAGTTAGTCAACCAATGTGCTATTCAGTATTTTTATCTAGACACCTGACTCTGTTGCAATGGCTCAACCAAAAATTAATGGGAGTAGTGGGGTGAGACTGGCAAAATCTGGTCCTTATGGTCTGAAATAAATGCTTGTATAGCAATTCTAGGAGGCAGTGATTAGATCTGCCTGGCCTTCCCTCTGCCTGAAGTGAGGGAATTATTTCACTGAGTTACTGATGTCCCCCAAGCACAGCTCACTTCCAGGATGAAGCACCTGCTCTGAAATACTAAATAAGGAATGGCCCATTCCCCTTCCCTTTTCCATCTTGCCAGGACAAAGCCCTTGCTCAGATGGACACTGGCTCAGCGAGCATTCACAAAGGTCAACACATGCCAAGTGGGTTCTAGCTAATGCCAGCTGTTATTTGAGCACCTACGCTGGTGACATTATTGAGGGCACCCACAGATCCCAAGGACATTCTCACTTCTGCAAAGAGTTTTTTTTACCCAGCCAGGTTCTTCTTCCCAGGGTCACATAGAACTCAGTCCCTGTTCCTCACCACCACATGGTGACCATTGCCAGGGATTTCAGTAGCATGTGACACAGAGGAGACTCTGCCAGGATTGACTTGGGTTTGCATTTTTATGGTTTTGCTCCTCCATTGTGCTCCAAACAGCATGTCCAGAGTGGGATGATTGTGTCTGCATTCCTTGTGCTTCCAAAGCAGAGGAAGAGATGTCTCCCCATTTATTCAAAACTATGCAGAGATTTGCTTGGAAGCATTGCAAATCATGGAAACTATTTAGTTATATCCTAAATAGTAAATCTGGAAAGGCTGCCATGCTCCAGGGTCAAGTGCAGGCCCTGGGTCTGTGCCAATACCATGTAAGGACGAGATGTGAACATGGACCAGCCTCCCTACTGAGGCTTGATTTTTAAGTGAGGAAATTTAGGACTGGTCCCCTGTTTCTCATTGCATGTGCAGGGTGACTAATCTGCACTGAATTTTAGTATTATGAACTAGCTTTAACAGGATAAAATTTTGACTGTTTTGATTTTCTCTCAGAAATGTTCGAGTGAATGCTACCTCTGTCATGGACTGGAGTAACAAAAGCAAAAGACAAGAACATCTCAGCTGAACAAGCAAGACATAAACCAAACATTAGATACTTGCCTTGGTAGGACTGTTTTGTCTCATGTGTAACAAAACTGTTTATTGGGAAAGCATATTGCAAAAACAGCTCTACCCGAGGAGAAGCCATGCTAAGCAAACTCAGCAGGGACCAGAACTCTGCAAAGGACAAATCTGGTGGGGAAGAATCACCAGGGCTGTGGTTCACCTCACCTGATGTCTGAGCAGTCCTTCAGCATGCCTCAGTTAGGTACATCCAGAATAATTAATTACACCACCCCTTTCGCTATTTACAAAGGAAGTCTAGAAATCTAGCTTAGATGTAGACGCCTACACCACAAATGCCTAAATTTGGACAGACAACTCTCACCCACATGTCTGTTTCCTGGAGTCCCGGGAACTAGCTGAAAGACCAGATTTTCCAGTTTTTAAACTGATTGTCGAAAAAGAGCTTTGATATCAGCAATTTTCACCACTGCTGATCTCTAATTTCTGACCCATAACTTGCATGTGCAACTCTCTCTGGTGAGTTTAGCTCTCCAGACAACAGACTTCTCTTCAGCTTTGTCTTCTAGGTCTCCTTCAAATAAACCACAGCTTGAAAAATGCATGGTTCTATACAGAAGTAGCTTGAGATTTACTTCTAAATGTGCTCAGCATTAAAGCATCTGCCTCTAAGTCTGCAATAGAAAACAGTTTGTCTTGAAACTCCTAACTCTAAATTTCTAAAATAAAAATCAGGATAAAACGGTCATGTATTTTTGTTTCCTTTGGGTAGTGATCTGCCATGACATTACCAAATCCATCTCTGACATCTACAACATATAATGTTATGGATAACTATACTCATTCTTCATTTAGCTTCACAAGCACTTATTTGAAAGGATACATCCATAAGAGAAATGATATTTCGGCATGAAATGAGACTTAAGTTCTTGAATTTTATGTTCTTTGCTGAAAAAGAACAACAATAGGAAAGAAATCATTGGGCAAAGCTGTCTTTTATAAACTGAAAGTAGAAAACAGGATTCATGAATAGAGATAGCTGACTCTTAGTTCTCATTGTGGGAGGACCTGTGCACTGGAAGATGAAGGCAGCTCTCACTACAGAGAAGTCTCAGTCTAGACAGAAGAGGCATTTACTGGAGACATGACAGGAAATACTGTCTTCGCTTTGTAAATCAGGAGATGAGGTTCAGAGAGTGTCAGGTTTCCCACTGTACAAAGGGCCTGTAGCAGGATCATGAGCTACATCCAGGTCTTAAAAGTCCCAGCCTAGTGCCTGTCTCTCCACCACAGAGTGGTAGTGCAATAGGGAGCTGGCCTCACTGAGCTGACATAGATCATGCTGGAGACAGAGCAAGCTCGTGGTTAGACCATGGACCAAATGCTTTCCTGGCTCTGCCCTGGCTAGCTGAAGGACACTAGGGGGGGGTCATAAGACAGCCTTTAATTTTCTCTATGTAAATGAATTTAATGGCAGCTTTTATAAAGTGCTCTACAGCCCTTAACTTGGAAGCTGTCAGCACTCACTTTTTTTTAATACAGCATTCAGAACATATTCAAGTTCTTCTGCAGATATCTCCATGTCCTGCAGGAAAAAAAAAAAAAAAAAAGTGAAGCATCTGTTACTTGAATGTTTCTGTAATCAGACATACCAAAAACCTCAGAAAACACAAACATCACTCATCTGTACTCTATTGCAACTCAGCAAAAGAGAATCATACAAAACCCAGAAAAGGCTGAAAACTAAAGGGCTGGAAAAATACAGGAGTGCTGCTGTGCATAAGTCTGTCTGAAGGACATCTCAAGCGGGAGCTGTTGATTCAAAGAAAAATCAACTGCAGCTGAACATTAAACCAGGTAGGCTCCTTCAGAGCTTGAGTTCTAGCTTTGGTCCTTCTGCTTGCTCACCAGGGACTGCACCCTTATCCATCGAGCCATAAGGCATGGTGACATCTGGTGCCCAAACAACACACTACAACTAAACGTACTCCCAAAATACGTTGGGTTTATTTCACGTGGCCCTGGGTGGGAGCAGAAGTGTTTCCCCTCTTTCTACATCTTGCTCTGACCCGAAGTGTTTTGCACTCACCTTTCCTGAAATCTGCTCAAACAGTGCCCGGAACTGCTTTTCTTCTTCAGTTTCTTGTGGGCTTGGGGTTGGGTGTAGAGGCTGCAACACCAACCACACAAGTCCTTATAAGAATTGTAAAACATGACACTTCTGCAAACAGCCCCTCTGTGCACCCCGGACCACTGTATATCTTAAAATAACACATGCTCCTGAACTGTGCCAGATCAGAGGCCTTCCAGCCATCTCTCTGTCTGAGGGGAGTCTCACCCTCTCATTTCCTTCACCTGGACAAGTGTGTAGTGTGCCATTGCCTTGGTAAAAAACAAGAGCAGCCATCCTGGAAAACACCTCTCATCCCACCCTGCACCATGCTGTTTCCCTGCGCTTCCAACAGCCACAGCTCTATTGAGTGCCTTCCTGTGGCATCATCCTGGGACCCCTGGTGCTTCTTGAGAGCACCAACCAGAGGTGGCTGCACTTCAGCATATTACCCAGCACAGATTTATTTTGCTACAGAACATGGCCCTGAGATCTCAGAAATGAAGATGTCCTTGTTAGCTGGACCCTGGAGAAGAATCTTATTAAAGAGGGATAAATGAGATCTTGGCTTAGCTTGTTTCCATGGAAAGGCACACCACAATTAATAGCTTATTTGCAGCGACACACTTAAACACACTTAAACAGGAGCTGACTCAGACCCAGCTGCAATTAGTGCTCAGCAGGCCGACCAAGCCATTCAAAAGCAAAAAGAATTCAATCATTTCAGTAGGCATGTGCATGTGTAAGCATTCCCTCTCAAGTCCTGTGGATACTGAGAAGTAAAATAAAGATACTTGTATGCAAAATTAATGTAGGCCTATTAGACATTCTCTTGCTTCTTATTTTTTCGTGATAAATAACATTTTAAAAGATGTGAACAGCCATGTGGCTCCCCAGTGCTAATGGGTGGTGCTTTCCCACGTGGTGGCTGACACCCAGCACTCGTGCTGGCTGGCACTGACTGCCTTCAAGGGGATGTGAAGCCTAACAATTATGATTTTGATTGTTACAGCTCTTTTACCATATTCAGCAGAGCTTAGCATTTCAGCGACATACACAAAGCTGGCAATTGTGTAACATTCCTGTGAAATGAACGTGGTTTAGCCAAAGACAGTAAAAGCAATGTGTGCCGGCTTCTGCTGAGCTATTCTCTTGCTATTTTAACTCTGTAGACTTACCTCAGGGAGATCAATGGCAACGTTTTCATCTAGATCCCTGGAGAAAACAAAAACCTTATTTGGTATCTGAAGGTATTCAACATCTGCTTGGGGTGGAAGCTTGCTTATTACCTTTTCTCCAGGTGAATGATAAAACAGGTTTTTTTACTTAACGGGTTATGTTTAGCTAAAATTTAAAAAACAATCAGACTTTTGTACTGTTTAAATTCTGGTATAAGCCCTTAAAACAGACATTAGGCAGGATTTAGGGAGGACATAGCTGTGCATGTCATCTGCTAAAGAATTCAACTCATCCTTTATTCATTATTCATTGTGAACACATTTTTTCCTCAGCACTTTTTTTAAACATAAAATTGTCTTTTGGACAAACTTTGGGAGGAAACAAACAGGAAGCAAACATTGCTGCATTCACAGTCCCCAACAGTGCCAGGCAGCTAGCAGCCCTTCCCTGTCAAGCTTCCAGCAGATTCATCACGGCACACCCTATTTCCCCACCTTCTCAACTCCTCTCAAAATAAAGTCAGGTTTAGCAAAAATGAGCAAATACAAAAAAAACCCCAAACAATCAGGAGTTTGCCTTGCCAGAGCTCTGCTGTAGGGCTGGGTGCCTGGCAGCCACACTGTCTCCAGCAGCCAACAACCCCATGTGCAAGGGAGCACAGGAGGGCCCAAATCTTGCTGCTGACTTACTCAGTGATGGCCTTCTTCTCGGAGAAGATCCTCAGGCAGAAATCTGCCTCCTGGTGCGGCTCAAATGTGGTTGGAATAAGAATGTAATCACCCGGTGGCAGCTTGAATCGGTGGGATACTTCCCTTAAATTGATGTAGGTTTTGCTCCTGGCCTTGGAGGGGTGGTACCTGAAGAAGTCTTTGCCCAAGTGTCCATCTCTGCCAGGGCTCTAGGAGGGGAAAAAAAGGCAGTGCTGCACTGGCCAGGGTGGGCTGAAGGCCATACTCACCCCTTTCCTAATCACAGAGCCAAATTCTACCTGGCACAAGCATCACCCCAGGCTGTGATCCTGACTCTCATTCCCTCTCCCAGGTGCTTATAGCAATTTAGTTCCCACCTTGTAGCAAAGACCCACTACCAGTGCCCCTTCCCACCCAGAAGGCAGTCTCAGAGTACTCTGGGACATTGTCTTCCTACTTAGACATTCCCTGCCATTAAGCACCACCATCCCAGATGGGGTGTCACAGAGTAGTGACAACAGATTCGCCAATTTCAGCCTCACTTGGGAGCAGGCATCTGTGTGTGATGTGCCCCAGGATGCTCAGAAGAAGCAACATTCCCTTTGTGTGAGCCAGGCAGGGGGTGACAGAATCATGGGGCTGAGGGGTCTGTCCTAGGAATCCATGGCCCTGTGGGGAGTCTTAAATTCTCTGCTGAGAGGGTTCCATCCTCCATGGGGCTTGATGCAACTGAAAAGATTATTTTAAGAGCAAGGGCCATAAAAATACATGAAGACTGGCAGGGATACAAACCCCGAGAAAGTTCCAAATACCAATAGTGCAGCTCCTGTGCTGTAGCAGCAAAGGAGTACCTCATAAATAGAGTAGCCAATGGTCAGCATTTCAGCTCCAAGCTTCTTGAGTTTACGGCGACCCTTTTGCATCAGTGCTGCTATGAATGTGCAGTCATCTTGTCCATCATCCTTCTCTGTTAAATGTAGCTTGATTTGTGGATTTGTCCAGAAAGTCTCTGCCAATGTAAAGAACACCACAGAGTTTCCTGACTCAGAATATAAACTATCACTACTACTACTAAAAAAACACCAAACAAAAAAAAACCCCAACAAACTAAAAAAGACCACTAAGCTGAGGTTTCACTCAAACTTAGTTTTTCCATTAGTTGTTATACTTCTTTCCAATAAGCTTTGCAAAAAATAAGCCAAATCCCAAAGTCCTTCATGGAACAACACATAGAAAAGATTTTAGACCTGTACCTTATTAAGTTACCATGGTTTAAATGAAGTTGTCAGATGAAATTTTGTTAAAAGTACACAGCTACAATGATCACATAGTGCTGATGCCAGTCTGCAGTAACACAGTTCAGATCCATGACACAGCTTCAGAGGCACCTAAATATGTTGGCTGAGCTGGGCTTTTAGTCTAATTTTACACTTGCTGCTGCAGTTTAACTGGCTTATTTGAACCTAGTCCTGCTCATGCAAATGTCATTAAGGCATAAATCAGATCCAATGAACTTGAGAGCAAAAAAAGCAACTCTTTTACCACAAAGTCTCAAGTGGGACCATATGAGCATTTATCCCTTTGTTCATTGCTGGTTTATTCATTCAAAAAAGCTAGTCACAGAATAGCCTTATCTTTAAAGTACAGCACTCTTAAAGCCCATGGTTTGAGTTTCCTCATTTGTCCCTTTGGCTGGTTCCTGTCAGCTGAACTGTTCTGCACCCACAGTTCTGGCTACAGAGCTCCTCCCTGAAGAGCTATAGCTGAGAGTGGGTAAAGACTTCAGTGCCTGCTTCTCATTTTCAATCTGTACGTACTTACCTAGGAAATTTCTACATCCTCCTGCGGTCGCGCCCCGGACCCAGCTTCCCTGGTGAATGGTCACTTCCCATTTGTGGGCAGTGCTGTCTTCCAGGGCATCTGGAGTCAGGTTGCAGATCTCAACTTTGTCAAAATGCACTTTGAAGTCTTCAAATTTCATCCTGAGCAAAAGAGGTGGTAAGGAACAGGCAGCCATTCACTTTAGTGAAGGATACCTAGCAGAAGTATTTATCCCCCAGAGTCCCAGGGCCAGATCACCAGTTCATGTAGAGTAGTTTTGGTGACCATGGATATATGGCAGTGTACAGCAGGAGAGAAACTAGCTTTTGCTCACTGTGGTGTAAAGCACAAGCATCCTTTTTGTCTGCATCTCATTCTGACATCTCTTACACCTTTCTTTCATTCAGTTACAACTGAGTATAAGACTAAATAGAAGTGCCACTGGCAGAAAACCTACAGTAGAAAGAGTTATTTCACCAACACCATCCTGGCTTTAATGGCTGCATCTGTATTGCCGAACACCCATCCAAAGGATTGCCTGGTACGTGCAGGAGCTAAGTCAACATACAAATCACCTGTGTGTTCAATGTCAGCCACAGTGATAGCACTACCAGGGACACATGGTGATGGATTAGTCAAGCCATGGTATGATTACTTGTCTGCACTGCAATTAAAGTAACATTTCTGTCTCTGCTAAGGTTCCTAGGCTCAAGCTGCTCACCCACCCCTCCCTTATGGGTGCCTGGGACCTTGTTCTAGGAAAAATATACACCAAACATGAGCGATAAAGTGTGTTTGGACTTGAGAAATGTCTCTAACTTGCCCTTGAAGGTAGCATAGACACTGCTGCCTGCTACTGTGCCCCACAGATTGCACTGCACATATTTTATGCCCAAGGTGGAGACATGTACATGGCAATAGGAATGAGGGAGCAAATGCCACAATATGGGTAGTTTTGAGCTGCTAGGCTGGGCTGGTTGAAACTAGCCTGCTCAGCACACAGAGAAGCAGATATGCCATGAGATTTTATCTAGCAAGTACAAGGACAAAAAATACCAATAGTCCCATTGGCCAAGGAGTCAGTTCAGGATTCAGCAAACAGCCAAGAGAAGGGACAGCCAGAGCCATGCACCACTCGGCATTGGGTGCAGCCCTGTGCACAAGGAAACTGTGCACAGAAGCCGTCTAAGAGACAGCAGCTTGCATGGTGTGCACCACAAGGACAAGAGGCACACCGACTCCAAGCCTGAGGGTACCCTTGGTAGGCTGAATGTCCCTCTGTAAAAGAGCAGATGTATTAGGCCTTTGTGAGAGCAATTTGTCATCCAGATACGTTCTCTGCTCTGAATTGCTATCTGCAAGAGCCCCCCCCACCCCCCGAGCCATAGAAATAACACACAGAAATTGATCTCCCTAACACAAGCTTCTATAACTATGCTTTTCCTCCTGTGGCTGATGCCTAACAACAAAAGGGAGTAGCAGGAGAGCAAAAGCCCTACAAGATGCAAGTTTATCTGTGGCAGTGGCAGATAGGACCCAGCTAGCCCCCCGTGTGCCTCATCTAACACAGCTAGTTCCATTTTTCTTCCTCATAGATAGATATTTTCTTCCTCACAGATAGATGTCTGTGGTGGTATTAATTTACATTTGCTATGGGCCATTTTACAAGTTGGTTTTGGTGTGGAAAGAAACAACAGAGTTTTTTGCTGAGCTCTGTCCTTTCTTGTCGGCTATTCCCAGATATTGATAGCCCTAGGCACTGCTAATTTTCACTCTGAGGCTCAGGACACTAAAGCAGGGGCAGCAAAGCAAAATCTGTCTCTAAATGGCTTGGTTTCCTGGCCACACTGAACAATTTTGGGCTTTTTGGAAATGTGCTGCAAAGCAGAGGAAGGGGTTACACTTTACAGATTAGATTTGACTTCTAAGAGGTAAAACACCTGTTCTGATTTCCCTAGAGCTGTTCTGGGTTTGTACTTATGAAGGGAAAAGAAGACTGACCCTGTGATTTTAGGAGGGAAGGCACTAGGGTGAGTGAGAAGCTGGTTTCTTAGCCAACAACAGGATGCCCCTTTGCATCTATTACAAGAACCTGGACAAGACCAGTCTGAACTGCTAGTAAGTAGCCAAAATATCTTTGGGGTAGTTAATGAGGTCAGAAGGCCCTCAACGTGTTACCATGAAGATATTTTTCAGTTCTCACAAGTCCAAAGAACAAAAGGGACTAAAAAGAGATTTTTTTCATTAATTGCACTCTTCATCTGATGCCTACTTGCAGACTTTTACCTCCATCACATGGTCAGGCCCTGTATTGAGATATTTGCTGGAATTACTTGAGTTCCATGTGAAGTCTTTGTCTCCTTTACACTCATCACATAAGCTCCAGCTGTAGCCAGGCCAAAACCAGACAAAAAACCACCAAACCCAAAACCCAAACAAACACAAAGCTTTTTGGAGAAACTGGAAATGTCCTAAAGCATTTGCAACATCAATAGCAAAATAACTCAAAATATCCTATATAAAAATAGAGTAATGGAACAGCCACTGGAATGACTTCCCTCCAGTTATGAAAATTTGGGATAAATAATTTTGTGTAACTTAAAGTGCTGCATTGTCTATCTCAAATAACTTCTCAGGCATGAAGTTGAACTTTGGTTTAACTTGCAGGCAAAATCTGGAATAGCTCCATTGCATACCTCTCTAGATTTACCTCTGTAAAAGAGTTGAGCATCTGGGCCTAGAAAATGTGACCAGACACATTGTCACCAGAGCACAACATGGTCAGTATGGGGGGGTGGGGGGGGTCATGTGCAAGCCAGCCATCTGCTCTGCCTGAGATCATGAATTTGGCATGAAGAACACATCACACTTCTAAAGCAATTTCCACCATGTTAGTTGCTTTTTTTTTCTTCTCATTTCATTTCATTTCATTTCATTTCATTTCATTTCATTTCATTTCATTTCATTTTTTCTTCAAATTTTCCACAATTTCACACATATCCTGGTGCTCTTTTACTTTATGCAGCTAGTAGTATTGCTTCTCAGGACTCATTCTCTTCCAGTGCATGCCCAGCATCAACCCTGAAGGCATTTCCTAGTTGATGCAAGTGCCATACAATGCTCCCTTCTGTATCTCCTGCCTTTGTTCGTGGGAAGGATTAAAGGGTGCTACATTCATGGGAGACACACAAATATATTTCAAATACTATTTGAAATATACCAATGCCATTAACTAAACTGATTTCAGAGGGCTTTTGTTATTAAAACAGATATGGGCACACATGAAACACAGAAAACAAAGTGAGCATTCTACCGGCCCTCTCTTAGGCAGAAACTGAGAATTTCCTCACACAGAGGCTTCTTCCTTGTTGCTTGTTTCAGCCACTTGCACCCTGACTTCTGATTAGAGTCACACATTTTAAAAACCTGTGGCTTACCAGAACTCTCCATCATCCCGTGCTGCCTGAGACAGGCGTCTCTGCTCCGATGGGCTGACTGAGCGCCACTCTGGAGAGCTGCAGGAAAACAAAACCAAGCTTTATGACAGGTATGTGGCAATTAATTTTCCCTGGCTCAGAATGACTGGCAGGACATAACAGCAGGCTGTTCTTCTCTCACATGTGTTTTATTTGTGCTGCTTACACAAACACAGATGCTTTCAAGAGGTTTCCTGATCCTGCTGGCACTCATGGCCACAGAGACCAAATTAACATAGCTGAAAGCAGCACCAGGCCAAAGATCCCAAAGCTGCTCCAGAGTGGTCTTAATGTGAGTTACTGACATTGGGACTGCTCTCAGGTGTTTGGGTTGGATATAATAGGGCTATTGGTAAACCTCAAGATGTTGGTAAGTCAACCCTCTCCTTAAATCTATATTCCATCTGTAGCACCATCTTCTCTTTTACACTTGTTGCTAATTTAGGGCCAGATGTTTTTTCAAAATTGAGTCAATGGGAACTGAGTAGGCTCCTTCCCCTACACAGAGAGATTTGGTGGAGGAACTGTGGCCCCAGGTAAAGTCTTTGCCTCCTTTTTAGTCACCTCATCAACTACAGCTGTGGCATATCAAAACCAAACAAAACACTGATAAAGCTTTTCAGAAAACCTGGAAGTGCCCTACTGCATTTCCAATTTGACATAATAAACTTATGGAGTAGTAGGCACCTTGTGTTGTGGTTTTTAATTCCAGCAACCACTGCAGAATGTTAATACAGACTCCTGTATTGATCTGCAAGCCCCTCTGCATCTTGAGTTCCAGAAAGCCTCCCGAGTGCAGAGTCAGAGCTCTGCTTTGCAGAGACAGCCTTTTTGATGAACAGCATAAACTGCCAGATGCCTGTCCTGATCATAATCTCTCCATCTTTTTCAGATTTAAGAACTCATTATACATGTCAATTATCCATGTTTTTCTTCAAGGTAACAAAGGATCTGAGCTGATGTGGACATATTTAATTTACTTCTGAGTCATGATAAGCATAGGGAAATTTAAAGTAGTCCTACAAATGATTACATGTTTCAGCAATATTAAAGGGTCAGGTAGGTTATGGTTCCTCTCCTCTGCATCTGTGTGAATAAAAAAATAGAAGTAGAAAAGGTGAAACAAAAATGAAACAATGCATCTGTGCAAAAATATGTGCAAAAGTTTATATTGGAGAGGAATGTAGTGTTGATTTTTTAATTATGTAATTTTTAAAATTTTGTATTGTTTGCACTTTGTTTACCTTTGGTAGTAAACCCTGACTGGTTTTCAGGCCAATCCTGTTGTGATTTTGGGTCCTTCCACAACTTTAAGCAGGTATCACATGGAGAGGGTCTCATTTAATGGTCATACATTATCATTAATACATTATTCCTGATGTGCTTAGAAACCCCAAACAATAAACAAATAAATAAACAAATAAATAGAGACACACAAGCTATTTAGAGGGGGTATACAATGTCAGTTTCAGTTTGTCTGTAGTAGGACAAAGTATGGATGTTGTGTTACAAGTACTACAGCAACAGGCTTGCAAAAATTTAACAAAAAAAAAATCACTCCAAATGTATAGTGTTTACAATTGGGAGTGTATTAAAATTAACTTCTCTCATTTATATTAATGCATGGTTTCTGCTAGTGCTAGGTTTTGGGGGCTAAACAACTTCAACAACATTCCTGCATTGCGCTGCTTTGAATATGCTGAGGGAGAGATGTTGTAGGGCAGTAATACTGTTAGGCATGTGCAAACTCCTGGTTTAATTTCCTGTGGAGCAGCTGGGGCTGCAGGATGCTAGCTGTGGAGCAGAAGCTGGGATTTGGCCTTTGAGAGGCCGGTGTATACGGGACAGTGCACCCACTTGTCACTCCAAGGGCCATTCCACTCCACCTGCCCCCAGGGGTTCCTTATCCTTATGAGCTGCACTTGCCGGCCCCGATAGCTCACCTGGGGAAGAAGGAAATAGAGAAAATATCAAGTGTGGGAATCTATGGAGCAAGGCTTCTCCAGTGTGCAGAGGCTGGTGTTAACAGCCGGGCAAAAGGCGTAGCCTGCCACAGCAGATGTGCGAGGAAAAGGTGGATGGGAATTTGGACAGCTTCCCCAGGATAACTTCCCTTGTCACCTTAGACTGAGGGGACACTCCCTTATCTTTTCCCCCGGTGTCTCCCTGCCCCGCGCCGCTGGACGTACCTCCTCAATGCCAGTCACAGAGTAAGCATGGCCTTTCACAAGGCCAAAAGGGGTTCGGGCTTCTGACTCGGCAGCACTGCTGGTCTGGAATAGGGGAAAAAAATGTGAATTAATTTTTCTCCTCAGAGTGAGATTGGCAAGAGGTGCCACCTGGTCCCTTCCAAGCACAAGGCTAAACAGTGGCTAACCAGTACTAAGAACAAAGAACTTGTCTTTCTGCTCAACCATGGTGCAATGGTGCCCTTTTAGGAAAAAATAGGGGGGTTTTAACATTGTTCACCCAGAGCAAAATTTGCAGGGTGGAATTCCTCCTCTGCCCCTGTGATTTTGTTTCAGCACCATCTACATTTCCAGGACCCCAATCTTAACTCTCAGACTGAGATTAGGTGTTGATATGGTCTCATTTCTTGTTAAAATACTTTGATGGACAGTGATGGTGGTGAAGTGCTCCATCAGCCAGCTGAGTATCACACTGCCTAGTTCAATAAAAATTTAACAACTCTTTCCAAGCAGCAAATCTTCATCAGGAGAAAAAGTGAAACTCAAACCAGAAAACACTGAACCCCAAAGATGCCTGAGGGCACTGAGAAATTGAGACCACATTTCTTACTTACATCAATAGAGCAGCCCACCATTGAGCATCTTTTCAGGGCTTTTTCTAGGATTTCATAGAAATTGTCAGGAGCCGCCTTAACATCATACATTTCTCCTATACCCCCAGTGAAATCCTCCATGGCCTCTATTGTACTGCCACCCTTCAGAGACTCGTAGCTGCCATTCAACCTGGAAAACACATGCTGACTGTGAGAATTGCTTTCAAGATGTCTGTGTTTGAGAGCTTTCTCGCACACGTGTAGAATTGCAGCAACAGCACTGAAGTCAAAAGAAGTACCCCAGAGTGTATCCAAGCAGGAGTATTGGGGTCATTCTGCTTTTTTTTCAGTTGCATTTTTAATTCATCCGTTTCTCCATATCCTTAAAGCCTGGGGCTTTTCTTTCTTTAGTGCTAGTTGTCAGGTTGGCAAGGGCAGCAGCAAATGCTAGAAGCTGCTCACTAGGATTGTGAATAACATATGAACAAATTGTGAATAATATATGTACCAGTAGCAGATTATGTATGTGCAGTGGGACTTACTTGGCATAGGCTTTTTCCAGTAAGGCACTCCAAAATTCATTGAGTTCAGCTGAGTGCAGGAAAACCAGCCGGCCCTTGAAGGTGGGTAATCGGTCATCAATCACAACATCCAGCCACTCGTTGTGCTGCCAAAACTGTTTAGAAAGGATGGGGCGTGAGTTTGCTGACAGCATGGCATTTCCTGAGAGCAGGATTCTGGTGTCCCAGCATTTATAATTGTAAGTTAGTGACAATCATAGGCTTGATTAGAAGACATTTAAATAATTTGTTCCCATACTGCCATACAAGGCTGCTCTCTAGGAAGGGTAATCTATCTTAAGAAAACACCAAGACTAAATGTGTAGACCTGTACTGTAGCTCTTTGTCTGGATAATGTCACTCACGTAGCTACACAAGTGTTCACCACATGATTCGAGACTCCTTTAGGACACACAGGTGTTACAGATCCCAGTTCAACTCCTTTAAGGACTTATACCCTAAGTGAGGTCTGTGTGCCCAGGAAAATGTGAAATGATTTCTAAAGACATGTATCTGTTCACGGAACAGGAGTGGCTGTGTTTGTGCCTGTATGAGGCTGACATAGCCCTCCAGTTTGTTTCTCAAAACATGAACAACAGTGTAAGCTCAACAATCCATATTTTTTCAGTGGCTTCTCTGCAATATCGGCAACCTCACTGCAAAATAGACCATGAAATGTGAAGACAGAGATGTGTTCATGCTGTGACAGATGTTCACCTTACCTGGAAGTGAAATATTCCAGCATAATCTGGCCCAAAATTTTGATCCAGTGGCACCACTCTTGCTAGTGTTTTTTCATTCAGTGTGAGAGAAGCTATGGCTGCTAATAGCCAGCAGTCACCTGTGGATTGAGAAGGGGAAAAGAGGAGAATAAGTGGCCGAAGGAGACATTATGACAGTTAGCTGCCACTTCCCCTGAAATCCAAAAGACAGCCTGCGTGTCCCCAGAAAGGGTGTCCCTGCCTGGCCAGGGCAGACTGTGCTTCAGTCTGGAGGTGCTGGTAGACAAAAGAGTCCCTTGGGCTCACAGTGCCCTTGAGTGGAGATCCTTCCCTGATCCTGAATCCCACTGTACCAAGATGGTCCCTGGCATGGATGGGAGGGAGCTATCCAAGAAGTAGCTGTGGGCCAGATGAGCCTGGGCAGGACCTCCACCTTCACTGCTCCCACCAGCTCAGGAGGGACAACATCCCCTCATGTGAGGACACTTCTGCTGCTCCTCACAGTGTGTAGACATGAACACATCCACCCAGGGGGAATCACTCACCAAGATCCCCTTGACAAATGTCAGTTCTGGTGGCTCCGCTAAGGATAAACTTGGGGTCTTTGACAATGTCCTGCAACAGTGAGACAGAGAAATTACTTAGAATGTGCCAGGAGAGTATCACCATCACTCTGAACCAGACTTGCACCAATGCTGACAAACCCTGTGTGCCACATGAGCTATATTATCCTGCAGCAGTGTTGCCACCACAAAGAACGAGATGGGGAATCCTTGCTAATTAATCACAGTGTAGAGCAATTAAAGAATCAACTATCCTCATTTTTTTCATAATTAGTTGGCTGCTAATGAAAGGCTGGCATTCTTTATTCATCTGTAGGCAATTGTTGAAATATCATAGAACAAACTCATCCAGAAGATTGATATCAGGCCGCAGCCCCTGTTAACAGGGCTTTTTATTTGCTTGCTTTCCTCCAATGGCTGAAAAAAATAAAATTGGCAATTTACTTTTAACCGAACTATTAAGCCTTTTATTTATTTGCATGTCGTACCTGGAACATACAGTGTCTGACAACCATGAGACCATTTCTTCCTCAAATAAGCAAACAACAAAGACAGCTTCAGTCCTGTTAATTTTTAGGAGGAGCTAAAACTACCCACCCCTGTGTGGTCAGAGGGACTGGTGCTCATGATGGCATTACAGCAATTCTCAAGCATTCATTTAACTGGTTTAGTTCAATTACTAGTACCATGGATGCACAGAAAAATTACAGTGATAAACCAATAAATGTGGCAGGAATTCTTCTCTTTTCCATTTTCCCATGAACTGTATATTGAAAGTAATTGATTGAACTGAAAAGGCGAGAAGAGAGTATCTAATATATTACTGGGAGAATATGCCTGCAGTTAATCAGTCTGCCCTGACACATTATTGCAGACCCTATGGCATGAAGCAGATCCTTCTGCCTAAGTGGCAAATGAAACAAATTAATGGAGGGAGGAAGGAGTGTGGAAATAGAAGAGCACATTCAGTCATTTAATCCCTGCATTTGCCTAGATGAAATTGAGTTGCTTTGCTTTGATATCACTGCATTTTCTTAGACCATAGGACAGAATATTGATAGTTTTGTTCAGCTTCCTGCACTCATTGCTGAAGTATCTGCTGCTGGCCACTGCTGGAGCCAGGGCACTCTCCTCAGTGAACCAGCACTGCTGCTGCAAAGCTGCCCCTGAAGAGGCAACATTCAGGAGGAAACTGGTTTGCATATTTTTTATTTGCCTTTGCTGGGGAGGGGGTGGTGGCCAGGTTGTGCCTCAGCCACAGGTGCCCCGGGGAGGAGCTACCACAGAACACCATGTCCCCAGAGAGTGGAGCAAAAGGAAATCAAACAGCAGCTCCTCCTTACCTGGCCCGCCTGCTTGTTAAATACACTCATTCTTGCTGGCACTGGGCATGAACAATAAAACCACAGCTCATTGCCTTTAGACATTGATATAGCAGTGGCTGATAAAGTAGCTGATCTTCAACAACACGCTTTGTTTTAGCACCATTGCTCCCCAGAGACGTAACTCACATTGCAAGTAGTGCATTTAGCTGTTACCAAGAAACCCTGTGTGTGAGCAAGGGACAAGGTAAAAAACCTTTCACTGACATGGGCCTGAACATTAGATTCATGACTCATTGTTCATCACACATCTCCACATCAGACATACGGAAAAATGTTTTCAGCCTCCTCTGTCTAAAGCAATCAAAAAGAATTTTTAAAAAATCAATAAAAAGGAATTGAAAGGATGTTGACTGGACTTGTGCCGATTCTCTGCTACACAAAAGAAAATACATCCTACAGTTTTTGAGTGTGTGTTACAAAAATAATATTCATTTTAAAAGGATTTTCAGATGGTATAATAATGTATCAGGACCTTCAGCATGTTAAAGGACAAAACCCAGCATTCACACAGCACGCAGTAATTTAAGGATTCACCTGCACAAGGATATTGCCTAGAAGTAAGAACATGCAGTCTTCAGAGAGATTAAACATAGTGACCCATGACTGTCCTGATGCAGCATTAAAGCTGTGTTTCTTTAAACCCAAAAGAAAACAAATTCCATCCCTGGGCCTGTCTCACTGTTAGAGGGGGTACACAGAGACCTAAAACAGGCTAGGAGTGGGATTGTTTAGGTGGCTTCTGTGATTACATTTCTCTGCCTGGTCCCAACCTGTCATACTGGTTGCCTGTGACTGTTCACACTACAAATATTTCTTTCTTACTTCCTCCTGTAGACCATAGACTCATTTGACATTGGTAAAACCTGTTTGTCTTTCCTTTTTTGGGTTGGTTATTTTCATTCTTCAATTTATATGTCTAACTTTTCCAGACACTGAACCGTAGAATTCATCCCAGCAGTTGAAATTAGATAGAAGGAAAGAGAAGGAAAGGGAAGGAAATATAATGAGAAAAGAGTCTTCTGTTCTTCAAATTGTTCTAAAATTTTGATAAACGACAGTTTCAAAGGTTCAATTTGTAATTGAAAAGGATTGCTAAACACAATCACTAAATGTCTTTCTGAATCTTGGAGTACTTCACTTTTGTAGAAAGTCAGCTATTCATCTGGTGCAGATCTGTGTAGCTCACTGATTGCAGTGGGAGATTTACAGATTAGTGCTAGCTGAAGGTCTTGCTCATGCTGCTACAAACATGCATATATGCAGATATATGCATGTCAAAGTAATGAGATAGCCTTCTCTACTCTGATTACTAAAGATTAATCTCTAATAGATTGTAAATCAGAAGATTTAAATTATTTGTCCCTGCAATTACCTGCATGTACTGTGCCACACTTCATCCAAGCTACTGTAAAATGCTAGTGGGAGAGGCAGGAAAATCCAGTCACCATGAAAAGCAGGTGGAACACAGATACCCTACACAGAGGCCATGTTTTTGTGCTCACCCTCTCCAGCACCACAGCTTCACCAGCTGAGCTGTGGCAACTCACCTGGCACATGCTCCAGGTCTGTGATCCCCTTGCAAAGTAAAATGTGTTAAATTGAAATTGTTACAGTGCCTCTATTTTGCTGCTGCTCCTGATGGATAATAGAGATGAAACTGATTTAGCTTAAATGCTGAGGAGCCAGAGCAGAGCATAACTAATACCCTGTCCTTACACATCCTCTCAGCCTCCCCTGAGTTTTATTTCTCGCTGTGCAGCTCACAAAAATGTAGGGGGTGGGAACTGGAGTGTAAAGGCAGATGCCATTTGAGGTAACTTACTCATCCTCGAAATGTTTCCAGTTCAGCATACAAAGATCCTGAAGAAAACAGACCATTCTCCACTGCCCCTGCATACCATACACAAGGGCACACAAACTCTCCACCACATTTTACACCAAATTGTAACTATTCTGAAGCCCTCAAAAGACAAACTAGCAACAAACAGCTGGCCAAAGGAAAACCCTTCTTTACGATTTAGTATCACAGCCACTCGCATTTTTGATGCCCCACAGCACTCTACACCACACCTCACAGCCCTCTCCTGTGCTAGGCGGGCAGCCCCACAGGCCACCTGGCTTTTTGAAGCACAGATAGTGCCTGTGGGAGCTGCACTTACCATGTGTAGGGATCTCCAGTTTTTTTCATAACTGAAACTTGTCCAGGAGTAACAGTTTTAATTCTGTTCTGTAGCAGCACTATGGTAACTACCAGATGCTGAGGCACTGAATGCCTATCACTATGAATTAAGATAATTTAAACCCTTCTTTAAGCTTATTTTGTTGTTTTTCTCCCTTGGGATCAGTATCACCCAAGAAAAGTTTTTTACCAAGGAAGAAGCTTTCAGACTATAAAAAAAAAACCAACCCAGAATAAACATCATTCATTGGCAAAGAAATGAAATGTTGCCACATTTTTTCTGTGGTTATTAGTTACACAGTCAAGTGGGGAGAAGGAACCTGGAGTGATGCTGGGTTTGTAATCTGAGAACATGTGACTGGTGCAGCTTCAGGCTCTCACTGTGTTATTAATGACTGTTATGCAAGATGCATTAAGAGATACTCGCCGAGCCCTTGGCTACTGCTGAATGGCTCAGTAACCACGGCATGCATTCGTAATCTCAGTGTTTCCTGATGGAAGTGAGCAAGTACCTGTAAGACTCTTGTACTCTGAAAGTTAAAAGGTTTGAATTTTTTAAGTTTAATATTAAATATGAATTTCCTACATTAACAACACACAGTTTTGCACAGTTAGAACATTATCATAATGTATTTTACCCTTGATTCCTGGCATGCCCTCTTATTTTCATCTTTTGTCTGGCAATACTGTAAGAGAGAAGCTGATTACGAGTTCTTTATGCATGGACATAATACACATGCATAAGTGTGTCTGTCCAACGAGCTACACCTGAAACATGGGGTGAAGCCTTCCAGCCCTCTCATCCTGCAGCTCGAGCTCTTTGCAGGTGGCATCCCAACCCTGTGCCACTGCCCCTGAGGTGGGAAGGGTTTACTCCCACACTTCATCTCCACATCTCCCCGAACACCCCACGTTATTTGCTGCAACCACGAAGCACAGCGCTGCCTGACTTTTGGCAGGACGGGAGGAACGAACACAACGGCATACTCACCCCAGGCCTCTTCCAGACGAAGGGAATGGGTGGGTTTTCACTGAAGAAGAGAGAGGAGTTGCAGGCGGGGAAGTCGGAGTCCTCAAAGAGGACGCCCCTGCGCAGGCACTCCCGCTTCAGCTCCTCGTAGCCCTTGCCCGAGCTGTGGGTGGCACGGGCACCCCCGGGATGCGCAGCTGGACGCGGCTTCGAGTCCCGATACAGGTAGGGCATGTCTGCCTCCCACCTGCCCGAGAGAGCCCGGGGAGAGAAGGCTTAGCTGGTGGTGGGGACAGAATGAGGAGGAGAACAGGTGGGAAAAGAGAGGGAAGCAAGAATACCTCACGTGCCTCGTGAACGAAAAGGGGGTGGAAAGGACTGGGTGGGGGGGGGACCCGGCAATATCCTCCAGCCCTCCTCCGGTTCACCTCCTTGAGCTGCTGCTGTGTGAGATTGACCTCCCGGCTGCTCTGCACAGCACCAGAGACAAACACCCTGAAAGCAAACACAGGAAGGCGGCTGGTCCCGAACAGCCCGGGAGCAGAGCGGGAGCGGCCAGGAGGTGCCCTCTCCTCCCTCGTGCCTGCCGGGCGAGGAAGGGTGTGCGTGGGTCCGGCACCGCTCCCCACCCTGCAGGGGCCGGGCGGGAGGTGCCACGGGGCCAGGATAGCTTCGAGGTATGCAGAACCCAGCCAGGGCAACTGAGCAGAGCCCACGGTGGGCTGCAGCCGCAGTGCGAGCTCGCCTGGTTCTCACAGGTGGGAGAGCAGCCTGGCTTGACTGCGGCAGGGCTGCCTTGGTGGGCAGGTGTTGTCCCCGTTGGACGTCATGCAGGAGGGACAGCAGGGCCAAGAGATGGCCGTGGCCATAGCCGCTCTGCTGGCCTGGGCACAGGACAAGGGCTGGGTGAGCGTAGGAGAGGTGTGCAAGGCTAGTGGGGAGGACCTGGAGCAGGACACGTCCTGGGCAAACACAGGAACAACGCTAGAAAATGTCATCCTGAGGAGGGATTCTGATGGGCCACACACTCAAGGAGTTCTGTGTGTGCACTGAAACACATGATTTTAATAACAAATACATACGTCCTTGTCACTGATTTCCAGGTTTCACGACCTGTTCGTCTGACCACTGCTGAAGGATCTGGAGCACAAGTCTTATGAGGAGCAGCTGAGGGAGCTGGAGTTGTTTAGCCTGGAGAACAGGAGGCTCAGTGGGGACCTTATTGCTCTCTACAACCACCTGAAAGGAGGGTGTAGCCAGGTGAGGGGTTGGGCTTGTCTCCCAAGTAACAAGCAGTAAAGCAAGAGGAAATGGCCTCAAGCTGCACCAGGGGTGGTTTATATTAGATACTGAGAAAAATTTCTTCATGGAAGGTGTTGTCAAGCATTGGAACAGGCTGCCCATGGAAGTGGTGGTGTCACCATCCCTGGGGATATTTAAAAGACGTGCAGATTCTGTGCTCACGAACATGGTTTAGTGACGGACTTGGCAGTGCTTGGCTGGTGGTTGGACTCAATGATCTTATAAGTCTTTTCCAACCTAAATGATTCTGTGATTTTTCTGCTAACTAGAGTTCATCTGCACCATTGTGTCTCACACTGAAGAATAAAACACTGGCTGGAGAGGATGACAGACAATGCACCATGGATGCACTAAAGGAATAACACTCAGAGCGCAACATGGATATTCCTCTCTGCTTGGAAAGGGAAGAGATACCACCCTCTAGGAAAAAATTACAGCTCCTGAAGTATGAAACACACCCCTGAGTACAAACAGCACTCAGCCTCCCCTTGCTTTAATTGGCCCTTTGGTGGACCAGTGGAGCTTGCTGCCAAGAGATGATTTATAGAGAGCAATTAGGTGAAACAGAATTAGTTCCTTTCTGTTCTGCTATTTTTCACAGCAGTGCTGTGAGGAAAGCTTTCTTTTTCAGAGCATTTATTCCCATGTTTATTCCCCGTAATTGTATCCACTGTTGATGTCTACAGGCTCCCTGCTGAGACCAAGTTCCCATTGTCCAAATAAATGGATACTGACCAAATGTGTGAGAAAAGGCAGGCCTGGTGCTCCAAACCTGGCTGTCATTTGACAAAACTTTAGGTCTGCAGAATAGACTCCAAGTTATTCACATCAGCTTTTTCTACAGCTGATGAGAAGATCGAAACCTCCAGAAAGTGACTCACTGTTGGACTCATCCTTAAGATTCCTCTGGAAATGACTGTGTCTTTCATTTGCCTGTAGACAGACCCTCATGGACTAGCTTAGGGTAGATGCCCAGATTAAATGCATACAGTCAAGTGAGAGGAATCCCAGACAGGGGGTTAAGGCAGGTAAAAGGCATTTTAGTGCCAGTGCAAGCCCAGGGGTTGGAGTACCCAAAATCCCACGCTCAGCCAGCAGTAAGACCAGGAACTTTATCCACAACACCTCTGTGTGGGCCAAGGCACATTCTCATACACCAGAGTAACATGCTGACTGGGGAAGGAGACGTTCAGTGCCCTAGACCCAGACTGCACACCTGCTGTGTCCCAAGAAGAGCAACCATGGATCACTTCAGGAAATTTCTTCTTTTCAGAGTTCGGCTGCATATGAACATGTGTAGGCTGAGCTATATGGGTGCTTTTCCTGCTGCAGGGGAATGTAGGCAGATTCTCTCCTATGGGAACACTCTGGTGTGCAATAAGAAATGTTTTCATGCTGTAGCCTTTCTCCCAGAGGGCAAGGACAGCCTTTCCATCTCCTCACCCTGCTGCTTCATGTCACGACACTGCAGGAAACTTCATGTCTCTGAGATTTCAGCCTTGGTGTCAAGGCACTAAAAGTGCACAGGAGAGATGGTGCCTGGGGAGACCAGGTGGAAAAAATAGGAATGAGCAGAAAACACTTATGAAATGTTTCAGTTCTTATGAAAATACAATACCTTGCCTGTCACATGTTAAGAGTCACGGGCTCATCTCTGGAAGGGCAGAAACAAACAAATCTATGTATCACTTACATACTTACCCCACTCCAGAGTTTTACAAGGACTAAGCAGTTTTACTTTTTTACCATGAAATCCCCTTTTGAAAGCAGTGAAAGAGCATTTCTTCCCATAGATGACTTGTTATTCCTGCCACTTGGTGTTCTCTACAGGTATTCAGGGTGGGACGAAAATGCAACACATGTTCTGTGATAGTCTCTTATGGACAGACACCAGCAACACGATCCTACTTGCTCAGGAGAGTGGCAGGCAGGATTTGAGCCACTGACCCAGAACATCTTTGCTCCTTAGGTGTCCTGGCCCAGTGAGCAAGAGCAGGGTGTATTTTAACACTCCCTGGAACAGCAGGTGGACACAGGTGAGGAGAAGCTGCAACACCAGCCCCTGTACATTTTCATTTGGCATGCTGTCACAGCAGACATATTGTGACATTTAAGCAATACAAGACAGTATTAATACTAATGTCTTGTCACACTGAGTAATAAAGTCCTTCCTCCATGATTCCACTGTCTCAGGAACTGTAGGTTTCCAGCCCACCAAGCCTCTCCCAGCAGGGGTGATAGTGCAGGTCTGTCCTTGGTCTGTGAAGGCAGTGAGTGAGTGCCTGCCAGCGTGTGAAAGCGCTGCTGGCCAAGAGAGCTGTCAGATCAAATGCAATTAGTTCCTAGTGGGACTGCTCTGGACACCATTAGGCTCCTGCAGACTGCAGAGATCTCTCTACAAGCCCCATGACCAGGCAAGATTTCAAGGTGACAACATAACAGCATGAGTGATGCATAGGCTGGCAATATATATTAAAGCTGAACACCAGGTTTTCTTCCAGGTACTGTCATTAAATGCCTGTTCCTGACACATCAGGAGTTTTATCCATTACCTTCAACCATGGCAACAAAGCACTCGGGGAGTGTGAACACCAGTGCAATTGCAGTTGCCCACAGGCAGCACCCTCCTGCCAAGCCACGCTGTTCATCCCAGGACACCAACAGAGGGGGCCAGATGGGCATTGTGCAGAAGAAGCAGTGGCTCTGGCAGAGGGTGAGCATCCTCTGCCAGGAGCAGAGTCTCAGGCACACTTACTGCTGACAGGAACAGTGTAATTTCCATCTGCTATTGGGTCAGGCTTCCATGGACTTCTTATTTTCTTAAAGAAAGCAGAATGTCTGATTTGGTTTTCTGTGGTTTGAACAGCTTTTATTCTAGAAGAGACTCTTATTCACTTTCCAGCATAATTCATGGGATAGAAGGTGACATGAAGGCTTGGTGTAGGAAACATCTATGGTTTCCACTTCTCCTTGGCATCCTTGCTTAGCATCATGCTACAGCTCTGGCTTTCATCCCCTGCTGTTCAGCATTTGGCATGTGCTTTTTCTGAGTCACACTTATGTAATTCCTTCCCCATTAACATCAGGTAGTCTCTGGTCATTCAGGATTTAAGTTGTTTATTCAGATGACAGCAACTTGACTAAGTCTTTCATAACCCTGTTGTCATTACACCTCCTGCCCTGTCAACAGTTTAACATTGGAGGGTTTATCTGTAGCCTTTGGCCTGAATGACCCCATGTTCTCCAGTGCTTGTTGCCTGCTGGCTAAACCCCTTCAATGTCATCTGACCTTCTCTAACGGACTGGTTTAGGGTAGAATATTTCATTTTTGTGCTCTTTCTCCAGGTGTTTGAGAGAAATGACTGGTTTTGTCTAGGTGCCTTTATTGTTCTCCTTATATTTGCAAAGATTTAAGGAAAGATGTTATGTGGACTGAGGTGCTATCTGTGAAACTCAGCAGCTCTCTGTTCTTCCTCCTCCGAATCTGTGTGAAGTTACATAAAACATCTTTGTTCTGTCTCTGAGATTAGTCTCATTTCATACTGCTTGGCACCCTCTGAACCTTGCATTGATTTGAATCCAAATGCCACAGTCACATGAAACCACGCTGTTTCTGATACTTTCCATTACTTTGGCTCAATGCAGTGCATGGATTTTTGCCCAGTGGCTTGCAGCCTGGCAGGCTTTGCACATGCTCCTGCACATATCCTTACTAACTGGGGACAACTTCTATTGCTCTAACAACAGCTGAGACCGGATAAAATTGAGACCAGCTTGGGGCTGTTTTTGTAAGGACTTTTCTGTTGTATTCTGGCAATAAAGTAATACACACTTTCTCTGGAGGTGACATAGTTCACTACAGAGGAGCTGGAGTATCCTTCTCTCCCTCATTTCAAGACAGAAGTGAGGCAGCAAGAAGGGAGGTGAGAAAGGTCAGCTTTAGGGGTTCTGAAAGACAACCTGAGGACTGTACAGCCCCACAAAATGTTGTGGACAGCCTGGTGAAAAATGCTAGAGAGCAATGAGTAAAAAGGTACAGGAAATCAAGGGGAGGGTTTTTAAGAAGTGCCATTTGAAAATTTTGCTGATTAAGGGGAAAAATATCTTGGAGGAATTGTAGGATATCAAAATCTCATTCAAGGGAGGATCCTAAAATAACGGTGAATGTAACAAGTCTGGTTGCTTTCACTGTGCTGTGCAAAAGCAATAGGTTCTTCTCCTAAAGAGCCATCAGTTTCCAATGTGGTCTCAGGATTACTGTGTGCTCACACCACCTGCAGCTTTGCCATCACTGCCCACTGCCACAGCTGGCTATGAAATGCTGGTATGGCCCAGCCACGCTGCAGGACCGAGGGCAGGGGTTGCTGAGCTGTCACCCTGAGGGAGGGTGACCCCATGAGGTGGCTCCCCCACCACAGCCCAGCTTGCCTGGGTTACACTGATGCTGACAGCACTTCAGTGCCAGAAGGCAGCTCTGCTCTGCCTGTCCCCTTTTTGCCCAGCCCATGGGCTACCACCCCTTTTGCACACCCAGAAATGTGAAACATCTTTTTGTGTGCCTGGGTAAGTAAGGACAACATTATCTGTGCTGGCAGATGAAGTCTCATCATTAGACAGCCATCAAAGTGCTTTACCCAGCCAAAGACCACAGCTTTCTGAGCTGTTGTTCCAGGCTTTTGTCAGAGCTAAACACACACTGCTGCATTAACTCATTACTTTGGGGGAGCAGCAGTTTTACAAACAAAAGAGGGCTTTTAAGATTATTTTTATTCTTTTTCTTAAGATTGTGAAACACCACGTGGCAGTATGGGAGAGGAGCCAAGCTGCAGTATGTCTTCAGCTCCCTGAGTCAGAGGCAGTCCCTAAGGGAGCTCAGCTTTTCCTGGGAGCAATAGAATAGCTCTAAGATCACCCACTGATTTTTTCTTTTTTTTTCTTCTTTTTTTTTTTTTTTTTTTTTTTTTTTTTTTTTTTTTTAATGAGAGGAGTTACGGTTTTCAAAGGCTTTCATCAGGGTATGTTGCCAGAAGGCAATCTTAATCCTTTTCTCATCATGAATATTCTGGGCTTGATAATACTGTTCCTCTGATTTATCCCTCAAGCAGTAAGCTAAATTATTATTTCATGTTTTTACAGTTAAAACAGAAAAGGTAGAAAAATAAAGGAAAGTAAAAATAAAAATGAACCCAACACCGCAGCATTTAAGCCTTTGCTTAAAAACCATCCAGTAAAAACAGAAGAGCAGGAAGTTCTGATCTGCCTGGAGACTGACTTTTGCCACTCTATTGAAACCCCAGAAACTTTAAGTTATGAGCTCTTCCATTATTTCCTGTAGCAAGAAAATTACTGGATATAAATTTAACTTTCCCCTCCTCTTGCTTCCAGAATGATTGGCTACCAAAGGGCAGTAAGGTAATAACATTTCCAAATGTTGCTGGCCGGGACAGCCCCGGCCGAGCCGGGAGCAGCGATGCGGCGGCGCCTCCGCACGGCGGCAGCTTCGCATAAGGAGACAGGGAAGGGATCTGCCGCGCTCCTGTGGCCGCGGGAGCAGCGCCGGGATTAGCGCCGGCATGCACACCGCTCTCCTTTCCCGGCACACTTCAGACCTGCCGACACTTCCACACCGGCGCTGGCCGAGGAAGTTGGTTCCCAAACCTGCGTGGCAGGATTGGAGCTGCTTCTGAAGGAGTGGGTAGGTCTGCTTAGGACCCCTACCAAGGAGATCCTGCGAGGCTCTTGCAAACTGGGCAGCCCTAATGCTGCCCGGCTCAGTCGCCCTGCTTTCTAGCAGGATCCGAAAGCAGGAGAGAGTCCAGCGTAGCCAAACACTCCTTAGTTGTGCACCCCTCAAATTAACGCCAATCTGAAAGCCCCGCCCATATCTCAGGTTGCAAAAGGGTCTGTAGATTGTATTTGGAGCATTGAAAATTCCGGCTGCTGTCCCAAGAGAGTTGCAGTTTGGCTCGTGTAGCTGGCTAAGTAGGATTTGCTACGACTCTAGAAGATGGAAGAGTCCCGTAATGCCTGCAGTGAGGAAGGCGCCAGTCTGTTTCTCACTAATGAACTGCACAAACTGCATATGATTAAAAACACTCCTCGAGTGAGGCAAGAGACCACCACAGACAATCTGCTCAGAGGAGCACCAGAGTCCAAACTAGTGGAGCCCTGCTGATTGCAACTATGTGCCCACCCAGGCAGAGGAACAGGAGGAGGGGTGGAGGTGTCTTGAGAGAGGCTTGGGAAAAGATAAAGGGGAACCTGAGTTTGTGCAGGCAACTCAGATATCCCATCTTCCAAAGATCTTTCTATGGCTATGCTTTGAATTTCCAGGCTAGGAGACAACAGCTATTGTGCCCTGTGGACAGTTTGGTTGGGGTACAGAAATTCAAACCAGATTTTCAAAATCTCAGTAATGCCACAAGAGATCAGCTACCCAAGAGATCAGATACCCAAGGTATCACTTAGGAGATCCCCAGGGAGTAAATCTCTGCTGAGCTTATTGCAGCACCCTTGTAATACTGAGGGCAGCTGGATGTTTGGTGGTGGAGGCTTTTGGAGCTGAATATTGTGGCATTTCCCAGACAGTGGTCACCAGGCTGCTTCCCTTGCTCAACTTGGGTAACATCTTTAAGACTTCAGTGGCTGACCCAGCTGGCAAATATTGGGACAGTGCAAAATCCCTCCCTGACACAAAGGCATCTACCAGAGATCTGATAACAAAGCTGGCACCAGCTCTTTCAGGCAGGCATTTTGCTGTGCTGCTCTGCCGTGCAGCTCTTATCCAAGGGATGAAGATACAGCATGATCAAAAAGGTAACACACTGGGCTGGGAGTAGAGAAACCTGGCTGTTTGTCCTTGAGGTGTTGCCAACCTGTTGCACGACTGAAGGTGATTCATGTCACCTCTTTGTATCCACTTTTACTCTCAGGACAGGCTGCTCTGTCCTGGCTGCTTCAGTCTGGGATTGTCTCCTGCTCCTCACAGGCACATCATGTGCCGCAGGAAAGGACTCAAAATCAATTATATGTTGCTGATATAACTGTTAGACTGCAAAGTGTTTTGAGATCCTCAGGGAAGGAGGTTTCCTCTGCCCACACGCATAGTGGGCCCACAGTCATGCCTCTGTGTGCATGTGCAGGCTGTGCACAGATCATTCTAAAAATGCTCTTAAAAACTGCGACTTCCACTGGGACAGACGAAAAAAAAAAGGCTACAGAAATTCAAAGCAATCTTTACGGTCAGGGCCTGCAAACACAAGCTGTGACAAACCAAATGTAATTTTAGGCTGGAATATGTACTAGTGTTAATACAAGCTTTCTTGAGAAGCTGAAAGAGATGCAAGATGGTGATGCTCCCTCCTTCAACAGGGAGGATTTGGTCACTGCCAGGGCGATGGCAGGCCAGGCAGCTGGCTCAGCCAGGGCACCTCTCCTGTGAGGAGGGAGCACCATGCCACACCAGCCCTTCCAGAGAGGCCCCGGCCACCTGAGTCAGCTCCCGGGCTGCACACTCATCATGTGCATTTTGGCATCATCCAGGCAGACATGCTGTTTCCTCCACCCCAGCACAGGAATGGCACACGTGATCCTTGGGTTTATGGAAGCCAAGTTACCAAGTTTTCCACTGCTCCTTGCTGTGAGAGCCCATGGCAGGAGCAGGATAATCCCTCTCTTTCATCATCTGTACTTTGAATGTTATTATTGAAAAGCATTTTTGCAATCCTCTTTACACAAAAAATTGGGCAAGCTGAGTACATCCCTCATGCTCACCAGAAGCTTTCACAGAAAAGTGGTTCCAGCCAGCATGGGCAGAGGTCAGGCATACAGAGAAAACACAGGAAAAATCACATGAAAACCTATTCCTGTTTTATTAAAAAAGCCAAAAATGTATTACTTTGCAACTGCCTTTCCCCACCAGAGACAGCAAAAATAAACAAAATCAGGCCCATGGCAGCTTGCTACAATTCCCACAGAATGGGGGGAAAATTGGTTTACTAAAGTATAGAAACTTGCCTGACGTTGCTAAAGTGGTACTCCTTTCCTAGTTATTCACTCTGGAAAAAGTCACCGAATACTCTGTCTGCAGCTGAAGTTAAAACAGAGCCCACAGGTCTGGCAGGAGACAGAGACACATTTCAGACCCCAGTGCAGTAACTCTGCTGCAGTTAGTACCTGTACCCTGATTAAAAGAGAAAAATACTGAAACCTGGCTAATTAAGAGCCTACCCACAGTTGTTGAAAATTGTTCCTATTTTCCAGGGTTTATGTTGATTTTGAAGAGATAGCAGCACATTCCTAAATGCTCTGTGCACAGGAACAATGCTGAGGCTGAGGGTCGAGTTTGCTGAGTGCAGTGTTTCATTAGTATAGCTCTACTGAAAGAGGGTTTTCAGTCTGTGCTGCAAAATGAGCCAGCGTAATCTGGCCTCAGCTCAGACATCTCTGTTGCAGGTTGAAGATTGTAGGAACCCAGAGTGCCGAGAATACTTCTCTGCCTGTTTTTAAGGGTTCTTACTCCCCTGGACAACACTGGTATAGCTTTAAACTTTGGGACTGCTATGTCTATCACCTAGGGTGAAAAATTTAGAGGTTTTAGGCTTCTCTTTATAGTAAATAGATAAGAGTAAGAAATATCAAAATGGAGTATTGTTGTTCTCTAGACCTTCTTCTCCTTCTTCTATTACTCCATATTCTGCAGTAAAAGTAGTTTGGATTGATTGGATAGAAAATTCCGCAGCTCCTAGTCGTGTTACTGAATAATTGGTAAGAAAGTAAAAATAATGTACGTTTTTAGTAACTATTGGTTAAAATGTCTTTAAAAGGCTGTGTAAATCTTGATAATTGCTCTCACTCCTACTTTTCCTCCTTCCATGCTGTACCTGGGTCACGCTAGTGGCTCAGTTTCTCTGATAAGACTTAATAAACAACTATCTGGAAGCATTGAAACTACAGAAGACGTCTCGCTTTATCTTTTAAGTGCCTTGCGAGGACTTTCAGCAAATTCTCTCCCATCAGGAGAGACTCGATTTATGGTACAGTAAAGTGTCAAAGATGAGCCCTTAGAGAGGAGCAGGAGAGATGCTGGGTCAAACAAAATTCATGACAGCTGTCTGTCTGGGGATTTCCTGTGTTAGCAATCACACCTGGACCATCATGTTCTGCAGAGGCCAATGAACATGCCCTCTGTTATTTCATTTAATCTCTTTTTGTACCAAGACCTTTGGTCTCTGCAGCATCCTGTGGCAGTGTCTCCTGCAGTTCAAGCATGCAAAAGGGTTCTTCCTTTACAATTGTTGCCTGATAATTTCACCAGGAATGCACTGATTCCGGCAATATTACAAAAGAGCGATTCAAGACTTTCTGTTCACCTTCTGCATTTTATGTTTATACTTCCCATACCACTGGATTCTCTTCCAAATTGAAATGTCTTGGGCTCTGTAGGTACTCTACTGCTCTACAAAGCTTTTTCCTGGATGTCTCACAAACAGTGGTTCTTCCATTCCATCCTTATGATTGACTGTCACACCAAGGGTGGCCACTGCAGCAGCTGATGAAGCAATAGTCTCCAATCTTCCTTTTGTCACATCCTGCCACCCAGGCATTCTCTTTTTCCTTTTCTCCCTGTCCTTTTCCCAGAGCCTGTTTGCCCTCTCCATTTGGAGCCTCGTTAAGGCTCCAGGCTGTGTTCCCTTACCAAAACAGATGACAGAGTGAATGTTGATGGGATGTAGAGGGTCACAATTACCAAAGTCAACTCAACAGGCTGTATAAACAAACTGTTTGTGGCCTATTTCTCACTCAAGATAGGCTTAATAAAAGAAACCCTCAAATTTAAAATGAATTATCTCTACCCTCTCAGGCTCAGTTTAAAGGCATAGAAAGGCACAAAATTAATTTCTGGGCATAGGGCAGCAATATGGGATACACATCATAAAGTCACCCCAAGACAGCCATGTACATGCTATTATGTCTAAATTAGCCATATATTAATTCATAATCTATGTATGTCAGACACACCAACTCAAGTTAGGAAGACCTCATGTGAAGGTCTGTGGTTTGAGCCTGTGATTTATTATCCCTCCTCCAGGACTGCTGCCTTACAGGAGACAAGAACATCATCACAGGAGCACATCTGGCCCTTTTGAGTTCAGGTCTCAGAGCAAAATTTGGGAAAGCTGGAAAACAAATGGAACAAAACAGAATAAAATATTTACTATTGTCTCCTCACAAAGTGCTGAATTTTATACAGCTTTTCCCAGAACAATTTAGATCAATGAAAACACTTTTTGACAAAGTGGAGACGCAATGTTCTTCGGCAAAAGAACAGCCGCCTGGTCGATCAGTCAAAATTCTAGCTTGGACACAAACATTTTCCCATTCAAGGCTGAATTACATGCTTCTGTCTGTAGCACTAGTATTCCTCTGCCATTGTTAAAATTTTTGAAGCCCTTTTGGCACTATTTACATGAAGAAGTGCTGGAGCACCATCACCCAGAGATTTTTCATGGGGCAGGGCAGTGTTTCCACATTAGCACTTCAGAACAGTGAGGCTGACCAGGAGATCTGATCCCTAGGATGGCTGCAAGGAAACCCATAACCGCAGCACCAGTGTTTTTCCACCCGTCTTTGCTCCCTCTCAGCAGCTACCATGAATAACAAGCAGGAAAAACAGAGGCAGGTTTTGAAGAGAAATGAGGGCAGTAGTGGGGGGGGGGGGGGAGGCGGGCCTGGCTTATGCAAGAGTGGGTATAAAAGGGGGAGCCAAGTACCCCTCCAAAATCGGAGAGTGGGGCAAAAGGAGAGAACACTCCTCACCGCTGAAGAACAGGTTTGAGAGGTCTGTGTTTCTTTGTACTTTTACTGTGGCTGTTGCAGGGAGAGATTCATTAGAAAACATGTGTGGGCCACAGGCTTGTTTTGCATAGGGGATGCTTGTAGGAAAGCTTTGCTTTCACCTTCTTTGGTTCCTTGTTGCCAGAAAGCTTTTTGCCCAAATTCAGCGCAGTGCAAGTTCTCTGGCACAGCTCTCTTTAAGGGGAAAAATCCTTGGACACCAGAGCTGAAGGGCAGGATAGAGACTTTGCTTTCTAAAGTTGAAGCTCTATCTTTAAGCGCACTCTGATTCCTAAAACCATGGCAACCCAACAAAAAAAGCCTGACAACAGAGTCCACATATAGTAATTGGAATAATGCTCATGCACTCCTGCTTAAAAATGGCTCAGAAGTAAAATGAAAGACTAACTGTAGTTAAGGACTGACTACTAGGATGAAATATGTTGCTGGTGTGGCAGGATATGTTCTTCATACTCTGAAATTTTCTCCTTTAGAAGAAACTGTTAGAAGATAAAAGACAAAGATCTAAGAAGTGCGCTGGTGTGTGATGCATCTTAATAGGGGAATATTAATTGAGTGAGCACAAGTGAATGGCAAATGAGGGGGGGAACTGTGTCTGAGCTTTTTCACATAAGGTGAAATCAAACGTTCTCCCTCATTACTGAGGCCAGCCAAATTCCCAGTGGTCCAAAGCAGGAGGAGCACTATGGTGAAAACAGGACACTGAACATTTCCTGGTGAAAATTCTCTTTCTGGAGAAAGCTAGGTATTTTAATTTGATTACTTTATTGATGGGGGGGTAAGGATGGGGGGCAAAAGATAGACTTCTGTATTCCTCAAAGACATTGACCATTTTTTATCAACAGAAAACAATAGAACTGAGTGCATAAGCACCAAAAGAGATCCAAAGGTCGAGTTGGCTGAAAACCTTGAGAAAGTTCAACTAAACTGAACTTTCTTTATGTGGCAGAGCCGCCAGACCAGCATGCTGGAGTTGTTGTTCAGGTGCCTCCTGCTCCCACTCTTCTTCAAGCCAGCATTCCCTGCAGCTGGGGATGCCTGAGGTAGGGCTGGTACTTACAGCAAAAGGAGACCAACAGCTGCAGCACGGCTTGGTCATGACTTTCAGGAGAGCTGGAAACAGGAGATACCCAAACAGCAACATCCTCTGGATGCTACAGCACAAAGGCATAATGATTTAAGGAAAAAAAAATACAGTGGTTGAGGGGTTTGTGATTTGCCCTTTCAGTGTTTATTGTCCACAGCAAACATATAATTCTGACAGCTGTACTATATATTATTAGCACCACTTGTAGCTTATTAGCCAAAGCCAGTAATTCTTTTTAGTAAGGATACTTTTCAGAGTTTTACAAAACACAAGGTGCCCTTCCATGAAACAGCCTTTATTTTTGTGTCCTCAATACAGAGAGTATTGGGCTGGGTTTTCTTTTTACCTGTGTTCAAGCCTCATCTTGGGGGACACAGCAGACCAGCTCACAGGCTCGGCATGGTCTGGCTCTGTGTGCACACTGCTGATGCCTGCCTAGTGCCTCAGGTGGACCCTCATGGGTGGTGGTGCCGGAGATAAAGATTTGGGCTGTGCTCACGTCCCACCCGCAGCTCCACTGGCCTCTAAGGGACCAGCTGTCTCCCCAGGTCTGCCTGTGGGAAGGACTCCTCAGGGTAGAGGGGAAAAAAGGGGGATGGCACCCGGAAACCTAACTTGATCTTTTGGCATTTATCTGAGCGAAATGTATTTTTCATGGAGGAACTACTTCTCCCTTTGCTTGTATTCTTAGCTGGGCTAGAAGCATTTTAAAGCTGTCTGGAGATGGTGCAAATGCTCAGGGATTGTTCTGTGGGCAGATGCTTCCTCAACTGAGATGCTCAGGCAGCATGAGGACAAAACACCTTGAATATTTCAAGCTGTTTGTTTAAGCCTTCAGTGCGTGATAGCATGTTATATAAGCCTGGGCTCAGAACCACTTTTGGACCTCATTAGAGTGAAGGTAATCAGTTTGTTTAAATGAAAAGCAGAACTGCAGAGACAGAAATTTCTCATCTCTTTAGCGTTAGGCACCTGGCACACAGCCCTTGGGCTGGCTAGACTCAGCTGTTCCTGTCTCCACCTTCATCTCCAGCTCTGGTGCACTGAAAACATTCCCCTCTCTCAGCTCTCTCCTTGAACCCAACATGTAGCTGGGCACTGCGGTACAAATCATGCTTGACTGGCCCTCTAAAATCAAAGCACAGATGATAAATCAGCCCTACTCCTGTTAGAGCCATGGGATTTTAACTACTATGAATAACGGGCACTGAACAAGACCTGGTCTCATCAATTGCATTATCCCTGGTTTGATTCACTGTTTATTTGCTTAAAAAGGAAGAAAGGGCACGCCAAAGTTGAAAGATTGTTTCAAAAGCAGCAGAAAGATCTGCAAATCCCAACCCCTTTTCCCAAACAGGACTTGGGAGACTGAGACTGGGAGGGAGGAAGTCTTTGTGATCCAGCTCTGGCAACCTCACCTATCTGGCTTTCATCTTCTCCATTTCAACACGTTTTGTTCAAGAGGAGAAAGAACAAAGCCTTGACATTCTGAACAGATCAAGAGGGAAAGAAGGGGTAAAAACTGAGAGCTAAATCACTTTATTCCGCAGTAGCATACACGCCTCACACACTGGTGTGTCCCCAGGCTGCAAGGTAGAGATTAGAGGCAATTTACCTGTGAAGACAAAAATCTGATCCAACCATACAACAAATATAAGTACAAAGAAATCTGCATTCTTTCAGTCTGGCCCAAAATGAGGTATTTTCAGCTTCTATAATCAGTTATTCTGCATAGTAAAACGCCTGTGTCTGTCTTAGTAAATGTGTAACTGCAGGCTGCACAAGTGTGCTGGGTCTGGCTAAAGGTTGTGTATCCACCCCTGGAACTTTCTATGCAGCTGGTGTTAAGGCAGGTTCAGGTTTCATTGGGGCCTGCCTGGCCTGAGGTAACTTTTCTCGGCCCCCCAGGCTGTGATGTAAAGCAGCTTTGCGCAATGCCGCCGCAGCCGCGTAGAAAGGGCAGAATTCCGCCCGCAGTCCCACCGCCCCAGGGGGGAGAGGTGTCGTGAGGAGCTCGCCTGAGGGACGACAGCATCGGAGGGACAACAGAGGGGCGACACCCCCCAGGACAGTGGCGAGTAAGCACTCTTACTGGATTTGCTTTGAATGCTGCTCTTTCAACTCAGGTGTTCACGCTTTCCCAAAGGGCTCGGGGCTCTCTTTGGCCAAATAAACCACGCTGACTTTCCATAGATGGGGCTTAGGGTAAGTGCTTGGCAGTGAGAACTGCTCCTCTTGCTTCTGGTCACGGAACAAAAGCTGACGGGGGGCTCCGGCAGCCAGAGAGAAGTGACCACTGGGTGCCAATGGTGCCTAATGGCACAGCCTGCCTGGGTGGCACAGGGTCACCCTCCCTGCTGTGCAGGAAAGATTAAGTAATGCCTCAAAAGAATTGTATGATGGAGAGAACGGTGTGGGGAGGGCATTCCTTCTAATTTGTGGCTTTTTGGTTCATTTTCCTGAGCATCCCAATGTGAAAAATGTATTGAGTAGTCTAGAAATCCACTAGCACAGTAGCTGGGCTAACTGTGAAAGTGAAGCTGGGAAGGCACCTCCCAAGATAATTTTTTAACCAGTCAGAAGCAATGACTAAGCTCTGTCATGCATGTCACATACTACCAGTAGGTTTGGGGAGGCGAAGAGGGGCCAGGAGCAGAGGGGACAGCAGCACAACTGTGCTGCCTATACAGTAATTTAGAGGATGAGGTGGGAATTAATGGGAAAGAACAATCCTTGGGTGAAGGCACAGGGACAGAGATCCACAGGAGGTCCTCCCCTGCATGCCTCTGGGGAGCAAATATTTTCAGGCTTGACCTACAGGCATTCAGTAGGAAGATACTTAGACATCCTGAGTGACCATCACAGCAACAGAAACTCCATTTGCAAACTCAGCAGTTAGATAGGAGCCTACAGCCTGGGGATGTAGATATCCATGTTAGCAGGCATATGTACTTAGCAAGATATGTCTAATTACCAAGCATCTGCACATCTTCATTTTTGTATGTGCAAGAGAGTGGTGATACTGGGATATTATTAGGTATTAAATACTTGGGGACCCCTCAGGGGAAAGAATATGGTTCTGCATTGTAAATTAGGCTGGGAAGGGGCCAGGTCTTGAATAAATAGGTTTAAACCCAAGCACTTCCACTCTGTGTAAAGTGTTGGTGAGACAGACATTGCTCTGTGTGTTCCCAAAAGGCTCAGGCTAGCAGAATTACAATACCTGACAGACTGGTGCGTCTCAAAAAGCCTTGGAGAAAGAGAGCAGGGCTTGGGTACTGCCAAGGCTGATAGCATTTTGCCCATCCAATGAGCTCTGCAGAACTTGAAATGGGTGAAAGAGGGTGAACAAAGCTACAATGAACAAGGAATTACTAGAAGAATAAAAATGCAGCTCTGAATAACAGCATTTTGGCTGATGGTATGTGTTACAGATGCAAAATTTTCAACACATTTGGATTTCAAATACACAGATTAACAGTCATATACTAGAAATCCAAGAAAGGTATACAGCAGAATTACCAAAAAGTTGGATATAGGAAAAGAGAGAATTCTAAAACCATAAAATTTGTCAGTAGGTATACGTGTGTGTTTGTGTATGCATGACATTCTCATTCCCAATATGCACTACATCCTTTGTAAAACAAGAGCAGCAGGTGGTTTTTTAACTCAGGAGAAGACTGCTTGAAAACCAAAGTAAAACCCAGCCTAACCCTTGTAATTATGTATTCAGATATTGAAGGTTTCAGTGTGAGCACATTTGTATAAGGGAGCCTGGAGTGTGTTTGCCTAGAAGCTAGAATAAATGTTTGCACTGGGCTATGAAAAGATATCATGCTCTGCTAGTGCCAAGTATTTTGCTGACTAGACATACAAAGCAGGATCATTCCGTGTTTGGACCTTAAGAGAACTGGTTTCCAAACCCACTTCCTGCATAACAGCAGGCACATTGCTTAGCCTGTCCGTGTGTCAGCAAGGCTCGAGTGCAGCAGTTTGCAGAGATGGCTCTGACCAGGTCCCAGGAACAAAAGGTGTTGCATTTGTTGCAAAACAAGGTTTTGCAGGAGTCGCATGCTCTAGGTTTGCAGGCATAACCAGCATCCACAACCTTTCCCATGCTAAATCCTTAGAGTATTGCAGTGGGTAATGGAGTCACATCTGTTTTACCATTTTCCCACCTGCTGCCATTGGAACTCGTATCTGTCTCATCCTGGGATTTTGAGGGGGCAGTCAGACCAAACACCACTAAATACTGAAATTCCCACCTTTGTAATGCCAATGCAGCACGAGCACCTCACTCTGTGATTAAGAAAAACTGTACTTAAAACAGGCTGACCAGTCTCCTTTCCTCCTCATTTCTTCTTTCAGCAGACACCGTGGAGGCAATTTTCCAACATGAATCTGGCAGCAGATCTTCTCTGTTTGTTGGCTTGTCTTACCGTGGTGACTTGTGACCGGGTCTACGTCCATCCTTTCAATTTGTTTTCTTTCAAAGAGAGTGACTGCGACAAGCTGGAAAAATTGGTTCAGGAGGGAAACACCATTGTCCCTGTCTCCATTGAGTCCCAAACCACACCTGACTATGAAGGTGACGTGAATGACAACAGCAAGCTGGAAGCCCCAAGCCTCAGTGCCTGGGGGAAGGAGGAACGGGGCTATCTGAGGGACTTGGTGTACGTCCTGGGTATGCGGTTTTACAGCACACTGCAAAAAGCACAGAGGGGCCAAAATGTGCTCCTGTCCCCAACCAGCCTCTACAGCTTCTTGGTGTCTTTCTACCTGGGCGCCTCAAACCAGACAGCACTTGATTTGCAGGGTTTGCTGGGATTTGTTCCCCCCTCTGGAAACCCTGACTGCACTTACACGGCAGTTGGAAATAATTTACTTTCCAGCCTGAGGACGATCGAAAGGCTTGTGAACAGCGGGGACGAGGAGCTGCTCTTCTCCAAGACACTGAGCCTGTTCTCTGCCCCTGGGATACCCCTATTCCAGCTGTTCATGGAGCACTTGCTCCTCAGTGCTGATGCATTCTACACCCGAGCTGTTGACTTTACAAATCCAGGCAAGGCAGCAAAACAAATAAATGCCTTTTTGGAGGCCAAAAGCCAGGGACAAAGCAAGTGCTTACTGGCAGACATCGACCCAGCCGCTGACCTGCTGTTTGCAGTGGACGTCCGCTTGGCAGGTATGAGGCAGCACTGCTCATTTTGGGAACAGGCATGGGGAACGATGGGCAGTAACCCTGCTCCTGGGAAGGAAGCGAGGTCATGCCTGGCCAGTGGGGAAAGGGAAGGGCTCAGATGAAAGGCTGGACCTCTGCTCCCCACCATTGTGCCGGGGTCCTGCCTGCACTCTGCCATGAGCCAGCAAGGGCAACAGGGAAGCAGGAGGAGGGGGGATGGCATCTAAGAAATTTTCCTCATCTAGGACACTAAGGATCAGGAAATGTGTGGGAAGGTGCATGAGAAAGAATTGCACAGCATTTCTGGCTGCAAAGGAACTGAAAGTTAAGAGGGGCCTCCAGCAAGGTTGATCTGGGTGTAGCTTTAAAGAAAGCCAAAGTAGCTGGGAGTAGCAGGCCAGAGGTACAGATACAAAAAAGGCTAAAAAATATAATGGGCATGACTCCTCCAGTGGCTATTAGACACAGAAGTCTGGAGGCAACATCTGGCTCAGGAAGCAATCAAACAGTTGCTTTATCAGTTATGCAAGGGCAGCTTATACAAACCTAGAAGAAATAAGGCAATTATTTTCATTGACGGTTCATTGCCTAGAGTCATTCCATGCTGCTGGCCCAGAAATCCCCCTGCACTGCAACTGAGCCTTCTCTTCTGAGTGTAGCCACTTTCCTAGATCCTCATGGCTGAATGTAATACCAAAGACTGCACACTTCAGACAGCTTGCCTACCTGTAACAGTATTTCAGAGAACTTGCAGTGAGCCCTAAGTTCCTGAGTGGGCCTCTACTGCGAAAGGTGGAGTTGTGCTGCCCAGAAAACCTTTTTGTGCCTCCATCTTCCCACCTCAAAATTGGTTGTCAGGTTTTCTTTGCCTTTCATGGGTGCTGTCATTCTCTCAGCAAGCTGTGTGCATCAGCTTTCTCTTCATTGCAAGGTCTAGCACAGATACGATATTACAAAAGTAATTGTGTTACAGACTCGAGCATGGTCACAAGAGCAGAGTTTTCCTTTAATAGAACCATTTTTTCCTCTTCTTCTCTACTGGAAATTTGTAATTTGTATAAGCTTAGAAACACATGCTCAAGGGTCTGCCTCACTGGGTCAATTCTACTGCCTCCTCTCTCTCAGAAGGTGCATTTGAAATGTTGTAGTCTCCACATGTGGGATGGACAAAATTGGCTCAAGAACAAATGAATTACATAAGCAACTCTCTTCTAATAAACACAGAACATGACTTTAGCATTTGCTTTGCCATTTGGTTGTGAAGGGGCATCCATGACAGCTGATGCTGTGATGCCCCTTGTCTGTCCCTACAGCTGCAGAATGCAAAAAGTACGTTTTTTGCTCTGGAGCATGTTATATATGCTCTGAGATGCTATTAACAGCCATAGCATTGCTAAAGTGACATGAATCAATACAAAACAACAGCTAAATGCTCCCATGGTCTCAGGTGTTGTTCATTTGCACACAGTTTTTTTCACATTTGTACACTTGCTGCCAGCAGGGTCTGCCATTTAGAATTCAATGCAGAACATCAAGTGCAAGTTTCACTGGCAGACATAGTGTTTAGTTCTTTGGGGTCTTTTTTTAGTTGTGAAATAATTACAAAATGTATGAAAATAGCACTGTGGGACTGCACAATCTTAAGCACCTCTCCTGGTTAAACTCTCTTGAACAGACAACTCGTACCAGCTTCATTTTTAACTAGAAATTTGTTAGGATGTTTTTTGCTTTTGTTTGTTTGTTTTGGGGTTTTGTTTGTTTGTTTTTTAAGTAAAAACTTTCCACACAAAGTCATGCTCTCAGTAAGTTTGTCAGGCTGGCATAAAGCCTGTATTATAGAACATGGAGATCATCACCTGAAGCAGAGAAATCCACCATTTATTTCCTGCACTCCCAAGTCAGTACTGCAAACTACTATTTTACCCTCCCAGGCTACATCTTTGCTCTGTGACTGACAGCATTTTTCACCTCCGTCATACTGTAGACACAGGTTTCTTTCCTAACCCAGTGGGGTGCCAAACCTACAACTTCTGTGTCCTGATGTGAGACATCTCCCTGTAAGAAGCCACTTGTTCCAGTGTGTCAGCTCTCACCTTCTGTAGACGGAAATGGCCATATTAGGGCCCTTCAGGAGAGTACATACCCAGTTACATGTCTGAGGGCACATCCTCACCTAGCAGGGAGCCATTTCCAACACTGGGCTGCTGATTTGATACTGTTCACAACTGGCACAGTATTAATGGACTCACTCCCAAAGTCAGTAGCAGAGCTTTGAAATTTTGCAGTATTTTCACAAGAATATTTAAAAGCAATTACTAGCCCATCTTGTTACATCTGGCTACCTGCAGGCTCTGTGCTTTTTCCTTCTTACAGTCTTGACTTCTGCAAATTCTGGTTTACAGACCCTGTGAAAGTGGCTCCTTTCTGCTTGCATTCCTTATTCTTACAAAAGAAAAAGGTGAACAACTCTACTTCCTTAGTTTGGTTACACCTTCCCCATCTCCTACCTGCTGCTTCTTTTGGTGAAGTTAGAGTAGGTGAAAGTGCCTAAATGCTCTTTTAATGCAAGCCCATTCAAGAGGCAAGTGTTCATATGCTAAAAAGCCACTTACTGCAGATTAAATATGTTAGGATCTAGCATTTATCTGGATTTAATGGAGGAAAGATTAGTTAACAGTACATCTAGACCAGCTTCTATTTTAAATTAATATACCACTAGTAATTAATTTAATGTAAAGAGCTGCTTTCTTTACTACAAAATATACATCTGTTTTCCTAATTCTGTAATTCCACTAAACAATTTCAAGATTTCTGATCTCTGCCCTTCTCACTGAGGGCAGTAGTTTCTTTAATGCTACCAGGATTATCTGTCCAACTGGGCAGCAGCACGGATCTATGGCAGTGAGAAGATAACATGTTGAAATGCAAAGCTGCATAGAAGCAGTGGGAGGTGAGAGCAAGGATTCTCATAGTTGTGAACTGGGAAAGAAATTTATTTTAAGGTCTAGGAACTGTTCAAGTATGTCCTTTTTAACCTTCTTGGCTCAACCAACACTTCAGTGTTGTGCTTACAACCTTCCCCATTGCTTTGGTTTGTAAGATGGTAAAAAGGGTGAGACCTCAGGCAGAGCTTGTGCTGCCTTCCCTCTCCTGAGCCCACCCAGCTGCCTGAGAGTGCTCCTGCAGCAAGGGCTGGCCCTGATGGATGTGCTTTCAAACATGCCATCACCGCACTCAAGGGAAAGAGAGGAAATCAAGCAGACCCTCTGCACAGGCCTGTGAGCCCCTGGGGACTATGTGGCAGCCTGGGAGGAAGCAGGCAACCAAGCAAGCAGAGACACTTTCCTGTCCCCAGGAAAGGTCACAAAGCCAACAGAAATACAGCAACTTTGGTCACAGTCCTGATGGTCATGGTCCCTGTGCTGTGAGCTGGTGCCACCAGAAGGCAGATTAAAGGGGGGATCCATATGTTTACAGTAGCTAAATGTGATTTTATACACACAGTCCTTCTCTAAGGCACAGTGTATTGTTCCTAAAAAGACTGGCTAAGGGGCAGAGGGCAGTAGGGAAAAGAGAGAAGAATCAATTTCTCCTTTCTCAATCTGTTTTTCAGTGAATTTTAAGCAAGCCTTCCTGCTCAAGGAGCCTCAGGAGTTCTGGGTGGATTCAAACAAAAAGGTCTTGGTCCCTATGTTGTCTGTCACGGGGACGTTCAAGTACAAAACTGATACCAGTGGGGCTTTTTCTGTGGTGGAAGTCCCCATCAGCAAGACGGCGCTGCTGGTGCTGCTGCAGCCCATCAATGGCACTGACCTGGAGCACGTGGAGTCCGAGCTGACGTGGCAGTCCTCAGCCTGGCTCCAGCAGCTGTCCCCAAGGTAGGGAAGGGGCACATGCACCCTCCCATAGGGAGGGAGGGGATGGGGTGAGCCACACAGGCCTGCCTGCTCACCTGGGGTCAGATCCAGCCAAGGAGGCTTTACTACCAAGCACAAAGAGAAACCCCCTGCACAGCCAGGGGGCTCACTTCAAAGGAGCTCAACTTCGGTGGGATCAGCTTTTTACCTGGGGGTATTTCAAGGAAATGAGCAAGTCCCTTTGCATCCCACCCATGAAGTGGGATGATCTGGGGTTTAGCAGC
Source organism: Aphelocoma coerulescens (assembly GCF_041296385.1). Classification (NCBI taxonomy): domain Eukaryota; kingdom Metazoa; phylum Chordata; class Aves; order Passeriformes; family Corvidae; genus Aphelocoma; species Aphelocoma coerulescens. The sequence goes on from NC_091016.1 coordinate 50,644,617, forward strand.
AGACCCAGGGTGAAGTCTGGGTCAGTTCGCACTTGTTGCAGCTGTTTTCACATGCCCATTCCCCAAGACTGCCCAGCCACGATGTTTTCACAGTGGAGAACAAGCACTCACTTGCCTCTCTCTCTCCGTCTCTCTGCAGAGAAATTAAATTAACGCTGCCAGCATTGACACTTGAAGACAGCTCTGATTTACAGGAGCTTCTTGCAGATATGGAACTGCCGGCACTGCTGGGGAAGGGCGCAGATTTCAGTAAGATAAGCAACGCCAGTATAACAGTTGGAAAGGTACAGTATTATCACTGGCATTCAAAAAAAATCATGCTTCCTGCACAGTTTCAGCCTCTTAAATGGAATAAATTTACCTAGAACAAAGCAGTCAGAGCCATGTAGGGGACTGAGTATTACATACAGTGTATGTTTTGGATTTAGAAGGAGAATAATGTTGATAACACAACAGTTTCAGTTGTTGCCAAGTTGTGGGAGGAATGAGTGAGCAGCTGTGTGGTACTCAGCTGCTGGCTGGGGTTAAACCATGACACAAGGGTAACATGATTACAGACTAGCCCAGTGTAAAAGCAGTCATACAGCTTTTGCATGTTATAGACAAGTACTCCCAACACCATTTGTAAACATCTGTGGAGTACAATGTGCTTTATTATTTACTCAGACTCTCATTTGTCCCATCACGATCGTGCTCTGATGACTCCAGAGTTACTCATACGTTTTTCCTTTCAGGTAATAAATAAAGCCTTTTTCAAACTGGCCAGTGATGGAACAGATCAGCCAGAAGAGCCTGCAGCACAGAAGGAAGATGGGGCGTCCGTGGATGTAACACTGAACAAGCCATTCCTTTTTTCTGTTTTCGAAAAGCAGTCAAGGGCAATGCTTTTTCTTGGCAGAGTAGTAAACCCTCTGCATGAGGATTTAAATGCAAACACAGAGGATAAGAAAGGAGTGGAATGATGCACATTTCCCATCACCTTTTTCTTATTCATCAGATACTTTTGTGATGTTGTTGAGTGCTCTACTTAGCTTTGAGATGAAGCAGTTAGCATTTGAAATATAGCTTTTTGAAAGCTAACACCTTGCAACATTTCATCCTTGTTCATCTATTTCATGTGAGGTGACTGACATCCTTCCTCCAGCTTCCATTTATTGTCTCCTTTTTGCTCCTAGTTCCCTTTTTGGATGCTGCAGGGCAGGGCAGTGTTTCGATGCAAGGCATCACCTTGAAAAAACAGATATATAAGCAGCATTTACTATAGAAAAGAACCTCTTCAATCTTTAAAAAGATTTTTTAATTGTATGGTCAGTTTTGCAAGAGAGACCCCCTTTTACATTACAGTGAAGATTTTACAACTACCCACAGAGATTTCTAGCTTCATCAGCAACATTTCCCTTCAAAATGCTGCCAACAGCACAGGCAAGCTTTGCTAGTCCCACTGAGACAAGATTTTTTGCCTTGGAAGCAAAAACATGCTTAGTGGAAGTTTCTTCTTTCTGCAGCCCAGATGGATATGTTCACTTCTTAACTCTATGGAAATGCTAAAAATAGGGTTTGGTAGTACTAATGAACTGTGATGGATAAATTCTCAGAGTGTGACAGAATTATCTCTGATTTTTTTAGGAAAAAAAAACCAAACCACAAGGTCTACTATTCCAATACAATTCAATTTCTTGGATTACTTTATAACCTGTGAGGCATTTCTTACAGCCTTATAGCAAAGAAGGACATTACTGGTTAGAGTCCAGTTCTGTAAACTTTGACATCCAAACCATATGTTCTTTAAAAATAGCATTAATGGCAACAATATATATTAGTATAAATAGTGGTGCTGCTTCTTGAGAATAAAATGATTACAGCAGTCCAGTCCAACTCTTAACAGAGTCATAAAAATTTGGATCGTTAAAGTGGAACAACAGATTATTAGAAGACTGTTGAATTAGGAAGTGAGGAATTGGGAAACAAACCTTGGTACTAAGGAAAGCCTGGAACAAGGATTTCTACGTCCCATCTCTAGATTTATTGTTAGCACTGATGGCACTTAGGAAATAACTGCAAGCCTCTTTGGCATATCATGTGAGACGTATCCCACAGCTCACAGCAGCTCATTATCATCCACAGTGGTCTAAATGTGTATCTAATCTAAATGCACTAATGCCAGCAGCTTGCTATCAGTGATGTTGATATGTGACACATCCTTGTAGTTTAATGGAAAATGCCATAACATTACAAATAAAATAACCCTCAAGAATATTAGCCTACAGCATCCATGTATTTATCCGTTTATATTGTATGTATTCCAGGTGCTCTAACATCTAAATACTGTACTTGTTTATATACAGAAGTAATTAAGTATGAATATGCAGAGGTAGAAAGACACAAATAAACCCACTTCCAAGTTTCTTTGCGACAGTTCAGTTGGGCTTTTGTCCATAAATAAGTTCAGGCTTCTGAAATCTGCTCCAAATCAGATTTATGTTTTTAAGACAGTAAGTTGCATATTATCAAGCACTACAGCCAATGGCATAGCTGTAAGAATGAAAGTGGCAGCTTCATAATAATTTAAATGTTATCCCATTTACTTGTTGAAGTCTGAAGGTAGCATTAGCTACAAATGAAATTTCAGATCATGAAATGTTACATTTTTATGAAGAAGATGGAAAATAAGGAAGGGAGCCCCTGGATGCACTGACAAAAAGTTCAGGGGAAAATGCCCTTATCCACAGCCAGGGGATCCATGCTCTGGGACTCTATACCCTGTTTAGCGGGTACAGGAAGAAAAACAGAAAACCCAAACCCAGTAAAAGCCACATGCGGGTAAGGCTGGTGCCAAGGAGAACAGTGTGGAGAGAGCAATGCTGGGGCAGTGCCGCGCTGGCCTTGACATGTGTCCTGTTCCGCTGTATAAAGGGAGTCGGGGAGGATTCTTTTTGATCGATTTCTCGGACGAAAATAAAGCGCAAACGCGGCAATATTATATCTATTTATTGATAGGAAAAGCAAAGTATTACTAAAGGGAGACAGAAAAAGGAGCAGAGAAAAAAAAAGAGAGGGAAATAAACAGAAGACAGGGATACCGCAGGAATTCTGAGCCCTTTGTCGGCGTCAGTTCAGCAGGTGGAGCGTGTGTGCTGCGAGCCCCGCTGCATCTGCGTACGTCTCGTGGCGGGCTGGGCGCGATTTCCGAGTAAGAGCAGGCTGCGTGTCCCTTCCCTCGGCAGAGAACTGGCTGCTGTGGTTGCGGGCGGGCTCCGGACTCTCAGAGTCTGGGCGCAGCTGCTGCAAGCTGGGTGCTGCGGGGTCGGGCTCTGCGTTTGTTACGCGGCGGTCGCGGCTCTGGCTCTGGCTGCGCCCGGCAAGCGCGGCGGAGGCGGCGGCGTCCGCCCCGTCGGGAAGACAGCGGAGCACCAGGTCTTCGCGGTGACGGGCTAGTTCACAGAAATGGCAAAGCAGGGCCGAAACAGGTACAGGCAGGAAAGCAGGGCCACAGGGAAGAAAGAAACGAAGGGGGGAAGGGGGCGGAGCTGGCCCCACAGGTGAGCCCCCCCCCCCAACCTCCAAAAAACCCAAAAGCAAAATGGCTCTCGTTCTGTTGCAGTTAACTGTCTTCTGTGTGCTGAGGCACCTCCCACAAAACAATTTCGCAGCCTTCAATCCGGGCTCATCCCACAGGCTGAGCGTGGAGGTTTTTTTTCGCCCTGATGAGTTGCTAGAAGAACCTTCCCCGGTACAGGGTTGCCACTACATGTACAGCCTTTCTAGGAAAAACGTATATTGAGGCATTAAAAAAAATAAGATTGGTTCGTCTCAACATGCCTTTTACAGCTGCAGTGTCCCTGGAGCTGTGGGCTTTGTGGTATCCTCAGCCCTAACCCTAACCCTAGGCGGAGCATTAAAAGCGGCATGGGATTAAGGCTGGTGCCAAGGAGAAAAGTATGGAGGAAGCAGTGCTGGGGCAGTGTTGGCCTTTGCATGTCTTTTGCAGCTGCAGTGTCCCTGGAGCTGTGGGCTTTGTGGTTTTCTCAACCCTAGCCTTAACCTTAGCCCTAACCCTAACCCCAACCCTAGGCAGAGCGGTAAAAGCCACATGGGGGTAAGACTGGTTCCAAGGAAAAAGTGTGTGGGGAGCAATGTTTAGGCCACTGTCATGCTGGCCTTGGCCTGCCTTTTGGAGTTGCAGTGTCCCTGGAGTTCTGGGCTTTGTGGTTTCCTCAGCCCTAACCCTAACCCTAGGCGGAGCAGTAAAAGTTGCATGCGGGTAATGCTGGTTCAGAGGAGAAAAGTCTGGAAGGAGCAATGTTGGTGCAGTGCTGCACTGGGCTTGGCCTGCCTTTCGTAGCAGCAGTGTCCCTGGAGCTCTGGACTACCAAAGACTCTCTCCAGAATAGAAATTTTTTGGTGGAGAGCACCTCTCCATTGACACCCTGGAGAAGAAAAGGAAGAAAGAAGGGGCAGAGATAGGGAACTAAAAACATTATTCCCAGAATAAGGACTGCAAAGAGAGAAGTGCTGGAGCAAATGCTCCAATACCAACAACCTAAGCTATCTGTACAGGTACACATTCTCCTAAATATTCAAATGTAGAAACACAACCAACCAACCAACCAACCGCCCCCCCCATCCCAACCGCCAGATAAGTCTTTCTGCTTCCCCAAGAGAAGCTCTGCTTCTGAGACTTTGTTTCTGACATCGGTTTTACATGTAAAATTTTTACAGCATATTGTACTCTTCACTCTCTTCCAGTTTCACCGAATTCTTCTGTCAGGCACACCATGATGCACGTTCCAAGCGTTCTAGACACCACTCACATACTGAGCTCCCAAATGCAGTCTACAGCCTAACAATCTAGTGAATGAAGCACCTAAACACAGGGTCTAAAAGGTGGGAGATTTGGAGAAAGAGAACTAAGGCAAGGATGAGCTTTTTGCATTTCATCAAACAGCACAGTTCATCCCTGAGCTGACAATTTACTGACAGTTTAAACACCAAAAAAATTTTAAAAGTGTATGCAATTTGCTTCCTCATCCCTCCAGTTCAACCTTGGAAACACAACAGTTGATGAAACAAGGAGAGTAAATATTCCTCAAGCAGTCCAGCCAAATACTGCTAGTTATCTTTAGATGATGAGGTTAGAACAGTCTAGTCCACTTCTGGTATAACCGACCAAGTTGAGAACCCAGTTGCCATTTTAGAGGAGAACGTGACACTGCTGTTTCCCTCCTTGATATTGTACAAAACCTCTTCCAGATGAATTCCTTCCAATATTAGAAAGGCATAGCAAGTTTCTAAAGGTCCTAGAATGGAAGAAGAAAAAGGCACAAAATCAAAACTGCATTACTGTTATGAAATGAAATGCATTTAAAAAATTACCTAAGGAATAGAAGAAATAGGATTAGTAGCAGAAGACATCTCCATTGGAACACACACGGTAGATCCTCTGCTCGTTACTGATCCAGTGTTTGAAAATGCTAAAATTCATTTTACCAAAATTAATTCACACATTTCTTTCACCGGGGGTATCACACAAATTCTTCATTGATGTCTTACTCCACTGAAAGAAGATTAAATCCTATTCAAGTGAGCAAAGATAAAAGATGGGGAACTGACATAGAACTAGTGATACAGACATTTAAAGCAATCATAGGACCATTCAGTAATTTTGATTTTCTATACAATGTTACTTCCTGCCCTGAAATTAAAGCTGGTCTTCAGTGGAAAAGAACAGAATTCAGCCTCTATCCTCAGAAATTTGATGAAGGCAAGTAGAAAGCATTGTTATTGCAGGAAGATGTAGAAAATCACTTGCAACTCAAGGGCAGGTAATCTCTCCATGCCTTTTTGGTTTGGTACACAGACTACATCCTTTTCCCCAGTTTTGGAGGATACAAACAAAACTGTTTAATCACTAATATGCACAGATCTCAGAACCTGTTACTTTGGTGACAGCCTTTATAGAAATGTGATTGTATAGTGATGCACACCTGCCGAAATGAGCAGTTGCAAAGATACTGCAATCTCAGGCTACAACTTACACATCCATTTTGTAATAAGAAAACATTGCTGAAAACAATATCTACAACAAGATGTGTCTACTCCTAACTCTTAACAAAAGCAAAGGAAGAGCTGGGTTCATTTGTTAGAAGCCTGGAAAAATGTAATACATACGCAATGTGGTGTTGTATTTCCCACTGATTCATTCATTAAATGCCTTTCACATTGTTCCCCCCCCACTGTCCCCTGCCCCTAGTCCTGGCCACTCCCTCGGGTCCTCCCTGTTGGTTCCTGTACCCCAACTCTGCCCATGTACCGCCCCTGAGCCCCTGAGAAAAAGCCCCTGCGCCCGGATCACGAGGTCTCTCTGCCTCTGGGGGTCGCTGGGACGAGATGTAAGATTAAAGATCCTCTAAAACCCTCATGGGGAGACCCTTCTCGCCTCCTTCGCTGCCACTGTGTTGTAAAGCTGATGGCTGCTGGAGCAAAACTGCAGAGCTGTCCGAAATGGACTGCGGGAGGGCGACAATGGTTGTACTGCCCTAAGCAGCTCTGCTGAGCTCTCAGGGAAGGCTGCAGCTTGCTAAACTAAACCTAGCACTACAACAACACCGACTTCTTGTTCATAAGCAGTAAGAGTTACATCCATTCCGTAGTGTGTGCCTAAGGCTGAGAATTTCCACGTGCCTGAAGGAGACAAACAGATCTGTCATCTGACAAGCTGGTTTGTTGCAGTGGGTTAGTTCTTGCATTGGTTTAGCAAGCTGCGGCCTTCCCAGGGAGAGCAGTGGGGCTGCTTTGGGGAGAACGGCTGTTCCGCTCTCCCGTAGCCCTTTTGGGCAGCCCTGCACTCCTGCTCCGGCTAGCTGGGCTCCACAACACGGTGACGATAAAGGAGGCAGAAGGGTCCCTCCATGTGGACCTCAGAGAAGCTTTTATTACATGATGACAAGCCAGTTCCCAGAGGCAGAGAGAGACCAGTGGTCAGGGAGCTTGGGCTCTTATCTGGGGACAAAGGGAGGGGTGGAGAAAGCACATGGACAAATCATCTCAGGGTGCAGGGGCGGTACATGGGAGGAGTTGGGGTACTGGAACCAATAGGGAGAACCTGAGGGTGTGACCAGGACAAGGAGCAGGGAAGGAGGGGACAATGTGGGAAAGGCAGACAATTTAATAAGAAAAGCAGTGGGGAAATACAACACTACATTGGTTCACTTTGCTGTTTCTTTCTTCAGCAATAAATTTGGATGTTCCCTCGATTGTGTATGTGCCATGAACAGAGAGAAGCTAAGCAAATTAGAAAAGCCAAATCCTGCTCTCCATTACTCAAGACTGAATCCAAGCACCACCACATAATTTTAAGCAGCAGGACTTTCATCACTGCCTCCCTTCAAAAAATTAATTTTAGAAAAGCCACAACAGCCACCTATCCTAATTGCTTCAAAAGCACCATGATCACATGGTTGTGTCTTCTCAACTAAAACACCATCAGTTTCCAACAGTGAGGATTGAAAGCCCTCAGGCTGTGAAAGGTTTGCTCACTACAGCTTCAATGCTACACAACAGCCATGTGCTACAAACCTCCTATCTCTAAGTACTTGGAAAATTTACATCATGTGGGCATTGAGCCCCAAGCTCTCTAAATACTTTAGGAAGAAATAGGTATTTTTAATTAATAATCAGGAACTAGAATTCCAGTGTTAAATTTTCACAAGGTAAAAAAAAAAAAAAAGGTAAAAAAAAAATCAGAACAACAAAACAAACAATACCAGGGTATTCTCTGACTTTAAAGCCTTAAATTCACCTCCTACTGTGCCCAGACTATGTTGCCTATCCTTCACATATGAAAGAGAAGCATCAATAGGCAGATCACTCTAGGTTCAAGAAAGGTCTTTGTTAATCCTTCTACCATTTTAAACCCTAGTAACACTTTCCAATTTCCTGCTACATAAAGATGCACCTTGTACTGATGTAACTAGGTTTGAAGTTACAAAGATTCTACATGTGCTCAAGTGAGTTCTAATAGATAATATAATACAAGTCTGAAATATGCCAGCTCTGAATAAATTCTAGTAGTGAATGATGTTTTAATTTGAAGGAAAACTGTGGTGGCCAGTTAGCCTGTGGTAGAAGGGACAGAGAGAGCTCTCAGTAAGACAGTCCCTGGTACCAGAGACTTATGTCCGGTCACAGTGACAAAAGAATTTTAGAGATCACGCTCCGGCACAGAAGCTGCAGAGCCAGCAACAGCGATAGAAAACAGGTAGTCTGAATGTCATAACCTCTAAGTTAGATACTTACATCAGAAATTATTTTCAAAATTTAAAGTACTTTAAGAGCTTTTGTCACACACCAACATGGTCTGTGAAAAAACCAAATCAGTTAAATGAAAATTCAAAACCTAAACAAGAGCTAACCATATCCCATGGTGAGGGAAGGCAGGTAAGTGCAAAGCAGTAATGAGAAACAGCAGAATCCTCTCTCTGCAAGTACTTTATTCCAGAGTTAAGGCACACAGTTGCCTGTTTCAAACACTGTCAAGCCCACAGATGGAACTTGCCATAAGAACAGCTACCACAGTGGGAACTTGAGAGAAGCACAGAAGGCAGGAATTTGTGACAGGAAGGTGCTGATTCCAGACCTGGCACAGGTGAGATGTGGTTAGCACATCCTAGTTAATGCATCCAGACAAAAAGCTCTGGCAAACTGTGGGAGAGGAAGCAAGTGTTCCTACCCATATCACTGCTCAAAATCACCCTAAGTTATGGGACAGGTGGCATCTGTGACCACCAACAACCCTGATGTGTCCCCAGACTCATTTCTGGGACCTTCCACTGGAGGACTGGCGTGATGCACAGTGTTACATCAGACAGTGTAGAACTCCTCTCAAGTGGAGGTACTGAATCGCTCCAAACCAAGCCTAGAGACACTTCAGAGAGAGAAGCAGGTATTTGCTTTATTCAGTGCCAGGTGCATGGGGGATCGCTCCTCCTAACACACACACTGAGCACTCCATACAGCACAGTATGAATGTTCATCACATTCCTTGGGATAGGAGTGGTTATACAAATTACTTCTTGGAAGTCATTATCATTAGCATACGTGCCACTCATGCACTGTGTACCCTGGTGGTCACACTGAGGAAGGCTCCTCTTCTTCCTCAGGGGTCCTTCTGATGAAGGTTAGTAGTCTTCATCACAATGCACTTTTCACCTTTCTTTCCAGAGCATGTGCAGTTCTTCCTTGGCTGATTCAGTGGTTTCTGCGCTCATTTCAAACAAGTTCTGTTCCTCTTATCTTGACAAGGTGCACGGCTAAGGCACATCTTGTTTCTAAGGCTTGTGATTCAAGAGTCAGCAAATGTTATAGTTAACTCGTGCTTACATGAGTTAACTATTGCCCTCTCAGGTGGGCATTCCCACCTGAACCTAAACATATATGAACCCACTGAACTCTTTGTTTTGTGGGCTTCCCCCACCCCCATGGATCAACACTGCAACCATCACTTTGACCAACAAATATCTGGAATTGCAACAATGTTGCAATCTTGTTGCTGGAGCTGTGTGTGGTGATATCTTTCCTCTCCACTATGTACTCATATACTTTCTTTCTTTTCCCTGTATATTTTCCTAAGTGATATCTTTCTACTTTCATATTGTTCTATTTCTATAGACAATAACCAAAACAGCTACATACCTCTTTTCCATTGCAACCAAACTGTTCTAAAATAACATAAATAATCTGATATATATAGATATATCAAAAAACTGGTCATTCAGTGTCCTTTCACTCTAATCAAAAGTTCTGTTAACAAGAACCTCAGTTACTTTGCCTCTGGGGTGGGTTGTAAGACAGCCATCAATCAATACATTTGATTGAAAAACATATGGGACATCAAAAGTTAGGAAGACAATTTATTACATATTATTTTCAACATATAACTTCATTCTTGTACATTTCAAGTTGTACAACAAAAATAAGAAAAACATTTTCCTCTACTTTTATTCTAGAGTAGAAAGTTTAGAACTTTGCTTGCTTTCCATATAATGGATAACTATGATAAATTCTCCATCTTTTGGTGAAGCAAGTTTATCGAGGCAGAATATACACTGATTTGTTGCTCAAGATACATTAGGAAGCACTTCATTGCTCTTTATTTGGTAAAACAAAGAAGAGTTGTCTCTCTTTCTTTTAGGGACATTGTTTATCTTCAATCACATGCTTTCAAAAATATCTAGGATGGTTCCGTTGTGGCCTGATCCTTGGCAGTTAGGACCAGCTCTGCAAGGGCTGAAAAGCTTTTTATGCTGCTTGTTTCCAGTCCCATCTTTTGTACCTAAAAAGATACAGAAAACCCATTAATTTTCTTTAAAACATCAAAAATCACTAATTATTCCACTTCAAACATGTAGTGAAGCCTATGTTTTATCCTGCATTGATGTGCAGTAAAAAACCCAACTGCATATACTGCAAACTATAAAAAATTTGCATCCAACTTTGCTCAGTTAAGTCTCTTCAGTTACTGTAGTGTCTTGCAGAGAAATATTTCACCACCTTCTAGGCAACTTGTAACTAAAGCCAGCTGGAAGTTTTCCAGTGAAGCAGTCAGAAAGAGAAACTTGGCTGTAGTTGGTTTAAATGCATTGATAGCAACTAATTTTTTTTTTTTTTTCAAACTCCAAATGAGGTTTCTGGGCAATACTTTAAAGATCAATATGAATACATCCATGAACAGCCAACAGCACAACAGTGAAACCGTTCCAATAGGCTGCAAGAGCCTATGGTTCTAGCCTTGAACTTCCCGAAAGACAAAAATGACTCTACAACTACAGAGGTTGCAGCAAGTATTTTCTTAGCCAGGAAATCTATTGCTCTGACAACAAGAAAAATATGGCCATAATAAAACTAAGAGTGCAGTGAAGCAGAAAAATCTGGATCTAACTAAAACCATAATGAAGTGACTCTGAAAAGGTGTTTGCTGCTGGAACTCTTTGTAATAGTCACATGTACCAAAACATCTCCTAAATGATTATGAATAATCTGTCCCAGTTCAGCTTAAATTCACACTGCAGTGATGGAAAAGAAAAACAAAAGCTCAACCCCAGGCAAAAACTGACAAATAATAGTTTTTGTTATTAAGATTTCCATAGTTCCACCTAAATCTTCTTTGTGATTAGTCTTGTATCTGAGAAAAGCATCTGCTCACACACAAGCAAATTTAATCTACCTGTTATAATGCGTCAACAGTATCTGCTCATAAACAAGATTGATGACAGCTCCTTGGCAACTAATACTATGGACTCTTAGTTGAAACTTTGTTTATATCTAGATACGATTTTCAGAAATAAAGGAGTACAAAACAGTATGCTTATACATTTTAATGTAGCTACTGCATACATTTTCTTCTTTTATGTTTTGCTATTTAAAATTTCACATTTGGCACTGAAAAGCACTTACAGCACAACAAATCAGGCTGACATCCTCACAGCTCTTGGGAACAGACCCTGACCACGCAGAAAGTCAAGGCTGGAAACACCCCAACCGAAGGCACACAAAAGCAGGGCCATAAAGAAGTTTCTATCAGACCTAATTCAGGGCCCTGCTCTCTGGTCTGTAAACACAGTGTTTCTTCTTAGTGCTTCCAAGCACTAAGCAGTACGTGAATTTTGAATAGTAAGAAAAACAAGCTTTGCATTTGTATAAGAAAGGACAGGAAAGCATGCTAAACTGGTATCTACAGTCACCAAGGTCTCAAATAATCTCCTTTATATAAAGGTGAAAACACAAAGCAAAAACACAAACCCCAAACCCACACCAACAAAGCTTTCAAGACCAAAATCTGAGTCAAGGTTCCCTTTCCTCTTCCACCTCCCTTCCAAAACCATTAATAATAAAAAACTTGTTTCTCATAACTTACTTGTTCACCAAAATACTCAACGTCTAGGGCCAGCTGCAGTCGGATTTTGTTATCATCACTCATGCCCCCATTTGTACCAACAGGATTTGAAGGTGCAGTTCTTCTGGCTTGCTTCAACCTTTTTAGACTCTCTTCCATTTTCTTAACAGAACTGAGCACATCAGATACAGTTTCATAATACCTAAATTAAGGAAGGTTAATGAGAAAGAAAAATTTCCACTTTACAGAACAGCCTGCTTTATACACAGAAGTACATCACTGTCCCTGCTGACCAGTGCCAGAAGGAATGGCTTTCCTTGCAAAGAAACTACTTATTACCATTATCAATTCATCAGTATTTCCATTAATAGTTCCAGAGGTTAATCTGAAGATTACTATTCAGTCTTGAAGACTCCTCATCACAACATTTTTAACTTGTTCAAGATGTTTGTACTCAATAGTGACCAAGGAATGCAACTGCTCAATTTTAAACAGTCAAAATCAGCCCCTCTACAATCAATAGAATACTGAGTAAAACTGCTTTTACAAACAGGACAAGAATAACAGCCTGACAGACCAAAACTCACATATTTAGAGGTAAGTTATGTAAGTGTGTATGAGAGCACGCATGTGCACACCAGTCAGAAATGCCTCTTTCTACAATGAAGAAACTGATTTAAACAGGAGTCTCAAGAAGCTGGCAGGAAAAGTCAGAAGAACACTAATCCTGAATTAGAAATTATATAGATAAAATAAAACACCACTGCCCACACAGTAGGATCCACATTAAAGAAAGCATAGAATCAAACAAAGTACACACATCAACTGCTCAATCAAAGTTCAAGAAGCCTTAAGGACTGAACTCCCATGCCTAAGTGGTAAGGGCATGTCATACAAATTAACAGATGCATAGGACAGTGAGTTAGGAATAAGAAGAGAAAACAGAGTAACAGTGGGAAATTAAAAGATCCTAAGAGAACTTACCAGATTGAGCTATTCTGTAATTTTCTATAAAATCTCTAACTTTCAAAGAGCCCCTCTATGAAAACTATGACTGTAAGAATTAAAAAAGTTGAAAGAATCTTCCTGACAATTACTTTTAAACAAGGAGGCAACAGAAAGCAGACAAGCTCTTTTAAAGGATAATCAGATAGGGATAGCTAAAAAGAAAGTGCTTGCCGGTGCCATGGAAACTTGTTTCACAATACCATTCCATGAAAAGCAAAAGTATTCCACTGAAAGTCAGTCGTGTTCTCTTTTCATATCTGGGTATTTCCTTGTCCCACTCACTTGTGATTAATTCCTACTTCTGCTGTACTCCCAAGTCCTTCTGCCATTTAAGCAAATTTAGCCTCCAGTGATTCTTAACTAGTTTATGCTCTTTTCTGTTTTTTCGTTTGGATGCAAGAATGCATTGTCACTGCAGGAAATTAATTACTTGCATCCGTATTCTCAAGTTTCTTTGACTTGTCTCTTGTCAGTGAGGATAGATATTTTAAAACAAACTAATACACATAGTAGCAACAAACCAGGAAAACAGACTTGAACAGAAAATTCTAAGGAATTAAGAAAACAACTTGTCAGTCTTACAGGTGTTTAACCACTGACACTGTGTTTAACCTAGAACTTAATTCAGTTTTGGTAATGTTAACATGGAAAGTGAAGAACTGCTTTTTTGGGGGGGAAAAAAGCTTTGGCTGGGTCCAAGGAACTATGTAACAGCTACTTTGCGTGGTGTCACCAGATTCACTGAAGCTTTAAAAGCAAGACTAACCAGACAGAGACGTAGAGAGACTGACAAGAATTCATTCTAAGGTATTTTAGCTCAGTAAGCTTGAGTGACTTGAGATTCCAGGAATCTCTGCAGTTCTTCAGCAATGTTACTTAACAAATGCTGTGGGTTAACAATAAGCTTCTTTTTATGCACTAATAAATGACACCAAGCTTGAAAAAAGAGGTTTTGTGCAAAATGAAAGTGACCAGTGCAGTCTAGACCAACCTAAGCATAGCCCTGTCCAAAATACTTAAGAAAAATTTTAAGAACAGTTAGTGAATGTGTAAAATTGTCTTACAATTTTAAGTCTATTCTGAATAACAACAAAAAAAGTGCACATTAATAAATACTTGAGTGGTATTTATACCTGAGAGAGAAGTGGAAGACCAGGGAGGTACAAGCAGGCAAAGAGCAAGAAAGAACTTGTCTCCTGACTATGGTTTAAAACCTCAGTAATATTATGTGGCTAAATCTCAGAAAAAAACCAATCCATGCTCAGAAGCAGTCAACGGACAATATAAAATATGCTAAGAATTATTAGGAAAACCATATAAGGACAGACAGAAATCACATATTATACTTTAACCTGCATGGATTCTTCTGATATGACTATGATATGACTGTCTATGACTAGAAAGGTCAAAAAAAAAAACCCAACAAAGCAAAACTATAAAGATGGGAAAAGGAAAAAAAGCCATCAAAATAGGCTATGGTGACTCTTTAGTTATAGGCAAGGCTAGACATATAAAAAAATTACAGCTAGCACAGAGTAAATTGTCCACAACGCAAGAAGTAGGGGGTATCCTGTGAAATTTTGTGGCAGAACTTTCAAACAAAAACAAGTATTGCTGTCTCATGTTACATGCTTTACTGGCAGAGCTCACAGAATGCAACATCCCTGCTCAGTAGGAATTTAAAATACAGCAGTAAGAATTTAAAATACAGCTAGACAAATGGAAACAAAATCCTTTAAGGAACTTAATGCATATGACTATTCATGTTCAAAAGCCCTCAAGATGCTAACTAGGAAACAGAAGATCTACTAAAGAAAGTGTTGCTTTATGACTGCCTTATTAAAACTGTGAACGATTAGCTCTTTAACAGTTCAAAAAGTCCAAAGTTTTTGGTTTTTTTTAAACCACTAAAAAGTTGGATAATCATTACATACATTAAAAAACTCAAAGGACAGTAGAACTCAAGTTTCTTGAGAATTCAACCAATGTTCATTGAAAATAACATGAGGTTAAGGTCTTCAATTCTGAAACAGAATGCAAATCTTTAGTTCACTGTTGCATTCCCAGAGCTAACCAGTTTTTCCAATGCCCTATCCACCACGTCATGGTTTCCACAGCTCTGAGCAGGAGCCAGGTCTTTGGATTCCCTACACAGCTTTTCAACTGCTGAATACGCAACACCAGAGTAAATCCAAGGAAATATATCCCACCTAAAGAGTGCTATATTTTGGTTTTCTTACAACTGTGTTAATTCATAGTGTTTTGGTTGTTTCCTGTGCCTGTTCAATGGACACTGGGGTTTTTAACGACAGCAAACAACGTTCTGTATGGTTCTCTTACTTTTGTGTGCTTTCAGAGAGAGCACCTTCCAGCCACTGATGAATCATGGGCTGCTTCAAGGTACCTCTGTAGTCATTCTGCAGTCGGTGGAAGGGCTTAAGAGCACTGTCAACATAAGGTGAAGCTTTAGTTGGCACCTCCTGGTAGATGACAGGGAAACAAGTCAGGGAAAAAGAACCAGTCATTTACTTACTAGAAGTATTAACACCCAATTCTAGCACATATACAAAATGCTAAGGCTGTACCTAAGCAAAGAGATACATAAACCATTTAGGACAAGTCAGTGAAGAGATCACATTATACATAGGAAAGGCACCACCACAAAATTATTCAGTAGTGTTCTACAGCATGATATAATACAGAACAAGGTTCAAAATGACCAAAGCTTTTTCAGAGATGCATGTGCCAGCCATTCCTATTACCAGGGTACGATCCTGAATGCTCTTTCTGCTCATGCCGATTCCAGAGAAAGCTGAGCAGACTCAGTGCCCAAAACAGACTATTACACCTTGGTTAAAATACCTACAGCTTTGTACTATACTTCACTAAATTGAAGACGCTGCCATGGGCTCTGTCAAGCAGATACACACAGGCCTGAAGAACTTATAACAATCTCAGCACAGGCCTTTCTGAGATTTGTCATTTGCAAGCAGCACTGACCTTGTTGGTTCTTCTGTATAATCTTGGAACTTCCAGTGCACTCTTCAGGTATGCAAAGGAAGACTCACTGAGATCCTGGATAATCCTGTTATTCAATGTTGGCACACAGGCTGATAGAGAAGTCTTTGAATCTTCCAAGGCTCCTATTAAAGTAAAAATGCTGAAGTTTAAACTGAGCTACCCTGCCCAATCACACACAAATTATGTGAATCCCCTCATCCTCCCAATCTCACTCACGGTCTGGTGTCAAGTACAGGATATGCTTACCAAATAAATACACACCAGCCATTTATAAAACACTGCCAGTAATGCCAATCACTCCTCAGGCAGAAAGACAGATAGAGGGAAGCAAAGACAAGAGGAATAAAGTAACATTCTCCAAGTTCAGAGTTTTTCCAGTATTACCAATGAAGCAAGGGCTTGCACCAAAAGGCTCAGGCCTTCCAAAGAAACAGTGAAATTCTCTCTAAATTCCCTATGGAATGACTGGAATATATTCAACTCAAAGTCGTGATTGGCAATAGACCCATCTACTGAGCAGGGGATGTGCACAAGCTCCTACATCTCTGACAGACTTGGACATCTACCAGTAGTTCTGATTTAGAGATTTAAGTGGAATTCATGATGCAGAACTTCTGGCTATGCTTGCAGACAGGGACTAGTTCACTCATGCTACATGCCTAGATTTAATTATTAAATTAAAAACAAACTCCATATTTCACATAAAGATTCATCAGATGAAAGAAACCAAACAAACGAACCAAAGAAAGCAACCCAAAACCCAAACCAACCCAAAACAAAACCAAACCAAAAACCTAGGAAAAAAAAGGAGGCTAAAATACTGAATCACTTCTACCCTCTGAAGTTAAGGTATTTAACTATGATAACCCTCTGCCTCACATGATTCGTCAGGCCTGAGAGAGAACAGTCATTTCAGAAAAATATTTTAGTTTCAACTGGATAATGGAAACCCTCTTCTTATGTCTTCTTCCCCAATTCTTTCAAAAGTGGGAGGTTAAAGATATTATATGAATCTCCTAGGATAAAGTCCCCACTTTCTGGAGAAAACTCCTAAAAGCACTTTAGACTTACTCAATTTTAATCATTGAACATTTTTCAGACTCAACATGTCTGTTCAAGATTGTTTCTATTTAACAATTTAAACAGAAGGCAAGTTTCATTAAGTATTTTCATCCTAAATAATGAAACTGTAAAAGTTGATTTCATTTGTTTGGCAGAGGGAATTTGGGAGAAAGGGGAAGGAGCTTCTCAGCTTTACCTGCAATGCAAGATATATTCTTGAAGCCAATCATTTCAAGCTTTGGTTTAATCATGTCTAAGATGTCAGGAATCTGAAAAAAACAACCCAAGACTGAGACAGAGACAGTCATGTTATAAACATTTTAATTACTTTTCCTACATCCTGCAGGTTTGAAGTGCATCACAAGACACCTTCAGTTTCCATGGTTTTACTGCATTTCTGGTAAATCAGTACTAGAAGTTTACAATATGCACAGGAATTTAAGCCTACACACTAAATCCTCTACCTTACTATTGTACTCACAGGAAATAATTTAGAACTAACAAAATCCACTTGCAATTTACAACTTCACAAATCACAGAAATTTCAGCCTTACTGAAAATAAATACACAGGAATCATCCCTATTGGAAGAAAATTAACACCATACATCTCTCCTCAAGATTCTGGATCATTAATCAAGTATAATCATAATCATAAAACCTCTTCCAACCTCCAAGACTAAAACCAGCAAACATTTAAAAGAGAAGATAGTATTAAAGCTGAATGTTGCACCACACTCCAAGCTGCAAGAGACTTTACTAGAAAAGGTAAGATCAGCAGAGTGACACTTCACACCAAAAAATTGCAGAAACATATTATTTTAGGGGTTAAGTCCAGCAGCTACCAATAAAAAGAAGTTAAATACCTGAAGTGGTTTCCCTGTAATCTGCCATTTCAAATAAGCACAGAGCAGGACACGTATTTCAGGTATCAGACACCCCAAGTTTTAGCATTTAAGATTACAAAAAGATTATGGTATGTTATTTTAAACAATCTAATGCCCTTACAAGAGGCCAAAAACATAAATGAAGACTCTTTCTAAGTGAAGTCAAAAGCACAAACCCGATCCTGGAGTTTGTCCAGATCTGCAGCAACATGTATCAGCTGAGTACTAGATATAGAAGACAATGGCAGACTTTCTGGAGAAGATCCATTCCCTTGGTCCTCACTGGGGTTGAGACTTAAAGAAGATTCCTTTCTACCAACTGGCACAGGTTTTTTGCTTTCCTTTGTACTCTCACTGGAAATGGGCCTTGCAGAAACCTGAAACATCAAATTGAAACGTGAACTGTAGCAATAGCGAAGGCAGTTAAAGCTGGACAAACTGAAACAGTATACAAAGGATTTCTATGCTCTTAGCATTAAGATGCCACACTTTCAAGGGATATTACCATTCCTAAATTAAATAGATTTTAATATATTTAAAATAAATGTTTAAAAAAATTGAGTGCACTACAAAGTTGAACGATTTGGAAGAAATACGTCACTAAGGTTAGTAGAGGGCAGTCTGGTCCGGCTGTCAAACAACTCCTTTCTCCCAACTCCTCAAGCTCTCTGCTATCAGGCAAGTGTTTCCCTTGACTACTTTGTTTTAACTCTGGTACTTATCAGTACTTTTCATGAGATAATTTAGCTGAGAGAACTAAGTCGCTGAGTCACAAAAGAAATTATAAATGGAGATCTTACTGCTGTCTTCAACTACTGAAGGGGCATGTACAGAGAAGATGGAATCATTTTTCCTTGAGGTACAGTGACAGAGTAAGAGGCAATGGATATGTACTGTAGCAAGAGAAATTCTGATCAAATAGGAGGAAAAAGCAATCAGTCATTGGACCAGGGTTCCCTGGAAAGACTGCAATCACCATCTTTGGATATACTCAAAATTCAACTGCAAGAGGCTCTGAACAACCTCATCTAAGCTGGTCCTGTTTTGAGCAGGAATTGGGACAAGATTACTTCCAGAAATCTCTTCAAATTCCAATTATTCTATTGTGATGTCTCTCTACGGCACAAGAAACAGGGGCTCACTTGTATGGCTGGGGGCAGGCAGCACAAGAGCAAAGCACAATTTCTCTGCTCAGAAGCAGTAATCATTGATGCTGAGTCAGCTGCCCAGGTAGCTTCAGTAAAACCGAAGTTTTACATTCTCAGTACTAAACAACTGATCCAAGTTATATTATTCTTTCGTATTTGAAGGGTTATTTTTCACCTGGCTCTGTTTCACAACCTCATTCCCTCTATCAACAACACACAAACAGAAGAAAACTAAGATTTTGGCTTCTTGTTTCAGTGGCAGAGGCAGCATTAAGCAGTATGAAGTACAGCTTTGACAACCACCAGACAGTAGCACTGCAACAGTACTAGTATTTGTGACTAACCACGTATTTTGCAGTGATACTTTTTGTAAACCAAACTCATGAACTGGTTGAAGGTTAAAAACCATCAAGTTCACAAAAAACTCTTAAAAAGAGGTCATACACTGTTGGAAGCTCAGCGGGACGAGGAGCTCGGGCCCCCGGCGGGGGGAGAGAAAAACACAGTCCAAAACCAATATGGTTGATAAGCGAACTCCGTTTATTAGCAGTCCAAAGGCACTTATATTGTATACCAGCTTGTTAGCTCCTAAGTGGCTTAAAGCTTATCAAGACACATTTCTATTTCTACATAATTGGACTTACATTGGCAAGTTTCCATAGTCCTGTTATGATCAAAAGAATTCAGTGCTCACCTCCCTCGTACACTCCCAGATAGTACAGCTGCAAGTTTTTCACTCCCTCTCTGTTTCTCAGGCCTGCTTGTTATCTTTCACACAGGGACTTTCCCATGGAAAGTTTTCTCACACAGAAGCCTAGAACTTCCAGGCCTATTGCTTGCACAGTTCTTTTATTGATCCCAATAATTCTATTTCCCAACAATACACTTCGCTTCAAAAAGTCTCTTTTTGATGGCCATACCCCATCATCAAGCCCATAAGCAGGCTGCTCTCACCTCACCGATGAACACAGAGTAGCGTGCCAAGATCTGCAGGCTGAGTTTCCACAGGCGATGCGCTAAAAGCGGTAGAAACATCTGATCTGACCAGCACTTCAGAAGACTCGTCCAGACCATGTGAGTGGCCAAGAGACAGAATGAGCTCCCAGCTAGAAATGATTAGGCAACAAAGGTCAAGTTCCTAAGCACATTTTTAAAAGATGCAACATCATTGTAACTGTATTGCCGGAGATTAAAAAAAACAAAGTCTTCCAAAAAGATAGAAATGTATTAAGCATTGCCTGAAACAAACTTAAAATACTATCTTCTCAGTGCTTTAGATTTCACATTCCACTAAGTCTTGCTGTAGCTGTGCAGGCGAAAGCAAGAAATGAGAATCTGCCTGCAATAAAGACAGAAACAGCTTGGCCAAATAATCCACCTCAGGAAATAACATTTCCAAAATAATTTTGGCAGTCTTTTGAAGAAGTTACATTAAATATGCCTGCCAGCCATAACATAATACTCCCTTAGCACTAAACTATTGCTCCTCTCCCAGTTATATGAGATATTTGCTATAAATATTTGTTTTAAACACTGTACAAATATCTATATTTAAACACAGTACTTTTAAAGCAGTTCACACAGTAACATTTTAGAGAATACAATTAGAAAGACAAGGAATGTGTCTGCAAGTTTCAGGCCTATGCCTTGAAGTGGTAAGATTTATATATTTTGTCTCCATTAGGATTTTTTTCTCCTTGTTTTCTTCAGAGAGCACATGTGTATACACACATACAGACATTTATGTGGCTCTTAGCTACCTTCTTCATAAGTACTTACCCTGTCAGCTGAAGTTAGTTCTTCTAATACAATTACAATATGCTTCTAATGCATATACCAGGTTATACCCTTCCACTCTTATTCCCATTCTTCCTGTGCATACCTCCTCATCTCCTCATAAATCAATGTATGTTTTTGGAGCAGACACCAACACTATGAATGACAGCAAGCCTAACTGCTGCCAACAGACAGCCTCTGGCATTTTCACCTCTACATAGTGCTACAACAATTAAGAAAAATATGCTCCAGTAACACAGCACAGCCTGTTCGTTGACACTTAGAGGATGTCAAATGCTAACTTAACTCCTTCTTGCACTGAGGGGATGGTTCTGTCAGTATGTTAATGTCTGCTGCTAAAGAGGGGGTTTTTAGTAAGCAAAGCGATCACTGAACAGAACTCTCACATTGCCATCTCTATAGTCATGTTTTATACTGTTTGATCAGTTAATCAGAAATCAGAAAGCTCATGCGAACCACGGGATGCATGTTACTGAATACTCAAGAGACAGAGTAATCACTGCTACTTATACAACTGATTCCTTTACAGTAAATATTTTTTGCAATAAAAGTTTACCTGGTGCTTCCTCTAGTGTATCTGAAAGTGCTTCTTCTAAGGCCCCTGCGATTTCTCTGAATCTGAGAGAAAGAAAAATTTTGAATATTACAATTCAACAGTTGCTTAAATTGATGCCTAAACATTTTTCAGTGTTTACTTTAGTATTATTTCAATGTGCTATCAATGGATACACACAGATTTTAAATCTGGGGTTATTTTTGCCCAACTTATATTGGAATATAAACCACACCAGCATTCAAACACTTGAAAGAGAACCTTTGACATTCTACAGACACATACAAAGCTTACGCTTTGGGAAATCATAAAAGTCATGGTTGCAAACATTACCAAAATGATAGCTCACAAAGTGACAAGTCCTCAGCTTCCAGGAGGGAAGTTTTTTGTTTTGCTACTGTTTTTAAACTAAAAGCAAACAAACTGACACATACTTGCTTTAACCTTCAGATATGCCATGTGCTACAGGAGCTCTAGCTTTCAACATGTTTGTTAATGAGCAGTAGCATAAGATTTTGCAAACAATTCTGTACCTAATAAAAATCAATAGTTCAATAGTTCCTCACAGGACACCTGGTTTTTAAAAATTCCCCATTTAAAAATATCCCTTTTCTAAAAATTCACCATTCAAAGCAAAAAAAAAAAAAAAAAAAAAGGAAACAAAAAAAAGAAACAAACCAAAATCACACCTCCAAAATTTTTTCAGGTGTAACAGCAAAAGTTATTAAAACCTCTAATACTTTCCATACTTCCATCATTTTAAGCTCCCCTATAGGAAGTTATATTGTCACTGGTTTCCTTTTTTTTGCTTTTACATACATCACAGAAACACAGTAAATCTTTCTATCAAACTTACTAATTACAAACCTGTAGGGCTTCTCTTACAGTCTCCTGTCATTTCCAGATCAGAACAGGGGCCCACCCAGCTTTTCTTGTTCAAACTCCTAATGGACCAAGATGAATGCTTAGCAACTAAACATGTTTGTGAAACAGCTTCAAAACCTCCTTTCTGCCTATGCACTGCTTCCATCAACAGAGTAGTGTCTTTAAGTCTTATGGTGAACAGGATTAGAGAACTGAGTAAGATTTTTAACAATGACAATTTTTGCTGAATACTTCTTACTTAAGAAATAATTTCCCCAGTGTGGGGTTCACTACAGTTCCACAATCAGTTGTACTGACATAACTGAAAGAATGAAACACGGGAAGGAGTTATTGGGGCTTCTTGTGCCAGCACTGCTACAGAAGAAATGCCTGAACATCCATCTGTTCCTTAAAGGATCATTTCTAAAGGTTTTAGTAATGGCTGATTTTTCTGGGTAATTTCTGTAATTGAAAAAAAAAAAAAAAGAAACCCAACAATCTTATAAATGCCTTAGTGTGAGACTACAGTTCAATAAAATTCTTGTATGACTTAAAGGATATTAACACACATCAAGAAAAAGCTTTCCTGATATATATAATTAACATGTTGCATTATTTCACAGTTATGCCCTAAAGACTTCATGGGCACTTCCAAAGTTAGCAGATTACTCCAATATAAAGTAATAATATGGTTAAAGGTGAATAAGGTGCTCTTATCCAACCATTTCTCAAAATAGTACACTATTTAGACTTACAGTAATCTTGGATTAAAGGAAAATGTTTTTTTAAAAGTGTTTTAATCAATCAGAGCTCAGAATACCTAATGGGAAACATTTTTGAAGAGAAATAATATGCTGAAGCTCCATTTCAATTTTATGAGCAAGATTATCAAAGTTTGATCAATTGATCTCCGACTAGAAAAGCTGCACTTGAAACTAAAGGGGCAGACACAGAGACCTATTAATGATATATATCTGTTAAAAGAATCATAATGGCTGCAGTTCCACAGACACTTCTAGTCTGTGCACCCCTGTGTAGTGAATATTCCTCACCCCTTCCCCTAGGCCAGCATGAATATTTGTACAGTTAAGTGCTTTGGGGAAATTGGCTGGAGCTGAACATCAGTCTTTTTTTTTGTACTGAGTAACGATCCTTATCAGTTCACTACAGAACTGCAGGAAGAGATGTGCAAGCAAAAAACCAAACCAGGGTATCAGATGCTGTGACTACTGTTTTACAAAACACCATGGACCACCAAAACACTAAGATCCAGCTCCGAGCCCCATGATCTTGTCACTTATATTAACTCTACCACTCATAAGATTCCTGCAAGGAATTCTTCAGCACAAGGGTAGATTCACCCTGGATTAAAGAAACTGTATAAGTGTGACTATGGCAGTGTTACTGCCAATTACAGAATTGTGCAATATTAAAGGTCACTAAAAAGTGGAAAGGTGATCCAGGTCTAAAATAACCATAAATTTTTCTTCCCCCTCTTTTGGAAATTCTACCTATTTTTATTTATTTATTTTTTAAGAGGATCTCAGAAGGCTTCACACCAAGAGAGATCACACACAGCACACTTGGGACACAGGAGACGTCATCAGTGGTTCTGTTCCTTGCCTGGAGGGTTGCTCTCCAGCCCTACAATGACAGGTAGCCTACACTTTCTAAAAATATAGCTTTACATTCTATTTTGTTCATTAAAATTCTACCATTGCTAGAATTAAAATAGGACTTTCTTAGGTCTCTCTGTTCTCTTCTAGCTGTAAGGTCTATAAAAGGTAATACTACAGGTACATCAGACCTGCTGGTAAAGTAAGCTAGAAGTTATTCCTTAGCTCCTCAGGAATAGGGAATAGTGGGACAATCTTTGGGAAGGCAATGTTACAAGACCCAACACTTTAAAGAGTACATCCTGTGAGACAAAAAAAATATCAGAAACATGGCTAGATCTGAAAAAGCTGCAAGTTCTCAAGGGCTTTAATTCTATATGTCTACACAAAAGATTTCTTCCCTCATAGTAAGTATTCCTCCGAATTTGCACAAGTAGCATTCAATATACAGCTTAGTTTCAGGGACACTGGAGAAAAAGAATTTGAAACAAGAATTGAAGACTTACTTAGATCTGTTCCTGAAAATCTTACGAGTAGCTTATCAAATCTGGTGTAACAACACAGTACATACTGAAGAGTAGCTATGTGTTTTTTGCTAAATTGTTGAAAGATATATAAAACAGTTACTTGACTTAGTAATTCAATTCTTAGTTTGATTTCTACTATGATTTGTTGACAAGTGAAACTTTGAACAACAAGGAGATGTGACCTTAAGCCAGATCATCTTGCTGTGACTAACCTCTACTTTTGAAAGAGAGAATAAAAAAATGCACACCAACCTTATTTGAAAATATACAGGCAAATTCCATTTATTGTTAAAGCTGTGGTAAGAGGGATGAGCTCTTAACCGTTTCACGCTGGCCTGGGAGCCGCACTGTCGTTCAAACTTCCGTACGAAATCCATACTTGTGGTGTACTTCTGCAGGAAGAGAAGGAGCATTTTGATCACACACAGGCTCCCAGAAAACAAGGAAGGTCCCCACCCATTCAGCAGAACTCTTGTCTCACGCTACAACTAAGCTCGAGGTTCAGGATGGGCTCACACTGCCCCTTATCACCGAATCATACAAGGCTAAAATCCTGGACTCAGTGAAACCAAAACCAAATTAACTCGTAGGTGTTACTCTATGGTAACAAAAGCTAGTCCAGGACACTTCTAAAAATTTAAAACTCTCCAAGCAGAACTGATCAGAGATTCATGAGTATTTCTGAGCTCAGTCACTGGGGTGGTGCTGCACAGTACTAACAGAGTCAGGTGCAGGAGGTAAAGGTATACAACCAACACAAATAATCAGGAATGAATACTGCATATTCAAACTTTTCAGCTTTAAACCTATACATAGATACATATGGAAATAAACATGGAGAAAAATACTTTTCTGCATTTCCATCAACCTAGAAAACAGATATGAAAGATTGCGGTCTAAAATCTGTGTGGCATTGCTTGCCTCATCATCAGTGCAAACCTAATTTTAAAGGGCTTTCCCCCCGCTCTTATTCAGAACTATTAGTCTTTAATAGGTATAATAGCATTTTCACACTTGGCATTTCAACCTTGTACTGATTTTTAAGCAAAATATTTTAATGATTTTAAATACTCTGAGTCGCTTAAGTAGTCAAAAGCAGTCTGGAAAGTACTTTGGATTTACTATGTGATTTACCTGAAAGTCATGGGTGGGTGTTGGGTTTTTATGGGGTTTTTTTGATCGTTGGGTGTTTTTTAAATAAACACAATGCCTTTGTTGGCCAGTATCAGTGTAACATAAGACAGCCTTTTAAGCAAACCCAGCTTTTCTGAAGACAAAATACATTCCTGTGTACACCATGCAGCAGAGTACAGCAAAAGCCCAACAAGGCTCACAAACTGCAGGAGTATCCAGGGCATAACGTGAAAGCTTGAATAGTGACTTGAAACTTTATGGTAAATTTAAAATTCTCACGAGGGAGGGGGAACACACTACAGTGTCATTTGCATGGCACTACCACAGCTTTCTTCAACGTCCATGTAATTTGTTTCTTCTTCAGAGACAGCACTGCAAACACTCACAGTCATGCCTACCTGCCTTCAATTATTCAATCTATCTGTACAAAAGTGTTCTTAAATTCCAAGAAAAAAAAAAATCTAAGTGTTTAGTAAAAGCAGTTTTGCAGGAACACATGAAGAATCACATGCCTTATAAACCTCCACCAGCAAGCCAGCATTTCCTTAAGTCATTTGTCCTGATATGCCTAAGATGCCTTACTTCAGACTATCTATCACTGCCTCCCATCTCTTATCTGGAAAATAAAATGTTTCACACTAATCACAAGTCAAATTGCCAGGAATAAAAAAATCCAATTTTTCAGTAATCATGGTTAAACACAAGCAGACAAGACATGAAGAAAAGCGGAAAGCTCATACTTTCTACTTTTGACATACTGTAAAGTACTGCCAGAGCCAATCTTCATACTAGGCCAAGAAATCTATTTCACAATTAGTAAAAGACGATATTTTAGAGACAGAGCAGCACTGCCAATGAAGAAAATGTAAGAGTGACAAGTACTTTAAATTTATTCTTTAATGTATACTTGCTTCATAATTATTTAATGTAAGTTTACATTATTTAATGTAAGCTTGTGATACCAGAGAAATACTACTTCTGTATTCTAAACCTGATGGTGCTGCCTCCAAGTACTTTCAGGTTTTAGGTAACTTGGGTTTATAATCACAACATAATTTGCAGTTGTAAGAAAGCAAAAGCTAAAACAAGCAAGTGAAACAAAGACATTTTTTAATCTTCCCATAGTAAAAAACAAGTTGCAACCCACGTGTTTAATTCACATGACAGCTCTTGTTATACAGAAGTTCCAAACTTGAGTGAACACTGGAGTCATCCACTCCCACCTTCAATTATGTTGCAATTCTACTCCCAAAATGAACATTAATTCATCTGACTAAATGGCGTCCAATAACTCCTGCATGAGCTTTCCTAACAAACTTGAGGGGAGAATTAATTCCTGTGAAAATTGAACCAAGTGGTTTGAGATAACATCCTCTTCCAAGCCATGCAACAACATGAATTTAGACAAAAGCAGCAGAGGGAAAAAAGCTAAAGAACATGACTCACCCAATTCTCATGTGTGTCATGGAAATTAAAAATGGAAAAAATGAAAATTAATTACCTCATGGAACACATCTGGGTTTCCAGGGTTAAACAGTGATGGTAACTGCTCTTCCAAACCGCGTACTATTTCTGGCCACACTGAATTCACTAAGAAATCATACCCAGGAACAATATCTGCTTTTTCACTGAAAAAAATTTGCAATTATTCCATAGTTATAGTTTACCACCAGGCTTCTATTTGGAGGCAGGAATAACTAAAAAACACATGCACTGCATTAGACAAAATGCAATGAAATTTCTTTACATTATTTATGCTGATTCCCTTAAACTGTTTTTCCTTTGAAGACTCCTTATCTGATTCCACAGTCTCAGCAAATCCAAGGTACTTTTTGTAACTCTCAAAGTGTTTAAAAACTTTTGCAAGTATGTACTGGAAAATTAGTACATTTCAGCTGAGAACGCCTATTATTATTGGTATAATTCAAGTTTTAATAGCTCCAAACTTTTAAGACCTACCAAGTAGGAATAATGTGACTAACACAACGAAAAGAAGAACTTTTTCTTAATTGTTCCAAATTGTATTTATACACGAAACTGTGTTTGAAACAAAGGATTAAAAGCTACCTCGATTATGAAAACTTACAGATTGAGAGCAGAAGAGATAAAAGCATTCAATTCCAATTTAGTACACCCCAGTACAAAGTAGAAACATTCCATTATTAAGAAGAACAATTAAAACTTGCTGAGGGATTAAAAGAATTGAAATGTTAGTACAACTTAGGAGTCATAAAAAGCTCAGCAATGGATGACTAATTGGAAAAGTAATTCTGCAGTCCCTAGGGGCTACAGCCATAGTTCTGCTAATTACAGCAGCCTACTATATTAACCATCCTGAAAACAGATGAATAAATGGATACAATTCAGTAGACCTGAATTATTTAAGCTTGAAAACAGGCAATTTAATTGCATAAGGAATTAAGCACTTTTTGAGAAGACGGTGGAAGCACAAATCAATTAAAGCTGTAGTTTTGGTACATGCAATAAATCAGTCAAACCTCTGAGTATCATCCCCACTTCTCTGATGTGCACTAACAACTCAGTAACTTCTGAACTTATATTTTAATAGCTTTTTTATGCTCTTCTCCCTGGATGAAGTGTTCAGTCATATTTAATGGGTTCACAAAACCAAGTTATCTGACACATTGTATTATGAACAGGACTCACTTCTACTAATGAAATACAGGATTGTCGCCTCTGAAGGTCTGGGCCACAGCACCAGCAAAGTCTGTTCACTCTTTTGTTTTGAAAAACACAGGCATGAGATAGAAATCAAACTCGACTATGAATCTTCAGGAAAGGCCAGATAAGTCATTAATGCATGAAAGCCAATAATGCAAAGCATTTCAAAGCATATGATACTTGTTATAACTTCAGTGCAGCTGAGAGAAAGCCTCAGATATTTACCTGGAAATTGCTCCCCCTGTTACTTCACGCAGGAGACGGCAATGATGAGGAACAAACTCCAACAGCCTATTGTACATAGCCTGGAGGCCATTAGGGTGGGATTGCACATACTGTTCCACAATCACCTGCCAGGAACAGCTCAATGTTAAACGCCAGAAAAGTGAATATAAAATATGCTGTAATACAAGACTCACTATAACATCAAATACTGGGATAGTCAGTATATTACTTTTTTTATTATAGCTTCCAAGTATAACTTGCCAGCTTGAATTATTACTTCCTTTAACACAGCGCTCTTAACTGCCAAGACTGGCCCCAAAAATGGGAAGGAGCTCCTTACTTTTAAATGTGAGCCACTGTGTCTGGCTCCCAAACCACTGCTGCATCACTGTCACCTGAAGCAGTCTGTCAAGTTAAACAGGCAACTGGCAAATGCTAATCAAACTCAGAATAAAGCAAAAACTCCTTCTAAATGTAGAGGTGGCTGGTCCAATCCCAAATACAGGCAAGCCAAAGCAAAGAATCTTCTTTGACATTGCTAATGCAATGCAGCTAGCAAAGCAGTTTGTCTGGACATTACCTCACACTCAGTGAAAACGGATAATCTCTGCCATAAAGAGAAGGAAGACAGCAGGAGAAGAACAATAGCTTGTTTCTTGGTATTCTCCCACATGTCTAAACACATTTGCCTCTTGCCACATAAACAAGTGGAATGGGGCAGAAGTGGTGAACGAACAGACCCTGAGAAAACCGAGGGGAAAACGACACGTCCCACACTGTAGCAGTTGTTACAGCACTTAGCAGACACCCGATGAAAACCTGCCCTAAATGGGAGAGGTTTGGTTTTTTGATTCTCTAGCCCAAGAAAAATGTAGGTAATAAAAAGAATCCCAACAGGATATAACTGGAAATTGGTGACAGGCAGGTAAGAGAATTCCTCCATCCTTTTTTTCTTAAACAGCAACAACAAACAAATTGACATTTTGTTGGGGCTCAGTTCTCCTCTCCACAAAGATATTTTGAAGCTGCTAGCAAAAGCTGGAGGTTAACAGGAAAAACAAGCATGTTTGGAAAACAATTGGAATTTTTTTATGTTATCTCACCTCATCTACATAAGGTTTTACAAGCACTTGACCAACTAATGCCTCTGCATCTCGTGTTTTGTCAATTGTTGCGTAAGTGCGTAGACAGTGGCGTATTATGTCAACATTAGAAGTTTGAAGGCCTTCCAAGAGCAGCCCTTCCAGAGACTGCTGCAACATGGCTGTTATTCCAGCTATACGCTACCAGGAGAAAGAAAATACAGTCATAAAAAGCCAAAATCAAAGCCTTGTCATCATTGTTGAAGTAAATTCATCCAGAAGTACCTAAGTCAGCTTTCTATCCTCACTTGAAAAGTACAAAAGTTTTGGTAACTGCCAGTGTTGAATGAACATTAACACAAACTTAATGGGTTACTGATGCTATGTAAGACAGGATTTACTATAATAAGGCTAAAGGCAATTATTTTCTTCTATATGTTGTAAGTTATGTGGTAACTTATCTCAGGTCTGCTTTATCCTGAGGAAATACATCAATAATTGTTCCTTGTTCAACTGAACCAGTATGTGACAATAAACAAAAGATTTACAATAAGTGACCAAGGATAACAATTGTAGCATTTATCTCTCACTGTCAGAGACTAAAAAGACAGTGTGTACCCAGCACTACTTGTCAAATTACCACAAACCGATGACACTGAGTGACACCAGCAAAAACCAAAGCAGTTAGATTCCTTCTGGCTTTGGCCAAACAGCTGCTTCAGTCTACATATATATCCTCCTTTTGGCAAACCATTTTTCCTGATCTCCCGCTACATCTTTTCTGCTAGATCCGAGTCATTGCTACACTTCCTGCAGATATACTCATGGCCCAAGATGGTCCCTTCTGTATTTGAAGGGAGTTCAGCAACACACATTAAGGTAGTCAGTTGAACTATGAATACAGCCAGACAAATTTCTTCTCTGCCTTTTTACATGCTGTATTGTGTCCATCCATTCTAAAATGATTCACAGAATTCGTACTGAACATACAAGGTCAGGAACCCAGTTGCCAACTAGTCATGAAAGCTACATTCTGAAAGCAACAACAGCTACAGGACAGAAGTCCTGGCAAACAGCATTAAGGAAACTACATGATAGATGCTCTCCCACCACATACACTACTCTGCTGCTCACGTTCACTGCTGCTGTTATCCAAGTTTCATAACTCAGTGGCCAGAACAGTCTTGTAAACTATCCATGTAACAACATGATTCCATGGATGTCTGGAGCTGAAACAAGTTTATATTGCCAACAGGCAGAGGTACAAAGTGAAAAACTGCAACTATGAACTACCTTACAAGCTTGAAAGCCATTAAGAATGACACCTTGATGCTAATCAGCTTAAAGCATTACCCTACCTCCATATTCATAACTTTCTTCAAGCACGAGTTTTCATTAATTCCCTCTCCCCACTGAATGAAGAAAAAAATCCCACCAAAACATCAATTAATCTTTTACAGTAGGTAAAACAGTACACTAGGAGATTAGTAATGGCCAGCGTAATTTCATGAGAAGACAAACGTTAATATATTCAAGCCAGCCACTGTGTAGGCACATTCCATTTATATTCTGGTCTGTACACTGCACCTAACAAAACCAATGTAAATCTCTACAGTAAGGCCTCAAAATCAATAAGCAGACAAACTGAAAGACACATTAGGATGACAAAAATGCCTGTCGTATTTCCTACTCTTATTCTCAGTAATTCATCCTAAAGAAGTTAGCAAACAGGGCAAAAATCCCCAGAAAAAGCAATAGTTCTAGTCAATTGATAAAAATGACCCCATGAAACCCATTTTTCTCCATAAATTAATTCAATAAAACTCTGTGGAAACAGGTATTTGTCTTCCAGTTATACTGGTTCTGCTTGACTGTGCAAGTGCAATACTTACTGGTCTCACTTTGTCCAAAAGGGGCATTCCTTTGCTTTGTACTGCATGAAATTGTAGCTGATTAAATTCTGTGGCGATTCTCTCTAAAACTTGTCCAGTTAGAAGTGGACTAGAAGAGAGAGGATATAAAATGAGAATACCCAGTTAGATCCCTTCAAACCAACTCACTTTCATCTGTAACAAGTAGGCAGAGCTCTCCCTCAATTTCAAAATATTTTGAATTCTGATAGGTACTACTATAATTAGTGCAATCACACAATAATGATTTGGAGCACACTACATGATTAGTGAGTTTTGCAGCTCTAACATGAAGTGGGTGAAGCAGAAGCTGAGAGGCACATAAGCTCTTGCCTCAGCAGTCTGAAGCACTTTTTTCTAGATGGCAGTTTTATTATCACATGAAAAGTCAGTCTTAAGGGAGCTCAGAAACTGCACAAGGTGACCTTCACCATCCGGATTTGTTTCTTACTTACCCCTTCTGTCATATAGTAAAACTAATGACAGTTATCTCTAGAGAAATAGTCCTGCTCTTCTCAAGTCCACGCAATCCCAATAATGAGCCAAATTTTCAGCTGATCAAGTATGATCTTAATTGCAAACTTAATTCTGCAAAGTGCCTCAGTTGACTGAAAACATCTGCTTTTGTCCCTCTAGGTATCAACCTACTTTTTGGTCACCTCCCCCCCGCTACCATGTGATCCAGCACACTGAACTGAAGAGACAGTCTCACACTGTGTCTTCCCTCCAGCTTAAATTGTACTTGTGTCCCAGTAGAGCCTTTCCAGTGCATGACTGGTATATCAGTTCCAAAACTGGCTGAAAGACATCTTCCAATCCTCAGCAAAGGCAGAGGAAGAGGTCTGACTGGAATTTGTCGCAAACCTTCCTTGTACCCGAAGTACTAAGTTTGCATTGCATGCCTTCAGGTATTCTTTCAGCAGTCCTTTCACTTACACATAAGCAGGGAAAACAAGAAAAACTCTTTTGTTTGGCTTACAAATGATATTGGAATAAACTGCAAAGAATATTTCAGACATGACAGGATTAGTGACTATAAATAAAACAAAACAAAACAACCCCAAAAAACAACAACAACAAAAAAAACCCTGCACACCAACTTCAAAAGCTTGCTTACTGAAAGCACCACGAGTTATGTGGAACTTTGGAGTCTGAGTTACACATTCTGTGAATGACTGGCTTGCAGAAGACTAAAACCAAGAAAATACTAAAATCACAGTCATTTATTCCATCAGAGTTACATTTCTAAAGACATATCCTAGTGCTTATATCCTCACCTTCAACAACACCATGAAATTAAGTTAGTCCCATCAATTACAAACAAAACTGAACATTATATATTTTTTACCTGTTCCCCTCTAATGAGGACAATTCTTTAGTGCCTTGGGAATGTAGAATCTTCTCAATTTTCTCAACGGACTGAATAACATGAATAAGTCTCAGGACACACATCTGTAATTAAAGAAAGATTTTTCATGTCTAACCCCAATCCCAATTGACATCACCTAAAGAACAGTATTTTGGATGGTTTCTTAGTTCTTTGGTTTTTTTCCGGTGTAAGTTTTCTCCTTTTATTTTAAGACTTGAGTCATGTCTCAGTTGAAGTGTTGCTCACGTAAGTCCATAAAACCCCACAGAAAAATGTTTGTCACAGATGTAGGACAGCTGTTCCTATCCCTGATTTTTTTCAAAGTTAAGCACAAAGACAAATGTTAGTGTGTCGCCCACCCATAAAAATTAAACAGCTATACTTCAATTCCATTCATAGTAACTAAGTTTATATACCACTTTAGCCAGAAACAAGAATAACTACAACTTTAAAAAAAATCCAATCAAACCAAACATATGTTTTGGGCAACTACAGTAAAACACAGATTTATGATCAACTAGACACTGTAAAATATAAAGCCTGTCAACCAAAATGTCAATATATTTTACAAGTACAAAATCCTGCACAGTGTGCATCTAGACAGCCTAAAACCTTCTAAATTTCATTTTCTCTGAGTTAATGGCAAAACCAAAGTCATCTTAGGGGTGATCTTTCAAAGGTATTAATTTATCTGTTGTACCTTTTTTCTTCTAATATCTTCTTGTTTAGTCATCCGGTCATCCACCGCTTGAATTCCTTCACTGACACATGACTTAAGACTCTGTGAGAGAAAAAGTCAGTATGTAAAGCTTCCTTCCATTTAAGGTTTGAAAAAAACCCTAAAAAATAATCTAAACTTAAAACAAGACACAGATTAATAATAATATGGGACTAATTAAAGCTACAGTACATCAGTTATACTCTAAGTGAAAAAGCTATAAATACAACCAAATAATTGAAAGTAGAACCTGCTCCTTAGGTATTGCCACTGCAAACACAATTATTTCCACCAGAAGTGTTCTTTTAGTACCTTAGAGAGACAAATGATCTTTGCCTAAAAACAGGCAATAAATCCACTATGCTTTTACGTCTTGCAACTGAAGCTATAAATCAGTTTAAAAGAGTATTTTTCATATAATAAGGATTTCTCTATGCTAACTGGACCCTGTTTTCTGTTTTAGACATGAAGGGTGCGATATTTTGAAGGCACATTTATGCAGCAAGCATCCCTCTGAACTGGCTGCTATGATGGTCAAAATTTGCCTCTTCCTATAAATACCAAGTCAGTGTGGAAGAGCCAGAATAAGATCCACCTTCAAGAGGGTGATGTTTTATGGTTAAATCACAGACTGAGAAAGTAAGTCCATAACGGGAGTGTGTTACATCTGAATTTTCTACTACCATCTTTAAGTTATTCAAATATTAAAACAGTGTCAAGACATCTCCACAGACTTTTCCAGCAAGAGTCTATTCACTTGTCATGCTCACAAAATTCTTTATCTCTTGGTTGAAATGCACTATAGGAAACATAAATTTACTGCACCTACAACTGCTTGAAAACACAATGCTTCTCCTACTAGCAATCTAAGTCACAAATTTTCAAAGAGAAGTTTATTATAACAAATATTAACTTGAGTAGAAGACATTCCATACGTCCTATGAAAGTGAGCTGAAGTTTACCAAGCTGTCTACAATGATTGTTTTGAACATACCATAACTTCTTCCTTTAACTGTCCCAAGGGTACTGAAAGCTGATTGAGAGCCTTGTCCATGCCAACCTAAAGAAATTACCACAAACACATTTATTACTTTTTTTATAAGTTCATATGTGAATTACTGAAAAAGCCTATCATTTTACAGATACTAAAAGAGAACTGAGAAAACATATCTTCCTTTATAATTTCCAGTTTTAAATTCAGTGCAAAAACTTGTTATCTCAAATACAGGCAAAAAGATATGAGACTGCTTTCACACAAAGCCAAATGATAAACAGAATCTATGGGAATTTTTCCTCTGAAAAATATGCTAAGTCTCAGTCTTTGAACCTGTATAATTGGGACGATTACAATTTTTAGACACAAAGTTGGGTTTTTTTAAAAGATATTTTGACTATATAAAAAGTTTAAAGACTCCTAAAAGAATCCTTCAGAACAGCCTTAATTGTATCATTGCTATTCTATTTTAATAACTTATTTCCTTCAATTTTAAAAGTGCTGACAGTTTGAAACAAAGTTTGCCCTGAGTCTAACTCCCTAACAAATCAGCTTTTCAAGACAAAATGCATACATCTAAAGCATTTACTACAGGCCAAGAGCAATTCTGTACAGCAGCTAAGTTCTACAGGAATGGTGTCTCAGTGCAAGGGGTCACAGTTTAAGATGCCTTAAATTGTAAAATGCCAAAATAAAAATCCCGCTGAACCACATTAAGCCTGACCTACACAGTACAACTAGTAACACTTACTAGATTTGTTGAGAGATTAACAAAATCTGCATAGTCCTTATTTATGAGTTCTACCATAGCAGTTTTAAGGAGTTTGTAATAGAGCTCCAGATCCTCTCTGAGCTCTTCCAGCTGCACACGTTTCCTGCAGTCTGACACAAAATGATCAACATCAAAATCCGCCTGGAAGTGAAAGAGGAAAGAGAAGAGTATGTAAGTAAACAGTTCACACAAGGAACACACCCAAAATAAAGTATTCCGTACGCCTGTGAGTTGACCAAACTAAACCTCTAAGAGGCTTCTTAACGCAGTAGTTTCCAATGTTCCAAACTCTCGGTTTTTAGGCTCAAAAGCACAGCGAGTCGTAGGGCTAAGTACCTAGTGACCAGCTCTCCTAAATACAGGAGAATTAAAAAACAAACCACAAAACAGCAGCCAAAAGTCGAAATTCAGTACTGAGAACTACTCCAAGCTCTCCAAGCAGTGAGGCCTTTCGGTCCTGCCAGTCTCAGAGCCCAGCCCTGCCTGCACACGGCCGCATCCCGGATCCCCCTGTCAGTGACATCCTCGGCGCTTCTCGCAGCCCCCAGCCGGGAGATGGGCCGTGGCGGAGCTGTAAAAACCCGACCCAGGCTCTGGGCCCCTCTCTCCCGCAGGGAGCCCGCCTCCCCCATCCTCAGGAGGCTCCTCGCCCCTCCGCAACCCTCCAGCCTCGGCGGCCCCCGCGCACCTTCATGAACTCGTCCTTATCGAAGCAGAGGTTCTCGGGGCCCCGCGGCAGGTTCATCCTGGCCTCCATGCCGGGCCCGGCGCGCGCGGCGGCCGCACCGCCCCCTCGGCCAGCGCGGCACCGCCGAGGCGCGGCCGCCGCCGCAGCGCCCCCTGGAGGGCTCCGGGCGGCCCTGCGGGAGGGGGTCCCGGCGGGCGGCAGGGGGCTAAAGCCGGCCTGGGCAGGCACTGCGGGGGACGGCAGAGAGTCACAGGATCGAGTAGGTTGGAAAACGCCTCTGAGATCATCGAGCTCAACCGGTGACTGAACACCACTATGTCAATTACATTGTGACATTGAGTGCCACGTCCAGTCTTTTCTTAAACACCTCCGGGGACCGTGACTCCACCACTTCCCTAGGCAGCCCATTCCAATGTTTAAGCACCCTTTCTGTGAAGAAAATCCTTCTAATGTCCAACCTACACCTTTCCTGGCGCAGCTTGAGGCCACTTGTCCCTTTCCTCGTTATGGGAGAAGAGACCGACCCCCACCTGGCCACGAACTCCTTTCAGGCGGTTGTAGAGAGCAGTGAGGTCCGCCCTGAGACTCCTTTTCTCCAGGCTAAACACCTCGAGCTCCCTCAGCTGATTCTCACAGGACTTACACTCCAGACCTTTCACCAGCTCCATCACCCTTCTCCGGACACGCTCCAGCATCTCAATGTCCTTCCTGAACAGATGAGCCCAGAACTGGTCACTGAACTCACCAGTGCTGAGTCCAGGGGAGCAGTCACCGCCCCGGTCCTGCCAGACACACTACTGGTGACAGAGGCCAGGATGCCATTGGCCTTCTTGGCCACCCGGGCACATGCTGGCTCATGTTCTGCTGCTGTCAACCAGCACCACCAGGTCCCCCTCCAGTGGGCCTCTTTCCAGCCACTTTTCCCCCAGCCTGTGGCACTGCATGGGGTTGTTGTGGCCAAAGTGTAGGATGCAGCACTCAGTACTTGCACCCAACTTTGTGTCCTGTGGATTTAAAAAGGGTAGACTCAATCCCCTCATCCAGATCATCCAGTAGCACTACCACTGTAACCTCTAAACCACTAAACCATTTCACCCAGAGCCAGATCCAGCTTGATTCCACCACCTCCCTGGGCAACCTATTCCAGTGCCTGACCACTCTACCAGTAATTTTTTTTCTAATATCCAATCTGAATCTCTCCTGGCTCAGCTTAAGGCCATTTCCCCTAGTTCTCTCAGTGCAGGCATAGGAGAAGAGACCAGTCCCCACCTCACTACAACCTCCTTTCAGGTAGTTTTAGAAAACCATGAGGTCCCCCCTGGGCCACCTCTTCTTTCAACTAAACAAACTCAGCTCCCTTGGCCATTCCTCCTAAGACACGTTTCTCGATGCTTCGCAAGCCTTGTTGCCCTTTTCTGGACATGCTCCAGCACCTCAGCGTCCTTGAATGGTTTAGGTTGGAAAGGACAATGTCCTTGAATGGGTTAGGTTGGAAGGGACCCTAAAGTTCACCTAACTTCAACACTCATGCCATGGGCAGGGACACCTTCCACTAGACCAGGTTGCTCAGAGCCCCATCCAAGCTGGCCTTGAGCACTTCCAGTGTTGGGACATCCACAGTTTGTCTGGGCAATCTGTTCCAGTGCTTCACGACCCTGACAGAAAGACTTTCTTCCTGATATCTAATCTAAACCTATGGTTCTTGCCACCCTGAGATGTCAGGGTAGCTGAGCTGTGCTCCTGGTGTGGGTGCCTGGTGTGTCCCCCACAGTGGGCACTGACTGCATCAAACTGACCCAGTCATGTAAAGCTGCAGAGCCCAGCCATCAGGGCCCATGGCACAAGCCATGGAGTCCCAGGGCTGCAGAGGAGGAAAGGGGCTCCAGGGGATGGAACCTGAGCAGGATCACCCAGATCTGGTAGCCCACAGCCACGTTCCCTCAGGGTTTGAGTATTACCAGGGGTGGAGAACCCCCAGCCTCTACAGGCAAGAATATGCCAGCATTTTACCATTCTTTAAAGCAAAATAAACTTATTCTCATGTTTAAATTTATTGTAGTCTGTGCCCATGTGATCCTGAGTAACAGGAACTGAGTCAGAGCATAATTTACTTCCCCCATCCTTCTTTTCAGCAAACTTTCCTCTTAGGCTCTTGTTTCCTTGAAAATCTTTTGTTCAAGGTCGCTGATGCCTTAGCGAAGACAAATTTAGCTCTAGAAAGCCTCCCTGCTGTCACTTGCATTTCTGTTTGCGCCTCAGGATGGAAGACAGCAAATGATCTTGTTCCTTGCGTGAGCATTTTATGGATTTAATTTTCTCTCAGTGAGCTCAAATGAGGAGCTAGCCCAGTGCCTTACCAGAGTTGTAAAGGTGCATCCTGTACAATGGTTTCTCTGCCTGTTGTTCTATGGATAACAATAGAGAAGATTCCCCAGGCCTGGATGAATGTGGGCTCAGTGGTACACTGGGCTGGAAAACCCCAGACCTCTTGGGCAGCCAACATGTTGATACACCAACACGTACCTACCCTCCTAACTCCTTCAGCACTGCCACAGAGCCTGGCTGGCCTGTACCCAGCAATGATTCGTGCCAGTGATTCACGGCTGGCACGGAGTTTCTCAGGACTTCCCTGTGTTACTAGGAGTATGAAGAGCCAAGAGGGTCAGTGGTGAACATGGTGGACATGTGCACCTGCTGGCTGGCTCCTTGTGTGCTCACTGTCCCTACTTGCTTTCACCCTGTCCCTTTGGAAAGCTCTTCAAGACTGACATATTTCACAGTGTCCAACCCTCTCAGAGATCTCAGAGGTTGGCAGGCATGATCTATAACTGTCATGTGTTGTCAGCTAGAGAGCAGAAAAAAATACACCCACCAGACAAATCTACACTGCACTTTTTTGCAATAGCTATGACTGTGTGTGTCAGGTTTCTTACATTGTGATATTTAAATGTCTATATTCTGGTACAGGAACAAAGCCACATTTTTGCTTAGCCATATTTTAATTCAATGAATTGGATGCTTGAAATTAAAATTCTAACCAGCTTTTAATGTTAACTTCTTAACAAGGAGTTACACCTACTTCTTCTAAGGTCTTACATACTAGCTAGGACAAATCTTGCTCCAAAAAGAATTGCTGTTGCCATTTATGGTTTTGTTTACAAAGCTCTAATTATGAAGTGCTTTGAGGAAATAAAAAATATGCTTAAAACTTGAATTTGTTTATTGATGAGCTCTTCCACTCTTCATATTTATTGATGTAATTGTAAATTCAAATATGAAGTTTGTGGAATTTAATAATTTACTAGCACGGACTGCAATATGGCACCTTCAGTAAGTAAACACTAAAACCAGAATTAGGAGTCATAGGTTATTTCCACATGCCCTTTGTCCCCATACAGATGTCTTCAGCTGGGGTAGTGGTGCACAAAGTGAAGTTTCTGCAAGGCGGAAGAGACAGGCAGAGCAGTTAGGGAGCTAGCAATTCCAAAGAGTCATAGAAAGCTCCCTTTACTTCCGTCATTTTTGTGCTAAGGTTACTTAGTCCATTTGCACTAAAAGCCCCTTCATCCTTTCCTGTCCTGACTCTTGTTACTGTCATGCCAACATTTCTTGGCTTAGAAAATACAGTTTTAAACACTTTTTCCCAACCACAAAGACATGACACCTAAAAATTTATTGAAAACTTTTAATCACCATTTAATCTGCAGTTTTTGAATAACATATCATTAATGGATCCATTAGATGAATGAAGAAAGAGCACCTGAAAGTCTGTCTCAGTATTATTGCTATTATCTGAATAAGGATGATGTAGGTGCCTGAGAGTAGAAGAGCTACTTTTAGCTG
Source organism: Aphelocoma coerulescens (assembly GCF_041296385.1). Taxonomy (NCBI): domain Eukaryota; kingdom Metazoa; phylum Chordata; class Aves; order Passeriformes; family Corvidae; genus Aphelocoma; species Aphelocoma coerulescens. The sequence continues at coordinate 50,684,405 of NC_091016.1, forward strand.
TTGTGTGGGTGCTGAATTTTAAAGATTCCAGGACCCTTTCTTATTCTCAAATAAAGAACATTTCAAGGGAGGAATAATGATACTACAAATTATGTTTAGGATAATTGTATCATCATTATATTGAAGGCTGCCAATGACTAATCCACTGTCTTGGAAATATCAGTATATACCAGTTAAATTGGGAAGGAAAGCAGTTAGATTTACCTTTCATCACACTCTTGAAAGTCATCTCTGGTTTTATTATTTAAAAAAGCTGAAGACATCACCTACCATTTATGATAAATGGGAAAAGTGTGACTGTGTACAACATGTAGGGACAAATATACTACAGCTAATATGTGGTACAACACTCCAGGTACTGAGAACCTTCAAAAGTTTAGGTGACAGTATTAGGCAAACTGAGGTGCCAGTGTTAATGTGTTATTTTGAGTATCTTGCCTTCCAACAAGAACACCTCCATCAATGTATCTTTTGGCCCTCCAGCAAAACTGTGTAAGAAATATTCTGTGTTAGCTGCTTTCAGTAGATGTTAAAAACAAAGAGCATCAGTTAATAAACAGAAGCTCAGAAGGCAAAAAAGGATATTTTCCTAATATTGACATCTTACTAAGTGCCTTTATTTTGTTCAATTTTGGAAATTGAATCAAATACATGAAAAAGTCTAGAAAAGTTTATATACCTGACTCCAGCTCTGAACACCAAAGTCAGTGAGTGAATCCTGCTGACTTCTATGGTAAACTGTCAGTCACCCAATTCCAGAGGTGTTAATAATCCTACTGAGCTGGTGAGGGTCTGGTCATGCTTAATGTCGGTAAGTAGATTTAAAAAGGCTTGGTCCTAAATAAACAAGCTGAAGAAGACGTTTGGAAATTCCTCACGTGATGGGTCTTGGAAGCCAACTATAACATTGCAGTAATGACATTGCTATGTGGATATGTCAAAGTATGAATTTATATGTATGATATAAAGGTGCATCTTGACATAAAAAAAAGACATTTCTGAAACAATCATCCACCGGAACAACCTTCCCAGGGACATGGAAGAGTGCCCATGACTGCATCACTGGAGGTTTTCTGTTGCCCTCACTGTAACAGTTTTCAAAATAACAAATTGCTAAATAACTTCATCTAGGCTACCCTTCTCATGAAAGGTTGGACCAGATGATCTCTGGAGGTCTTTTCCAACCTGGGCTATCCTATGCTTCTGTGGCACACACAACAAGATCTATAGTGAATGTATGTAAAATGTAGAACTGCAGTATGAAAGTATGCCAGCTTAAAACCAGTTTTGAGCATACATCATCTTAAAATGTCTTAAATTGAATTTAGACCCCCTGCCCTGATGGACTAAGTACAGACTGATACTTTACATCAAAGATTTTTTGAGTGCAGTGACATGAGAGAGAGGCAGAAGGAGAGAGAAGGGAAGGAGGAGGTTTCAGTTCTCTCATGCTTGAGTTGCCACACCCAAAAAATGCATAGCATAAAGGAGCTGCTTAGCTTATGACATCCTGCCTCAGGGCCCCACATAGCTGAAAAAAAGGCTGTGGTTTTCCACTTTCAGCTCCTCCTGGCATGCTCTCAATGAAAGTTAGGAAAGCTCTCAAAGTGGAACTTAATTATTTTGAGTTAACTTGAAAATTTCTTCTCAGTTGTTGAGTTAGCTGGCTAATTGGAGTTCAGTGATATCCCAGGCATTATAGAAATAGCAAGACTGGAGATGAGATAACTGTATATACCTGATTCAGCAGACTCTTACCCAAAATTCAGGGATTATCAATTTATTTCCATCAGGAGAGGAAACAAATGGCAGAGTTGTTTATTACTTTGATAATGTGCAAGAAATTACAAAAGGCTACCTCTTAAAGACATGAACATTCAAACAACAGCTCAATGTGTTGGTTTATACAGCCAGATCTCCTTTAGTCAGTGCTTTGCCCAAAAATATCTGTTAAGCTCGTGATCAAGGTTACATTATTCACAAGCAGGGCCATGAAATCATCATAGGGCTTGGACACCTCTCTTATGAAGGCTGAAGAGAACTGAGAATTTTGAGCCTGAAGAAGAGAAAGGTCCGTGATACCTTATTTCAGCCTTTTGGTATGCAAAGAGGGCTTACAAGAAAGATGGAGAGGCCTGTAGTTTCAGGACAAGGAGCAAAGATTTTAAACTGAAAGAAGGTTGATTTAGATTGGATATAAAGAAAATTTTTTACAGTGAGGGTGGTGAGATACTGGAACAGGCTGTCCAGATAAGGTGTGGATGCCCCAGCACTGGAAGGTCAGGCTGGATGGGGCTTTGAGCAACCTGGGCTAGTAAAAGGTGTCCCAGCCTATGGCAGGGAAGTTGAATTAGGTGGTCTTTAAAGGTCTTTTCCAACCCAAACCATTCTTTAGTGCTGTGGTTCTGCAGTGCTGTGACTGACCAGAAGATCACTGCTGTTCCTTCTGTTTCATTCTGTATTGTATCTTCAGCATGTCTCATTCTGCCAGGCACATACCTGCCTGGAACACTACCTAGTGAAACCCTTATCTATATTTGGTTTATATTTCTCAGCATTTTCATATGTTTGTTTGCTTGTTTTGCATTGTAATATGTATGAGTTTTGATTGGAGGTGGCATGGTTTCAGCCATTTGATTTCTTAAGGGAGCTCTATGGTTCTTTAGGGGACCTTTATAGTTTCTTACAGTTATCACAAAGGAAAGATAACAGTTGTATGTTGCAAGTTCAGTGGGATTTAATTAAGTCCACAAAGTGTTGTGGAAGAGCTGGGGAACACAATTTTTCACCTTTCTCCTTTTTCTAATAGGTATCTCTTAGAGAAAGAGATGAAAATTTAGGTGTCCCTTGACAATAGGAATTATGAATTTTTAGCATTTTAGCCACTGGATGTCACTAATGATTCACAAAAACATAGAAATCTGTGCACTTTTTCCAAAGGGTAAAAAATTATTTAAAGAGTACAAGATTTGGAGGAGAAGCATTTCTCTCTGAAATGGGAGCAAACTTTATTAGCATGCAATAAGCAGAGATCTGGTTGGGCTTGCCAAGTTCTGTTGAACTTGATGACCTTTTAGGTGGCAAACAGGTCCTCTGTTATAAGATTCTGAGGAACAAAGCCTGCAAAGTCTCTTGCACAGCTCATTTAAGAGGCATGAGCTAACCAAGCTGGAAGAAAAACTCTGCATGGGAAAATGTATGTGTGAGTTGCAGTGCATATCACAGATATTCCATGTAACCGTGTACTTACACACATGGAGCCCACCTAGCAACACCACAAGAGAGGAAATTATGAAAAAGACTCAGATGTGCCATTACTGTATAAACCAATTAAGAGTAAAAATACACATCTGAGGATTTTAATAAATGTGCTTTAGGATGGCAAACCATCTTCTGGCCAACATCCTCATGTAAGTGCCACCACTGCTGTGCCTTTTGCACTGCAAGTCTCAGGAGTACTTGAGAGGCTTCTAAACTAGGGCTTCTAGAATTCTCTTCAAGAAATCCTAGAGAGAGATTTCTATTTATGCAGCGCTCATGCCAGATATCAGACATATCCCCGCTGCTTCAGACTTGCTGTGAATGTACAGATCAACTGTGCAGCTGCTGTGCAAGGGACACTCTCTGCTGTAGTCCAGGCAGGTGTTTGGTCAGGTCCACTGGCCTCAGACACATTCCTTTTGACTGGAATGCCACGAATTTCCTGACATACGCAGTCAATCTTCTCATGCACCACCAGCCGTCTGCTAGGGATGCCTGATTTCTAGAAATTGCAGAAAAATAACCAGACTCTGCTTTTTCTTCTAGGACATAAAATGCAGGAAGGAAAAGAGGGCATGCTGATCAAAAATGAATTTATGAGCAAGAATTCAGAGAGATTTTACTATACATTTAGGCAACAATACTATAAACACAGTAGAACCATTTCAGTCTGGGGCGTGGCCCACATGTTAAAGCAAGTTGCCCTTATTCATAAACACATACTTGATCAAATTTGTCATTTCAGTCTTTTTTTTTTTTTTTTCTATCTCTGTTTTGAATACTATTATTTTTTGGTTTGTCCATTATCAGTTCCTTCCATTTCCATTTTAAAGTTTCATCCTGGTTTCTAAGCTGCAGTCATGTGAGTGTTTTTGTGCTTATTAAAGCCCAGGCACAATTGAAAGTGATGGTAGCAGTATATTCAAGGTGACAGTTTTATAGTATGGGTTACAAAAAACCTCAGACAGACTTTAATGAGGCTCAATGTACTAACCACCTTGGTACAACTCCTATGACTTCAGATGGATTATATGAATTGAATAAAATTTTCCTCTCTTAGTGTGTACAAAACGACATTCTGAGCCATGAGTCAATGGGCCCTGAACATAAGAGAGACATCTGTGCTTTTAAGGGACTGATGATTCGCAGACAGCATACCCCCAGCTCTCTTTTATCAGTGCTAGAGGCCAAAGACAGATACTACAAGATGTGCTATTAGTTCCTTTGTGGGACTGTATCCTGGTTTAAGGGCTTGGGGAGCTGAAACTTAAAATCTCAGCTCTGACATTAAGTCATTTTTTGATCAGAGGCAATGTACTTATTCTTTACTTGTCTCTATTCCTTTACATTCTTTAAAATGACTGCACAACTTTGTGACATTATTTTTTAAAAAAATCCTAAACTAAAAAAAAAAAAAAGGAAATTAAGTAAAAAAAAATCTAAAAAATAATAATCCTAAGATTTATTTAAATTAAGCTTACCCAAAGGTTCAGAAAAACCTGTCTTTTAGGAAAAAAGTTGTATTTGATTGGAATTAAGTTTGCCTGTTCTTACTAGGATGCTGTCAGGCTGCATCATTTTTTTCTGAGAAGAATTCTTAATCCTCATGCAGATGGGAAGTAACAATAAACACCATCTGCTGCAAATTAGGTTACTCTCTTAGCAACGAGTGAGATCAGGCTGTGTCTCAGCCTCCCATTTTCAGTGCCGAAGTACACACTGGCACTTCAGCCTGTAACAGAGCAAGTGATCAGAAACAAAGTGGAAATAAGAAATTAAAAACCTTTCTTAGTCCCCTCCTGGAAAGATCCTTCCTGTCCCTGACAACCCCACAGTTTATTGCTGTATGTTAAAGAGGCCAAGATCTGCTCATCACCCCATCTCCCTCTGGCTCCCAGCTTCTCCTGTGGGAGTGGGAGCAGCATCATGAAGCACTGGCAATCTCTCATGACTGCTAGGTGCTGGGAGCCAGCCCAAGAAGTAAATGGGATCATCAGGGGAGGGCTATGTATCAGCTGAGAGTGGATTTAAAGCTGTCTGCTGCTGGCAGAGCTCACAGGGAAGAGGGCCAATGAAACACTCTACCTGGCTTCCCCTGGCAGAACCCGTTCCCTGACTCGGCTGCCCCGTGGGTGCTGTTTGCCTCCCCAGCCACCTGTCAGCCTTCTTCTCCCCAGCTCCACCCCAGGACTGCTCCATGATTACACCATGTCAACTTGTTTAGAACAGCAGGTGTTGGAGCAGACACTTCTCATTAACTTGGCATGACATCTCTCCACACAAAGCTCTCCTGTACCACGACAAGGTGATTTTGAAAGAGAATGGTCTGGTTTTTTCCATTATTTTACACTGTGTCTGATGGACTTTGTCTGTTAGTAATGTTCACAGTGTCTTGACCAGTTTCAGGCAGCTGTTAATTCAAGTACTGTGCAGATCACAGATTCATATGCATTCCTAGAAGATAAAAATCCATGGTCTTTCAAAGTTATTTAAAGCATCTTTCTGATGCAACTATAAGGAGATATATAAGGAGATGTTATATTTGCCCTCAAGTCACCAAAAATACACTTGTAGTTAAAGGACTCAAGTTTGACTCACTACCAGGGGAAAGTTCTCTCTGCTCTTTATTCAAATATTTGTGGAAAAACCTGCACATCTTGACAGTTTCAAGAGCTCATAGAAATAATGTTTGTGTCATTCCTTTTTTGTATTTGTCATACTATGGTTTCCAGTTAACGTGCAGGTAGGTGAGTGTTAGTGTGATTAGTCACAGGAACCCAACCTTTTTTAATCTGCTCACAAAATTTTACTGGCTCTGTAGTGGATTTGGTAAATTAACACTGGTGATGCTCCTTAAGTTTTAAGACTCAGATAAATACTGAAAGCCATATAGAATATTCAATGCTTCTGTGATACATCATGCTCTCCTGAGTGTATATAGATGTGCTCATCAGCTGGTGCTCCTGAGAAGGGCACAGGTCATGATCACACATGCTACACCATCCATATGGCCACGTGTTGGTCCTGCAGGCCAAGCTCTACAGAGCATCTACTGATGCTCTGAGGAAATATCCCTGTGTTCTAGACATACAGTAGGCTAGTTGGAGCTAGTGAGAAATAATGCCAGCTGCCCAGAAGTCATAGGAAATGTGAGAGATCCTTTCATTCATTCTACCCAAGAAAAAAATTTGAGTGGAAAGAGACCATACCTGAGACATGTGGTACCCTGAACTACACATAGGGCTGTGATTCACTGCCTTTGTCTAATGCTGGACAGATAGAGAGGGGGAAAAAACTCAAACCACAAGACTATGATTTTCAATCCTCATTCTGCCCTTAGGCTAGTTTTGTCAGACTCTCACTTAGGCTACCAAATAATTTACACACAGCAATAAATGATTGGACATGAGATCTTATTTTCTGTTGATTCCACCATTTTCTGCTTGTCCTCTGCCATCTAATCTTAACAAATGGGTCTTGTCAGGACACTTGTGCAGCCAAGTGCCTTTGATAAAAAAACTTTTCCTCTGGCCTCAGCTGCAATACAGAAAGATATTGTAATTGCAGATGAAATTTTCAATCAACTGGTTTTATGGAGCTTTTGGTTTAGATAACTTATAACATTTTGAAGGGACTGCATATTTAAAAGCCATGCTTGAGGCTTCTTATGAATCAGATCCCTACAAAATGGACCACATTCAGCATCTGAAAAGCAAGGCAGGCACAATCATGAGTCATTTATTAAAAAAGTAGGACATATCTGTGCTTTACCAGTGGTGTAATTATATGCACTAGGTTAAGAAAGTTCTTTTTATTAAAAAGAATTTTTAGCATGCACCCTCTCAAGATACAAGCAAAGAAATTGGCAATAGAAATTACCTGATTGGTCGTTAAGTCCGTCCCTTCACAGCAGGATAATTGCTGTGCAATAAACAACACAAATTGCTCCAATAAGCTTAAATTTGTCATGGGGAAGACTAAAGGCAAGATATGACTTCTTTATACAGATTAAAAGGACTTGTCTTGATGAAATCATCATCATTTGTTGTAAAAAAAAAATCTTTGTGCCAGAAAGGCAATTCCCAGCCTGACCCAGTTCTTCAAATGCAAAAACTGTGTTTTCATCTTTTCCAGTGTCTTTGAGTATAGAGTTCCTGTGAGATATGGAAAAGATGTGCAATGGAGATTGATTAGAAATGGGAGTGATAAGTATCTTTTGCTGTGAGGAACTCCTATTCCTCCCTTACTGATCAAAGTTCCTGGCATTCTTCACTTTCTGAGAAAATACGTGTGGTCTTGCAAACCTTGCATGAGGGACACTGGATATATGGAGTTTTCTGCTGGGGTTCCCCAGACCCACGCTAAATGTAAAGATGGAAGGCAGGGTTCTGGGGTGCCCATAATATTACCTGTGGCCTTTCTCTGAACTGACAGAGCCAACTACCCCTGGGTCACCCCACTGTGGGGGGACTGCCACTGTGAGGGAGGCATTTATGTCAGCTGTGCTCACATGTGCTGCTTGCTGGTTATTTTCATTAAAAGTCTCACAAGGCAGCACTTGTTTCCTTGAGTTCCTCTTTCATTTCTCTTTCTCATACCCAAATGGCAGAGTGGACAACAACTGTTTTTCAGTAGTTGGATGAATCCTTGGGGCCACGTACAGGGGATGAGGTGTATGTATTTAATTGACAGCAGAGAAATTAGGAGAATTTCTCAGGCTGAGATCAGAGTTTCACACCTCCCAGATACAGAATGCAACACAGAGATTGGCTGACAGGTGTTTTTGAGAGTGTTCTTTGGGTTGCTGTCTTTAAAAGGTTGTGGCATTGAGGAAAGCCCCAGAGTGTACAAAGTGCTACTTTGCATTTTGGAATACTTGCATCTCAGGTAAGGAGAGCAAGAGAGCAAAAACAGAGGAAGAAAAATAATGAAGGAGCCAGAGTAGTCTGATCTTACTAAATAAACCTGTACACAGATGCTGCTAAGATGTCCAAGAGTGCTGTGTGAAGCATTTGAAGTAATGGAATCACAGGAAATGAACCTGGAAGAATTACAGGACATCTGGAACTGCCAAAGAAAGTGGATTGAACTCAAGGGAAGGAATAGATCCTGCTTTAGTTATGGGAGATACTCATGAGGAAAACAATGAGGCTGTAATGCTTTAAGTCTTTCTGAAGCTCACGTCTAAATTGTTGCCTTCAAAATTCTTGGCAGTGCTGAGTCATCTGGTGCTCTGCGATGACAATTTCCCTCGCTGTTCACAGCTTGATTCTGCTTGACCAGGTACCTCTAGATCTACCTCCGTTCCCTGATTGGTTTTGTACACAGCTGAAGTCTCATAAGCTGCATTTCACATGGTTATAGTAAGTGATTCCCAACTGGGTATGTTGTTGCCATCCACATCAATGACATTGTTTGATAAAGAGAAGAAAGAGCCCAGGAGAATTTTCAAGGTTGAGGTACATTTTGAGTAGATATAAATAGACTAAAGCTATCATCACACCTGCCGCTCTTCTCTAAAATCCTGCAGATCACAAGCTCTAAGTGTCACACTCAGCAAGGACAGGAGAATACAGAAGAAAGAAACGAGTGCTGCTGGCAGTATAAAAAATACATGGTTTAAATTTATTTCTGCCTCATAGACCCTAAACCATGACTATTTCATGCAAGTTGTGAGTTCAGCCGTGAAAGCACCGTGGGTCACCTTGCTACAAATAAAACTCACTACTATTTTCTCCCATTGTCTCATAAAGTATGGCAGGTGAAATTTCAGTTCTGCTTTGCTGTTCCAGCTCTCTCCCATTCTGCAACATCCATCTCCTTAAATGTTTTTTCTAGTTCCCTCTTTAAATTAAAAATGTTTCTAATTCAAGTTTTGGGGTTTTTTAAGATGATAGCAGCTTCTACAGAAAGTCTGATTGACAGCTCAGCTGGCCTCACATTTTGTCTTTGATGGTGCCTAAAAAAACCAAAAAATATTTATTAAATCCCTGCAAGATACTCCACTGAAATCTCTCCCTGGATAATACTCAAAGGGACTCAGATGCCTCAAAGCAAATTAGCAACTTGAGATGTCAAAAAAATCTCTTCTTATCCCAAAAATTGATTGCAATAGCCTCATTAAGGAAACAAAAGACCAAGACTTATGCTTACAGTTAGATCCAGCCTCAGCCAGATCCAGTGACTGTCATAGCCTTGTGCTTTTAAGGACCCTGCCGTATGCCAGACCCTGCATCCCATCAAGCTGGCCCTCTGCAGCAACCACTGCTTGGAGGATTTAACTGAAGGTGATTGAAGATATCCTCCCCTTTGAAGGAAAGACAGCTTGATATGTACTGTAGCACAAGTTAGTAGTGATGCTGGAGCAACAGATGTGTTCTTGTGGGAGGTGGTGGGTTTGCAGCTTCCAGATCTCTTCTGCAGTGCCCCATGCAAACACTGAGCCCATGTTAGGATCAGCACTGCCCTGCAAAAGTCCTGAGAAGGCTTGGGAAGCAGGGTACAGTGGGGAGTGAGGCACTGGAGGTGAGTAAAGAGAACATGGGTGAGGTGGAAAGGATGAAAACAGTCATGGGATGGGCTCTCACCATGTGGGTAAAGATAAATGTGCATATTTTAGGACAACTTAGAGCTCTGAATTCAAGTTTGGCAGATGGCCCAGTTTTATTTCAGGCCAGTCTTTACAGCACACATTCACTCCTCACCAGAGAATGAGGAGAATTTTCTTCACAACATCTGAGCTGACAGGGCCAGCTGGAAGCAGATAGAGTGGAAAAGCATTAGCAGACTTTGAACTGGTCTTCAACCAGCTTGGATGATAGCAATAATGTAATTTGTTCCTTCAACTCAGAGGCTTTGCAGAGAGCGGTGTCTCATCAGCATCCCAATTTGTCTTTGTGACCCTAGGACAGAAATGCTTGCATTTCTTGCATCGACCTCTCAGATTTTCTTCTTGTTGTTGTTTTTAAAAGAGGGCACAGGAAGTTCCACATGCTCTAACAACATTTGCTGTTTATTATCCTCCATCTCATTCAGATTATGGCTTGCAGCTTTTGCTCACTGGGGAAGTTTGCATAATAGTTTCAGTTCGCTTGTTAACAGTAATTATTTTTTCCAGTCTCTCTTTTGATGTAAGCTGAATAGCTTGGCCTCTAAGAGATGTAATTAGTGATTCCTGCAGTTTGCTATGGAATGGGGCAATTGCATCATTAAATTCAAGATAAGTCTTAACTTGGTGTTTCAGATGCTCACATAACGTGTTATGCAACAAGGGAATAAAAGCTACACAATCCTGCCCTTTAGAACTTTTCCCCAGTTGTTTCTCCCCGCAGCTTCAACGCAGAGAGGAAACACAGATTTCCCATTGCAGGTGAAAGGGCATCAGCTGCTCAGATAGCTCAGCTGGCATGTAGCTGGCTTGTGTGACATGGGATGAGGCAGCGCAGCTCCCCTGCTCCCCCCACCCTTTTGTCAGTGCAGCTAATGGACTCTGGGTACAACATGTGCAACAGCAAAGATGAGATGTGATCCTAACTCAAGAGAAAGCAAATAAATAGTCCTAACTTATTTGGATGGAATTGTATCTAGAGAAGTCAGGCCATTCCTTCAAGAGGCTTATAATTTACTGTTTTCTCTCAGCTTGTTTACTGTCTTTTCTGAAAACCCATTTACTGTAAAAACAACCCTTGAGATTTTTTTAGCCTTTACTCTCAGTAGATCTTAAAATTCTTAGTTTTATTTAAGCCTCACCTCACTCCTGTAAAGAAATCATTATGTTATTAATAGAAATACCTATTACTTACCCAATAGGAAAACCAAAGCACAGAAATTGTAATGTTGTTTGTGTATGGCTGTGCATAAAGTAAATGATAGACTGAAGAACTGACCTCTAGTATCATGCAGTACCAATTCCCTACCTCCCCATTTTATTCCAGTAAAAAAGTAAATCGGTAAAAAATCTAATCACATGGAAAAAATAGAATTTATTTAATAATATTGAAATCTACTGTTTAAAATATTATTTACTATTTTCATTTTATTTGTACCCCTTCTTTGCAGGTAAGTAGGGTTGATTTTAAAGTAACAGTTCCTGAAGTTTATGTAAAATCTCAAAAATACCCTTGTTTTGGGACTGTCCTTTCCTCAAAGTCATATGGCAAACCTCTGACATGGCAGTGTTGTACCTGCACACAGAAATCCAAACTGCCATGAAGATTGATAGGACACTGCGACACAGGAGACAGGAGCACATTTTTAACAAATTGCACTCCTGTCCAGGACTGTTATGCAGAACTGCCTAACACTCAAAAGAAGTGGCTGCTACACCAAAACACATCACTTTTTTTCTGTCTCCCCATACCTGATAGCTGGATGGGTATCTCCAGTGTTTCTTATCAAACCATCAGTTGTTCAAACTGTGCAAAGCCCACACAGTCATTCTTTGACTGTTCCCTGAAGTGGGGACATATATACAACATGCTTCCATTCTACAACCAGAAGACAGTTTTAAAAGGACTAATGCCTTGTATCTCTGATAGTCTCAGAAAGCAGAGAGAGAGGTGAATAGAAATGTTTTCTTCTTATGTAGCCTTTTTTCACTTATTTTTTTGAATTGTATCTCTTGCCTACATACATATTGTGAGATGCACTAACTGTCTCTTCCCGCCTCCCTTTTCATGTGTTTTCCAACCATTTTTTCTCCCTGTTCTCTCTGCTCTTCCATTCCAATTCTTCATTTTAACATTCATAGGAGAATATCCTAGATATCCCAATGGATCCTGGGACAGATTTAAAATCCATTTTAACCAAGGGAAATATCTCCATTTCTGCTGTGGAAAGAAATAACATATCAGGAACTGGAGGCTGGCATATCTGGTGTCTTCTTCCACAGCACAGATCACACATTGGAATTTGGCTGCTCTGTCCCATATGCTGATTTTTAACTTTGCAATGATACAGTTCATTCGTAGGCCTTGTGCATGTTTCTTAATTTCTGAATTAGCCAGAGCTCTTTTAATTTTAACATCCAGACTCTCTCGTAAACATGTGTTATTACAGCAGTACCAGTATTACCTTGAAGGTAATATCTGTTTCCATTTTTGCTTTTTTGGACAAGCTGCATCTTGCCTAAAACCTAAAACCCAGAATCAATTTTTAAAAATGTCCTTTTCCACTCAATTGATTTGTCTGTTGTATCTAATGTATGAGGCATTTAGTTCCTTATTCTTGCTGTGGCCAGTAGACAAGAGGAATTCCTCTAACTCTTGTTACCACAGGGATCGAGCCCAGCTTCTTAGAACGATTTATGGAATATGCATGGCTGTACTCAAATGGTTGATCCTCTATTTCTCTTCCCCACAGGTGCCTGTCCCACTGATGGATGCACATTCTTGGGATCTGTGATGTGCGAAGGATTGTGTAGTGTATCTCTTCCCAGTTTCATTTTTGCCCAAAAGACAAAAACAACAGGTGAAAATCTCTGGTTAGGTTGGGAGCAGTGACTGTTCTAGTGACATATGTGAAGAGCAGCTCCACTTGCATTCCCAGGAAGATCAGCTACCAATAGATGATAATTAGTTCATTAGCATCCCCATTAGTGTCTGACAGCATGTGATTAAGCTGCAGAGAGCACAATGTAGAAGCCAGTCAACAAGCTAGGAGGACACTCCAGCCACTCTGAAGAAGTCTGCCAACAACAGACCATTGGGAGATATCACTCCAAGGTGTCAGCACAAGTCAAAATGACTGACTTCTGCAGGCATGAAAGGGATTGGAGATCCCACCAGATGTGAGGGAATGTGAGAGGTTGATTGGCTTGTCGTCCACTTTCTCAATCTCTTCTTTCACCACATTCCTCAAAATCACAAACTTTTAATTGATTCCCAGCATGAGGCAGTTCCATGGAGAACACTGTTCATCTCTGGATGATAAAGGCCGCGGTCTTTCCTTCTCTCCTCTCCTTAAACTAAGGCTTAATGTCTAGCAGCTCTGAGCAGAGTAGCAAGCCATAATGCCGATAGATGTTGAGGAAAGCAGGGCCCATAAGCTGACCCCAGAAGAGTATCACAGACAGTGTGTGACTGCCCTGTTGTTTTGGTGGTAGCTTTGGTCCTGTGGCTGTTGTAAGCTGTCATACTACCCTAGGACTGCTACATCACCCAGAACAGGTTTCTGTGTCCTTATAAAGGCTTTTGTAAAATAAATGGATAGGGAGTTTTTTGAAAGCACAGCTGTGGGGATTATTCATCCATTCATTGCTAAGATAGCAGTTTCTTACACCTGTATCTTCTATTGTCTTAGCAAAATTTTACTACAAGAAATCATTACCCAGTACTATTTCTTTTATTTTTTCCTCTCTTTTATGTGATAAACTGTGTTGTGATGGAAAAACCATGTCTTCTTATCTATGATACAGATTCTGTGCTTTAGCTATAAGTCCTTAAGAGGTGGTATCTTTGACCACCAGAATAGAAAATGGTATGAACTTCATTCTGTTTCACAGAGAGAGAAAGGTGTATGATTGTTTGCCTTATAGTTCCTCTATTTCCTAGGACCTAGGCTCCTCTCATTGCATGGGAGGGGGGTAAGGGCATAACTTTTGCGTGTGCAGGTGTTTCTGCCTTGAACAGCTGCTCTGTACCCAGGACTCAACAGTGAAGGTGTGCAGAGGTTCAGATGACACCAGCAGCTGCCTGGGCCAAGCTCACTTGCACAGGCACTTCCACCAGCCATGCTCTGCCCTGTCTAGTCGAGTAATCCCTCACAAAGCCACATAGAAAAAGAGCTGAGGAAATACCAGAACCCCTGTTCTGGTTGTTACAATTTCGCACTCGTCTCAAAGGCAGAGGGCATAACCTTCCAAGTCAACACACACACAGGCCCGAGTCCAAAAGGTAGCATGCCAAAATCCAGAGCTGGGGTGTCCCTTTGGGACAATGTAGCTGCTACAAACACCTCCTCCCCGATCGCTAAAGATTGTATTGTGTAAGTAATTTTACACTCACCTAGGGAAATATATTCTTCATTCATTGCCTATTGCAATGACTTTGCAGTTTGTGAGAGGCCTAGGCTTTACTGATTTGAAAGATTTGTTACAGTATCCACACATCTTTATTTTTAATGAAGTGACCTAGGAAAGTTCTGGTAGATATGTTATAGCCATTTTTTTTTCCCCAGTGTGGCTTAGGCACTATTTTTCCTGTAGTTACCTCTCTTTTATGAGAAGCATAAATCATCGTTGTATAGCACTGTACTGGGGATACAGCCTTCAAAAATGTGAGAAAGAAGCCAATTACTGTAGAAATTATTTTGAATAGCCAAAGAAAGCTGCCTTCATATGCCAAGTTTAGCTGTCCTGACAAGTCATTGATATTATGTTGGCAAACCTCTTATTTTTCGTTTTAATCTGTATTTTTAATTCAGAAGCTACACTGATTTTACAGAAGACTAATACTGAACTAATCCAACCCGTGTAAAATCAGGGCACAAAGTTACACAGAAAAAACAATGAAAAGGAGAAGAAACATGAAAAAGCATATTGTGGCAGGGACTGAGTTCCTATCACTGCCTGTAAGTAAGTCTGCCTGACACTTCCCAGATAAGACTGCTTTCTGTTGACTGTAATTATATAACTCTTTAGCTGTTTAGGATGAAACATGCCTTGCTGGGTGACTGCCACAAATAGATTTCTTTAATTTTTTTTTTTTTAAGCCAGCCAAATACTCAATAACAGAAAAGAAACCCCAGGGAAGCTTTCTCTGATGTTCACCATCTGGAACAGTAAATTCCAGAATGGCATCTTACAAACCAGGGCCATCCAGAAAAGCCTTTTTAATGGATTATGATATATGTTGCTATTGACATAAACAAATTAAAAACCCTGCCTGCTTCTTTAACCTAGGTAGCAATTCTCCGTCCTTGGAAACCTCAGTCTTATTCAGTGACCTATCTGTTTTGAGAGCCCAGTGCTTCTGTGATGGGATGTGACAACTTCTCAGTTTTGCAAGGCAGTGCAATACATCAGATCTATTTTTCTTACACTGAGGACAGCAAAGGTGAACAGCTTTGCTGGTAATGAAGAGGAGAGACTAAACCTCTGTATGTATTTTGATTCTTGCAAGAGGCAGCTGTAGTCTATGTTGGGAGCTGCAAATGCAGTGGCACATCCTTCGGTGAGGAGGCAGCCAGTCTTTGCATGTTAACTTCACAAGATGACTGTTCCTTTGTGCTTTGAGACCAGTGCTCCAAAAGTGCCTTATGACTTCACCTGTCAATGGCTCAGATCCCATCTCTCCTGTGTAAAAGGATGAGTTGTGTAAAAACTGTCACTCTACCCTGAGCTTCTCCGTCCCTTTCCTCAGCCCTCAACCCTATGTGTGTTTAAGTTCATTGAGGCTCATGCTTGTCCTTCAGTTCAGTCGTGTCCACTCTTTGTTGTGAAGGATGGATGACTCCTGCTTCTGTAAATGCTGCCCACATCCTTTAGCTTCAGCTCCCTCTGCAGAAAGCAAATAACAATACCTTCCCCTGGGGTCTGTGATCAGTGACCTTCTTTAGCTGGGTAACTTCAGCTCTGCAACTTATGACAGACTTGGACCTCATTTCCAGTGAACAGAGAGCACCTGATTGATCAGTCTGAGGCACACAACCCAGAGAAAAGCCACAACGGTTTTAGGGACTGGTCCTCACTTCTCTGAAATGTTTATGGGTGCCATGGTTTAACTCCTGCCAGCCACTAAGCCCCATGCGGTCAGTCAGTCAGTCAGTCAGTGAGTCACTCACTCACTCACTCACTCACTCACTCACTCACTCACTCACTCACTCACTCCCCCACCAGTGGGACTGGGGAGAGAACAGGAAGGGTAAAAGCTAAAAAACTTGTGGGCTGAGATGAAGACAGTTTAATACGAAAAGCAAAAGCCATGCATGCAAGCAAAGCAAAGCAAGGAATTAATTCACTGCTTCGCATGGGCAGGCAGGTGTTCAGCCATCTCCTGGATCCTCCTTCTCATTCTTCTCCCACTTTATATACTGACCTTGATGTCATATGGTCTGCAATATCCCTTTGGTCAGCTGGGGTCACCTGTCCCGCCTGTGTCTCCTCCCAGACGCCCATTCACCCCCAGCCTCCTTGACAGCACAGCAACAGAAAAAGCAGAGAAGGCCTTGGCTCTGTGTAAGCCCTGCTCTGCAATAACAAAAACATCTCTGTATTATGAACCCTGTGTTCTGCACAAATCCAAAACACAGCCCTGTACTAGCCGCTGTGAAGAAAATTAACTCTACCACAGTCAGAACCAGCACAATGAATTATATAAGTGGGTAAAGGGCACACTGCCTTTGGAAGGGACACTCACATCTCAATTTTATTAAAAGAGGGAAATAGTCAACACATACACAAACAAACTCACTAAAGCAATACTTTTTCTAAGTATGACTTCTGAAGCTGAAGAGGTGCTGAGCTTTTCTCTCTCTCTTTTTTTTTTTGCATTCTGTGGGCATTCTTCTGCAACAATTGGAAGTCAAAACCCCAAGGTTTGTCCTTGTATGAGGTAGAAAATATTTTCTTTTTGAGTTCTGATATCCTGGTCAAAGGCACATTTTTAATATGACTTGCAGCAGGTCATTGGTTGTATACATGCCATTGCCAGTTCTACCAATCAGCTAAAGAAAGCTGAAAAATTAGTCAGTTGTAGCTGGATTCAGAATGCTGGTCTATAAATACACCCAAGATGAAATTTTTGTTATCAATAGGATTGGTAAGAGTTGTCAGATTATGAACAATTTTTGTAGTTCTTGCCTTCAAATCTTGATTTCCTACTTGAATTTGGGAAATAAAATATTTTAAAACTTAAAACCTTGAATCTGTTACTTTGATTGACTGAATTTACCTGTCACATACTTTTGCATTTTGTTAGATATTTTATTATTATTATTATTGAGCACTTGCAAACCTCATCAATTTCCAAGCTTCTGGTAGCATTGCTACCAGGAGAAGTTGTGGCTTCCTACCACTTTGGGTGAATAAAATTGAACTGGATGTTGTTTTCATAAGAGTGTAGTTGATGAAATTTCCACACTGCAGAACTTCAGAGAGATTGTTCACTGTGATTCAGTAGCAAAGGGAATGATTAACATTTCCATCTGACATGACATACCCCACCATTCAAAGTCTCATTTAATGAACTTTCCCTGCACCCTTTCAAAACACAGTGTACCAGACAGTTTTAGAAAGTAAAGCCAATGCATTTACACAGACAGTTCCTCTTGTTGGATTAAACACATGCATGCCTAATGCTGTGACTAACACTTCCCACCTTATGTCCTGAAATGCAGCATCCTGTTCAGATCATCTTTTGCTTCCTTTTTCTTTTCCATGTAGTTATATAAACAGCTTTTGGCCTGTCTCTTATGGCAGTTTTGGCTCATTGCATTCAGAGCCTGCCTGTGGCAACAACTACATGTAGCTCAGATTTTCTTCTGTTGCCATCTGCTTTCTACACCTGATACAAAGCCTGGCCTGTTTGCAAAATCATCATTGTGTGTGCTCTATTTTTCCTCCACAAGAAGCTGTTATTGTTCCTCAGAATTGCTAATCTCAATCACATCCATCAAGGACTTGGAGGTGGGTCCTGAAGGACAGAGGTGCTGGTGGATCAGAGGCTGGACATGGCCCAGCAATGTGTTCTTGCAGCCCAGAAAAGCCAGTTGTATCCTGGGGTGCATCCAAAGCAGCGTGGCCAGCAGGGTGAGGGAGGGGATTCTGCCCCCCTGCTCCGTTCTTATGAGAACTCACTGGAGTGCTCCATCCTGCTCTGGGATCCTCAGCACAGGATATGGGCCTGGTGGAGCAGGTCCAGAGGAGGGCAACAAAAACAGTCCTAGGGCTGGAGCACCTCTGCTGTGGAGAAGGGCTGAGAGAGTTGGGGCTGTTCAGCCTGGTGAAGAGAAGGCTCTGGGGATACCATATAGCAACCTGACAGTCTCTAGAGATGGCCTACAGGAGAGCTGGACAGGGACTTTTTAGCAGGGCCTGTTGTGATAGAACAAGGGAAAATGGTTTTAAACTGAAAGAGGGTCAGTTTAAATTAGATGTAAGGAGCACTTTTTACAATGAGGTAAACACTGGAAAAGTTTCCCCAGAGAGCTCGTAGATTCCCCACATCTGGAAACATTCAAGGTCAGATTGTATGTGGTTCTGAACAACATGATCTAGTTGAAGATGTCCCTGCTCATTGCAGGAGGGTTGGACTAGATGACCTTTAAAGGTCCCTTCCAACCCAAACTGTTCTATGATTCTATGTGACTTGTTTATTTAATATCCTTCAGTTTATTTATAGCTCATTTGAAATCACAGCAGCTCCTCCCTCATGCAGCAGAGTATTTGACCATGAAAGCTGGTTCACAAAATTGCCTTGAGCAGGATGGCTCACAGAGGTGCTTATGTTAAGTCCACATCCAGATACCTGGGCAACAGAAGATCTAAACAAGACTCTTCCTTGCCTAGATTTTTTTTTTTTGGGTGGTTCTGCACTAGACATGCAATTTATGCACTTAAAAATATCATTGTCTCTTTGGAGGCTGCTTTAATTGCATACTGAAAGTATGTGAGCTGGAGATTTTGTTTACTTGTCTCCATTCTCAGCATAAAGATGCTTTTGATCAACAGTTTCTGTATAACCTTTTTACTTTAATTACAGGAGGGTGCTTCTACTGAGTCAGAATAAAGACAACTCTAACTCAACATCATGTCTCTGATACTGGCTAATACCAGCTACTTAGAAGAAGAAATTGAGAAAACGGGCAAATATGAAATAATCTTTCTTCTATTTATTGATGCCTCAGCATCAAGAGCTGCAGGTTTATGGACTGGGAGGTTTTTTTCACCTCCAAGATTTAACTGGGCTTATGTTAAATATCCCATGTCCTACTTCCACATTAATGAATATTACCTAGCAGCGTTTTTTAACCCATTCTTGCTTTTGTCTCCCTAACACCTATGGCAAAGTGTTACATGGTTTAACTACATGCTGTGCAAAAAAGCACTCACATTTTTATTATTTATATTTGCTACTGGCTATTTTGGTTTTGTGCACTTTAATTCTTTCATTATAAGAAGCAGTGAAAATCTGTTGTCCTTTTCCAAACCATTATCATTTCATAAACCTTGATCATATTTTCCCTCAGTCATCTCTTTTCCAAGTTAAAATGCTCTGAGCTATTTCCGTTAGCTTTGAACAGACTTTCCTTTGTCCACATCTTTTACGGGAAAAGAAATTCTCATAAAAAGCATGGGCACACTGTCCTAATCCAATTAATGATGGTTTCTATTTGTGATTCCCATTCTTTTTTTCCCCCAGCGTCAGTAAGTAGCTAAATTAGAGCCCATTCACTTTTATGTATACTTAGAAGTGTTTTTCCTGTATGTGATACAATGGTCTTAAACTTATGTTTCACCTGCTATTTTATCTCACAGCTATTCAACATTGTGAAATCCCTCAGACACTTTTTGCAGTCTACTTTAGAATTGATTTTACTAAACCATTTTTAATCATTACAAAAGGTTTTTCACCTGCACTTGTACCTTCCTTGCCTGTCAGTAACTTCTTCCCAAGTCTGAGCACATAATCTTTGGATTTTTAGTGGTAATTTCCCTTCTTTATGAAAAGTGACCATTTGTTTGTATCTTCTTTTCCCTATGTCATTAGCAGATTTTAAATGAAAGAATGACTTCTCTTTCATGCCATGATGATTATATTTGTCAAAGAGCTTTCTGTGAAAGCTTACTGAAAGCACAGAAAGGAGGAGTAACAGCAGCCTCTGGAAACTGGGGATTCAGATTACAGAAGCAAAGCATCTGGGTCAGCTGGAGGGAGCTAGAGCTGCTGAAGGTCATGACAAAAGAGCTGCAGAAATGCTAAGGAAACCTAAAATGAGGTCTGTCTGAGAGAAAATCAGTTGCAGAGTCTAAATGATCAGCCCATGTCAGGTCTTGTTCAGAAAGCTAATTCAGATTAAGTCATGCAATGTGAATGCAAAGAATTATATTAAAATCATGTCACAGAAAAAGGATTAGATTACTTGAGGAAGATGCTGTATGCCTCATTCCTATTTGACTGTCATTTCAAATCCAGATCAGGGCTGTGCTCCTTAAGACTTGCTAGCATCTCATGGCCCATCTGAGCACAGTACGAACCTCTATTTACAAGCAGTCATTCAAGCAGTAGAACACAGAATTTCCTCTGGGTGGCTGCTCCATGTGTGGACCAGTTCTCATGACCAAGCCTGCTAGTGTGTATGGATAGCATTTTGTCCTAAAATATCCTATTAGAAACTGTTCCTCTTCGGGTGGCAATTAATTCAGAGGAGGAATAGCTCTTAGCTTGTCCCACAATAAATTTTGAGAAGACAGAGCATGAAACTGGTTTTGCTTCAGTCTGTTAGTGATGAAAGGTGCCAGCAGAGAAGCCAAAGACTGACTGGGTAGGGGAGAAAATATCATTCACAGTCCACCAGCAAACACATTTCCAATGGGCTTACACTGACGACTGAAGACACATTATTTTGCTTGGTCAGATCTTTCACTCAGCCTACCCTATTTTCTCTTTATGCCACTGCTTACCTCTGATCCAGCAGATTTATACATTACATCATTTTGAGAAAGAGGTTGAAAATTTATTTTGAAAAATATTAGGAGTTGCTTCTTTATTCCCCAGCCTTGTTTTTTTGTATGTGCTGTATGCCCAATCCATCTTTGTAAGGGTACATGGAACTTGGTGCCACCAAGTTCTCCTTCTCAGTAATAGAATTGTGGTATTTTATCAAATGTATTTTTATTCTCCAAACTTACATTTCCAACTGCTCCTTCTGCAGTGTTAATATATATTTTTAAAAACGCAAGGAAGCAAAAATACTACATGATCTATTTGAAGCAAAGCAATGGCTAACTAGGAACTTGAGTTTATTAAAAAATATACGTTTTGGTTGACTGAGACAGGGCTTTAACCACATATCAGAAAAAATTCTTTCTGTATGTATAGTTTTGTGACCAACAGAATTACAGGGAAAAAGAGATTGCATTTCTTTGTAGAGTCTTCTTGTGTTTCATCACAGAAATGCACCTGGTTCATCACTGAAGGAATGTTCTTGCTGCATGAAAAGACAGAGTTAGTTATGATGCATTGCTATGCTGTGCTAGTGGTAGCTTTTGTTATGCTGTGCACAGAGCCAAAAACTCTTTCAGTTTGAATGACTTTAATTAAAATTTCAGATAACAAAGACAGAAAAAAATTCCATGTCAGAGAGAGTACAGCACATGTCTGCCTGTTTTCTGCTCAAACTGTTTTAAACTCCCAGAGGGTTATTAGCTTGAAAAGTTAGACACTGGAAAAGTTAGTTGTATTTCCAATGCAAAACCTTTGTCTTGACCATCTTTGTCCCCAGCTTTCCAGTTTAGTAAACAGACCTCCATAAACCTTCTTGCCACCTTCTGTGCCTTTATCCGTTTATTTGCTGGTCAGTTTTCATTGGGAATTTGATGGCTGAAGTTGAAGACACCCATTCTGGGAATACCCTTTCATTCCCACCCATCACCCATTCATTCACAATTTCCAGGCAAAATCTTTTTGTTTGGGTGAGTGTAGGAGGGTGTGAATTAGTGGAGAAGGCAGAAGGTGAGAAAGTCAAACTAGCTGAGGGAGAAAGGATGCTTGAAACAGTGACTATTTAAAGGGGGG
Source organism: Aphelocoma coerulescens (assembly GCF_041296385.1). Lineage (NCBI taxonomy): Eukaryota > Metazoa > Chordata > Aves > Passeriformes > Corvidae > Aphelocoma > Aphelocoma coerulescens. The sequence goes on from NC_091016.1 coordinate 50,706,400, forward strand.
AAAATAAATGTTGAGTTGAAGTGTTTGTTTGAAAAAAGGAGCCGAGAAAAGCAAAAAATGCTTGAACTAAGAGAGAAAGAGGGAACAGAAAGCCAATGATCAGACAGAAGGAAAGAATAGACCTGCAGAGGAAAAGTATATAGAAGGGATTAAAGCCTAGAAGAATGGTATTAAAAAGCCCTCAGTATTTTCATGGTGAGAAAGCAATTTGGTTTTATGCCCATGCCTTAGTGAATGAAGTTGGCTGTGGTGCCAATTAGCTTCTGAGAGCTTATAACTTGTCCTCATTTCTCACTGCACTTTTCCTCTTGCCTCAGCTGCAGTTTCATTTCAGGAGCGCAGCTGTAAGTCTCTTTTCTCTTGCTGGAATTCTGGGAACCATGATCTTCCATGTCACCAGCGTTTCACTGGACACACATGAAAAGCCGCAGGGGCCGTCCAAGGCAGGACAGGCAGCAGCTGCCTTTAGACAGAGCTTCTTCAGCACCCACACGTTCCTCAGAGCAGTAACCTGACTGTCAGGGCCCAGCTTCACCTTTGCAACTGCTCACACTTCCTCAAAATAGCATTGTCGCTGTCTGGGGCTTCAGAAAACATTCATTTGGGGGAATGTTTGTTGTTGCTGTCTAGCCCTTTAAGAGGTGGAAATGTACAGTTTTTCAGATGAGTTGGTGTGCTTTCTGTAGCATTTTAAAATGGTGAGGAAGGCATCATTTTTCCTTGAAAGTTGTGGGCATTTTAAGATTAATTTCAGTCGAACTCTATTGAGACACCTGAGTGTTGTTCCCAGAGACCACTCAGAGAAAGGTCCTCCTAAGGCCATAGGACAACAGAAGGACAAGAGAAACAGCGGGTTTGAAATATATTTTTTTGGCACAAGGAATAAAAATAAAATTTTAACCAAAGAAAGGAGAAAACCTGAGAAACCTTTCACATTTCCAGCTGAAGAAAGCGTTAAGAACCCATTTCCAGAGCTCCCTGAAAGAAGTGGTGAGCTGACACCAAACCGTGCCGTAAATCAAATCTCTCCTGATGGGAGAGGGTGTTTTAAAAGTCCTTGCAAGGATTTCGAGAGACAAACGGAGACTTTCCTGGAGTTTCACTGCTGCCAGATAGTTGTTTATTAAGTCTTATCAGAGAAACAGAGTCACTAGTGTGACCCAGGCATAACACAGAGCAGAGAATGCAGGAGAAAAGTCTAATTATCAAGATTTACACAGCCTTTTAAAGATAATTTAACCAATGGTTACTAAAAACATATATTATTTTCACTTTCCTACCAATTGTTCAGTAACACAGGCAGGAACTGCGGAATTCTCTATCCAGTCATTCCAAACTACTTTTACTGCAGAATATGGAGTAGTAGAAGAAGAAGAAGAAGGTTTGGAGAACAACAACAATCCTCCATTTTGATGTTTTTTGCTCTCATCTATTTACTACAAAGAGAAGCCTAAAAACCTCTAAATTTTTTACCCTGTGACAATCTTACATAGTAGTCTATCACTTAATTCACACCACTGTATTTTCTAGTTCTTGTCTGATCGTAGGCAGTGTTTTCCAAGGTTGGAGGTTAAAACAGCGTTGTTCAGGGGGGTAAGAACCCTTCAAAACAGGCAGAGAAATATTCTCGGCACTCTGGGTTCCTACAGTGAGCTTCACTTTTACTCTGCATTTTCCACAGTGGTGTCTCTCAGCTCTCCCCTTAATATGAAAGCAAGGTACCCTATGACTAATTTCTTTAGCATCAAAAAACTCCCTAATTCCTCATACCCTGTAAAAGTCTGCAGTGGGACAATAGCACAAAAAAGTACAATTAAAAAAAAAAGGATAAAAGTGTAATAGTTTCCTTGTGCATGAATACTTACGAATACTTCAGTAAGAAACTCTCTGGAGAGCATTTTCATTAACAAGAAGAAAAGTAATAATAATAATGATAGCAAAAAAGAAGATATACGTTTTGCATTTATACAAAGGAATAATTTATCTAGAAATTTGCTACCAAAAGTGATATTCTTCAAGGGACATGCACTTATCATGTTACATATGTATCTAATGAAATCTAGGCAACCATGCTTCAGTTTCATGTATCTGATATTTTTAATAAGCTGTGCAAGAATAAAATCCATCTGTCAATAGCATGAAGATCTTTCAGGGGCAAGTTTTATTAATGTTTTTTCCTGCCAAGGAGCCCTTAGTCACATGAGGAATCCTAGTTAAATGAACGAGAGAATAGTGTGAAACTTCTGCACCTCTGTAGATAATTACACATAACTTTGGGAAGAAATCTTATCAATGCTGTCTTTGTTCCTTCTCTAACTGAAGGGGGTGGCTGAGCAAAACATTTATAAGTCACATATACAGATTTGTAAACAGTGCCTGAAATTAAGGTTTTAAAGTCACTTGCTATTTGTTTTGATCCAGTTTTGGGATGTGCATGGTAAACATGAATGTTAATTAAGTCCTTGTGTTGACTCCAGCTACTAACATAGTATGCATTCTGCTTATCAATAATGAAATGCTTTCCCTTGCACTAGTGGGAAGCTGCCGTGTAGTATCAGATTTGCATGGTATAATCCTGAGTCTACATTTTTCCTCTGGCTTTGAGCCCCTTAGAGTTCCCTTAATGATTCAAATGGTCAATATATGTTTTAGATTCTGTGTCCCTTAATTAAATTTTTTAAAATATTATTGTTGTTATTATTACCAGATATATTGCCTTCTTCAATGAGCTCCCCCACTGACAAAAAGAATGAATGCGTCAGGTTTAAGAGAAAATTTCTAAAGTCCATGCTTATAGAATTATTCACATCTCTCTTCACTCCCTCTCACCCTTTCTTTTCTCAGATAGAGGGAAAGTAAACAATCATAAAGTTGATTGTTAACAACAATTACATCAAAATCCTTTGATTGTTTTTATTGTGCAGTAAATTCTTACATTTTTATGATTTTTTTCAGTGTAAGTCACATTCTGTTCAAAAGTAACTGCCAGTTTCTTTCTAGATTGTAACTGTGAGGTATTACACTGGGGATTTATTTCCATTCTGGAGTTTATATACCTGCCTTTTTCTTCATTGATTTTCCTCTCTCATTTCAGGTATACTTATCTCAGCAGAATCATTGACTTAGCTTAAGTCAACCACAACAAGCATATGCAAAGCTACACACCCACGCAGCAATTTCTGCCCAGCATAGTACACAAATGACAAATGCTCTTTTGCCTGTTTATGCCAATCACCTATGTTCTTCTCACCACTTTGAAGGCTATAATCATTTTCCCTTTCATCAGGTAACTTTAACAACCTCTCCACTGCTGCAACAACAATTTAAACACGAATGCTCACCCATCAGCGCTCAGACTCACTTTGCGTGAGCTAGTGCTCAGCTGGAGGTGTGAGTGGGTATGTAAGTCTCAAAGATGATTTTTCTGGTAGCAGTTCTCCTCTGTGAGTCACATTCTACATGGACTATGAGACATAGATTGAAAACCCCTCCTCTAACTTGGTTCTGTATATCTTCTGTACTTTTCCAGCCTACAGTTGTAGGCAGGCATCATTAGTGTCTACAGAGGATGTCATGACTCCAAATGATGTGAGATAAAGTAGTTAGGAAGAGCATTTGAAAATCAGTTTACTGTCTCTAAAGAGAGTATTCAAATGTTGTGACATCCACTCATCAGCACCTACAAAGGAACTGCAAATGAATATTAGATATTTATCTTGAAAACTAGGTCAAAATTTGCCCCAAATAACAGTTCCTTAACTATGATTGCATGCTTTCTTTTGAAACATCCCTGGCAAGTAATAGGAAACTCAATGAAAACAATGATTTTTGCCTTCTTGTGTGCCTAGCCCATACTTATTTTCAAGCCTGGGGACTGCTCACCATCAGAATTTTGTTGCTCAAAGCCATCTTGATTTTGTATTTGAAAAACATTCACAGATGGAGCAAAGAAGACTGTTTCCTGCAGTGAACACTCTTCTCTCTGTGCTACTTTCTCGCTTTCTTCATGGTTATTTTTCCTTTTCTGGGGGGGACAAACAGCATTTAGCTGAGTATTACCATAATGTTTTCTAAAAGCACTTTCCATGATTGAAGAGACCACTGCTGGATTCCTCACAAGGCTGCTTGGTAGCCTTGCAACAAGCTAAAAAAATATAAATGTAAGATAATGAGAGAAATCTGCAAACTGAAATAATTCCCCACGTTAATAAATATTTCAAATCATCCCAGTAATGCTGCAATTTTCTAAGAATACCCAGAACCTTTCATTAATGACCTCTGTAAATGCTTTTTACTGGCTGGAATCGTTCCTCTTAGTCACACTAATAGCAGCATGACAGACAGGCCAATAATGGCATCCTGGGGGCTGCAGCCACTGCAGCTGAGCTGGGGACTTGCCTTTCGGACTGGAGGGAGCCAAGCCATTCCCCTTGTGATGGCCAGGAGTGGCTCTCAGCAAAGGATGCCTCTGCCAGGGCTGGTCAGTGAAGGAGTGACGCCCACAGGAGGACAGGGATGATCCAAAGATGGGGAAAGGTGGGGCAGCCCATCAGCTGCTCTGAATTATGTGGGGCACTGAGCACACCCATGGCCACTTCAGCACCAGGGAAACAGTGGGTGAAGGTTGTAAAAGCCCCTTTCTCCCTGCCTTAGTTGCTGCACTCAGGGATACTGTCCAACATTTATAGCTAGCATTTGCTTTGGTATTAATGTTTCTGCAGCAACATCTCCTAAGAATACAAGGGACTAGGAGCAAAAGTTAGCTATGTAAGAAGGTAAAGAAACCATCCAGATTTTGGTAATCATGACTCTGTCATCATTTTGGTCCCTATATGCAGACAAATATTCTGAACACTTCTCATGGAATATTTCTCAGGCATTTTTCTTGTTATCTGTTGAAAATGTAGGTATGCTCCTGCCCCTATAGAGGCCACTGAGAGGTGGAAACTGTCATCATCTAGCTGGGGAGGAAAAAGCTGCTGCTGCTCTGTTTGATGCTCTGGGTCTGATTCATGTGAAGCAGTTGGGGAGGAAAAGTCCGAGAGCTACAAGAGCAGCCTGAAAAGGCCCCTGCCCGTCCCCAAGGCTGGCTGAGAGCCTGTTGGCAGGGCCTCTAACTCTGTAGGAGCCTCCTACTCTGCTACTGGCACAGAACTCGCTGCAGGACCCAGCCTTCTCTGTGCCCCTGGGAACGCAATTAATTGGTGTCATTTTTGGAAGTGCCTTGCCCAGTTTTCAATAACAAACTTCCAGGGGAGACTTTGCGACCACCACTGACATTGGGACTGACAGCTCCACCCACAAACAGCCACACTGCCAGCCATTCCCAAGCTACTGTTTCCCGAAGGAAACAGGCTCTGGGTTAGGTTATGTGCTGTATTGCCCATGCATGGCTGGTACAGGAGGGGGGTGGTTCTTGGGATCAGCACTTGAACTGAACCTGAGCATAAATCATACTAGGTCGGCAGACTGATGGGGAGCAACAGTGATATCTGAATCCTTGTTTGAAGCAAAAATGCCTAAGTTCCCTCTGTGTGCCAGAGACAAACATGACACCGTTCCTAACATTTTCTAGCACTGTCTCTGTCATGCAGGAAATTATTGACAAACAACTCCAAGTTATGCAATACAAATCCACCTGGTGTACACCTCATGCTGTAATGCCTTTCATCCATTCACAGCATCAGTGGTTTTCAGACAGATACCAAACAGTTGATCCAGGGGTGGTTTTTTTCAGAGGCTTCTTTTCTTGGTTCCTCAAATGAAAAAAACGTAGATCTATAGCTCAGCATGATCAGTTTTCTCACAGTCCTCAAAATTGCTTAGAAGCAAAGAATTTATAAGACCTAGTGAACTGAGTTTGTCCTCCTTGTTCTCCTTAAACATGCACATTTAAGGGAGAAGCTGAAGGAGCAAAGTAATTAAATAGGACAAGTACGCTTGACAGACACGTCAAATATGCCTGACATCAAACTGAGGTGAAATCAGCTTTGCCTTTGTATTGCATCTTGAAGGGAGGAAGAGATTTCTGATCTTAAAATGACTGAAGGACATCTTCTTTGCTTACCCTACACGGAATGACTCGGGCGCTTTAACAAGTACAGACAGGGCAGTGTCCAGCTAAAGCAATTGGTAAGGAGCATTAAAGGTGTGCAGAGGTGCAGAGCTCAGTCTCCTGGTTAGCATGTGATTCAAAACAAAGGGCCACATCTGCAGATGATCAAACTAATTTCATTGTAACCCAAAGACAACACCGGTCTGTTTGCTTACAGGACATGGCCAACTCACTTTCCCACACATTTTTGAGTAATGCACTAGAGACTATCACAGACTACAACTTCCATTACAGCTTTGACCTAACACTTTACAATATGCCATGTACCCCTTCAAAGAGATGAACAAAAAGTCAACACAGGCAAAGTTCTGGTTAGGGAGTTTCAAATGTTCCACTTTTAGATATATTATCTAGCAAAACACTACCTGTAAAGCCCACTGACGTGCAAAATTAAAGGATTCTTGTTCTTGATTTTGACTCTTGATATTAATGAATTATTTTTCTTAAAATACTGCCACTGATGAAGATTATGTTACCTTGCAGCAACCCTTGTCTGTAGATTTATAGAACATTGAACTATAGCAGTCCCTCCACTGGAGAACTCTAAATGTTTAATAAATGCACATAAACTAACCTCAGCACTTACCCAAGGAACAGAAGAATCATTCTGTGTTTCTGGATCCTGAATGTGCCAGAGCCAGTGGAAGGAGCAGCTCTGGTTGTGATTCCTGAGTGCCTCCCTTTCCTCCCTTCCTATTTGTCTTCCGGCATGCTGCTGTGATCCCAGGGACATTTTTCGTCAAAAGAGGGATCCCCTTCATGTCTAGCATTTCACAGAGCTGAGTGCCTGATCAGTCCAGATTTGGATCAACCTAAAATCATTAAAAACCAGCTTTTTTCAATTGGAATGTTTCCACTGAAAACTACTGGCATTTTCTAAAAACTGATCTAATTCACCTCCAAGTGGAATTAATGCTTTAGTACTTAAGACAGATATTTGGACTCAAGCAACTATAAAAAAGCAAGTTTTTTCTTACCACTGCTGAGTAATTAATGCATCTAATTTCTAAATTGATTTCTCTTGAATTACATACAGCTGAGGAAGTCAGCAAGACAAAGAAATTATGTTTGTTTACAATCAAAAAGTCAAATTGGGATGAGATTGAGAAATCAGATTTCAACACCTCTCCCCCCATCAAATTAGTTGATCCAAATTGTGCTTGCTTGAGTTAAGTAAGAAAAAAAATTTGCAACATATAATGCAGTTCCTTAGAAAGTTTTTTATCAGTGAAAATATATGTATTTAGGTAAGGGACTATGTGGAAGTAAACTCTCCTAAAGAGTTCTCAGGCCAAATTTACTCATTATTGAAGATGATAAAACTATTTTGCATCAAAGGGTCATGTTGGATGACACCTGTGATGCATAATCATCAGCTTTGAATGAAGCTTTGGACCATCAATTTTCAGCAAGCTGATTTCTTAAGGAATAAGGCTGATTCATTCAAGATAAAAGTTTTTGTAGGAAAGTGTCAATTCTGACATTTACTTTTACCCTTAAAAATTTTCAAATGTGATAAAAAAGTTTCAATGAAACTATTTTTCTAATTACAGCATATTTCTATCATGTTTACAGAATTTCCCCATGTTGAAACACTGTCCATGGTTTGAGTAATATAATTATGAAAATTGGTGAAATATTTCAAAGGTTTTGAAACAAAAAATTGGCACAAATTAAATTTCTTTCTTAAATTTCTTTCTTAAAAAAACAAAAGAAGTAAATAAGCAACCCCCAAAGCCCACCAAACCCCAGGATTTCACCTCTTGGTCCCTAGCTAAATTAAGTTATTTTATTTGCTTGGTTTTTCCTAAAAAATCTGGGTCAATATATCTACATTTAGCACATAAGTTCGTTTCAAAACACTGACTAATATTTGTACTGTTTCTTTTTTTTTTTTTCCAAAAGACCCTGATTAAGTTGTGAAAGAAACCAATGTCTTAAAGTTCAGCACCATGAGGAAATTACAGATGGTGCATCAAGCCCATGAGAGCCTCACTAACAGAAGGGAATGGGCCTGTAGTTATGAAAACACAAAAAAGGTCTAAAAATTCCAGTGTGAATTCCATAGGCTGTTCTCAGCCCTCCAGCAAAAATTAGCACCAGGGAAATTTCTGCAGTTGAAAGCCTCAACACCAATCTCAAGTTCTACTATTAAATGTTAGCATCTGTGCTTATATTGTGTAGAAACTCCAGAAGATCTCTCACTGAATAGATATGATCCATCAATAACAACTTATTTTTTATGTTGGCCTGCAGCCTCATCTGGGTAATTAGGGGACAAGTTTGTGTCGTTCAACATCTTCTGTTCCAAGGTAGTATCAGGTCACTTTCACCCCCTCATGCACACTGTCACATTAAATCCCCCATGAACTAGTTATCATAATTTGCATCTGTCTTCCTGAAGCAAAAAGTGGCCTGGGGCATGTTCTTCCATTGTTGTTTATTGGTTTAGCATCTCTTGGTCCTGAGAATACTAAGTTTTAAAATACAGACACGTATATGGCAAGCATAGATGACAGTGACATATATGCTCCTGCTATGACCTTCATTTCCCTTAGCTTAAAAACTAATTTTAGTCACAACTGAGCAACTCCACTAGCATTGCAGGGGTAAGAAAGGCATAACCAAGACTGAAACAATCTTCATTTGTAATTGCCCTTCTCACCCTGGCACCTTATGTGAGTATATTTTGTATTATGAGTATATTTGTATATTTGTATTCTCAGCATGTTTAACAAACAACATCTGCATTCAACTGTTTGCTTTGTTAGAAACAGCAAGACGGCAAACAGCACAACACGAGACTGTCCCTGCAGGTGAAAAGGACTTGCCTCTTCCCAAAGGACCTGGATCCAGCTGCAGTATCCTGTTACCTGCATTGATTTTTGAGCTGCTGCCTGGGTTTCAATAGGATCAGATACGATCCTTCCACACTGTCCTTGTGCCAAGGCTTGGTCTGGTGTCCTGAGAGTACAGGTATTCCCCACCTCCCTGGACTGTCCTCAAGACGGATGATCAATGCCTGCACAACGACAGTGCAGTGACAAAATGGCCTCTCAACTCCCTCACTTTCCTTTGGATAATTTGTTACTGTCCTTGTCTGTTTAGTGATGCATTTTATAGTGGCAGCCGATTCTTCCAAGCTTAATAATGCAGCCAAGCTGCTTTCTGACATTATCCCAACATAATCACTATAATTCCTTCTGTTTCCAATATAGGTCAAGTTCTGCCTGATTCAATAAAATACCATTTTTAAGTGAGCATCATTCATCTTAGGGTGCATTTGTCTGTTTCATTTTGGTAATTGGTATCTATCATTTTTTGTTTGCTCTTTCACATTTTCCTTGCTCCTTAATTATCTAATCACACTATGGATCATTAAAAAGCTGAATCCCTGTTAAATAAGGTGATCATATGCAGAAATTTCTTTGCAGTTTAATTTCCATTCTTTCAGGCTACAGAATTCCTGGAGTTGAACAAAGAAGTTAGTTCTGATTTTCAGTTATAAGCATAGAAAAGAACAGGAAATAAAGGCTCTAGCTGTACTCAAATCTGAAATTGAATAGAAGTGGAAATAATTTTAAAAATAAATGGACTAACAGAGATGCTGTAGGGAGCACGGGGACTGGAAATTCAATATTTTGTTCTGTGGTGTATGATAACTTTTGGAATGTGGAAAACATCACCAATGTTGGAGAGGGAAACAGACAACTGCAGGTATAAGAGATTGTACTTCTCTTTATTATTAGATGTATCTGAGCCCCATCTCTAGATTGACAGACATGCAAGTCAAAGAGATTTGCAATGAACAAATAAAAAATAAACACTAGCTGCTTTTTGTGACTATAAGTGGCTTTAGCTTAGAAGGGGCCTCTCAGCCACAGGCAGATGCTCCTCAGCAGATGAGGGCCTAAATGTAAAGACTTAGCTTGGAAGAAGCAGTTTTTCAGACAGTTCCAAATATTTGCAGAAAGGATGCATGATAAAAATTGGCCTGGTCTTCCATATATCTCGGTGGGTAGTAAAAAGTTGCAAAAAGAGGTTGTATTTTGTATCAAAAAATGAAATTTGCTTAAAATAATAAAAGCTAAAATTCTGAATTTAAATTAATTAATATGTTAAATACTGTATTCTGCTTCTAGTGAAACACTTAATAAAGTCTAAACATAAAATATAAATATATTTAGTACATGTACTGATAAATATAACATATTATTAATATTTTACTTAGTCAAAATTATGTGAATGAAAACAATGCAACCTAAATTAAATTATCAAAACAAGACAAACCCAAGCTATTTAAGTCTGTTCCCTATTGAACATGTGAAAAAAATGGCATATTTCTGTGAAATATATGGAGAGGGAAATCACATTTTTAGGGAAAATGGGTATACAGATGGTTTTGCAGCCACGTTTCCAGCAGACATTTTTAAAAAACACTCTACTTACTGTCTGATGACAATTGAAAGTTCAGCTTCTACTGTACAAACAGATGAATACTGAAAGTACTCACAAGTAATTATTATATATTATTTATTCTTACTTGTATGCCCAGTGCTCTTACAGCTACATAGACCCAGCAGAAGGAGTGGTGCCTTCCCAAGAGTGCAGCTGGAAGACTTTGATCTGTGACAAGCTTCCTATTCCTTCCAATAAAATAAATATAGAGCTGAGGTCTACCTCCTTATGTTCTGCTGAGAACTGCCGAGAACTGCCAAATAAAATTAATACAACCCTTGTCTGATTTGACATTTTTTGCTGGGCTGGCCTAGAAGAAACTTTTGCCACCCTGAAGAGCAATTCAGGATGATGTGATTTCTTACACTGATTAAGTCTTTGACATGACTTCTTGAGGGATCATGTCTTTTGAAGATAATAACTATTTTATGTAAGTGTGCTGTGATTTGCAAGTGTATCCATGTGGAAAAAAAGGCCAACTCCACACTAGCAGGGACAGCAATTAGGGTTGTGAGTTCCTGAAAGAGCAGTCACTAGCTTTTAGTTGACTTAGAAGATGACTGAAATCAGAATATGAGATGAGGTTGCTGTGCAAGAGGTGATTTTAAAAGTAGTCAAGGAATGATTCAAATAACAAGTGAAGTGGAAACAGAGCTGTCTTAAGGAAAAGAAAGCATTGAACTTTAGATTTTCCCTATCATTTTATTTTATGCACTCCAATTCATGGAGGCCCAGGAGACTTCATCATTTCTCCAGAGTCTCTGCCTGTACAGGGGAGCTTCTGCAAGCGTATCAGCCTCTTGATCTGGACACAGAGAGAGTCTGACCTCAGGCACTGGGGGAAGTGGAGGCAGACTTTTTCTGCTGTTTCACTGCCATTTGTAATAGTGTGCATGTGACTAGTGCTCCAAGGTATCAAAAAGTTTGTCTACAACACCTGTTAAATATGGAAGCTAGCTGGGTTACCAGATCAGACTCATCCAAGACAGATGTATATACATGGGAAGCAGGAAAACTCAGGTTTGCTGGATGCTTTAGCCTGTACCAAACATCTGCCTTGGGTGGACTGTGCTGCCTAGGACTGTCAGGGCTGAGCACACAGCAGCCCAGTCCAGCTGTCCTGCATGGAGCTCTGCTGAGGCCTGAGCATGTCCTGCTGCAGCAGTGCAGACTAGTGCTTCTCAATGCTTAGGGACAAGATCCACTAAGTTGTCTTTGTTGTTCTCACCAGAGGAAAGGGGGAAAATTGCCAGCAAGACACAATAGGTTTCCCTCTTCTAAAATTTTCTGGCTCTGGTGCCCAGAGGACACCACCAGGGGACTGTGAGGGCCATTCATTATCTCTCTGCAAGACGTCCAGTGAAGTACTGGGACAAATCAGACACTCTCCAAACCCTGGAGAAACCTGCTGTAATTCTGCATTTTTCTGGAAAACAGCGTGGTGTTTGTTTTTGTTTGGAAGAAGCTGCTTCTTTCCACTGTGACCTGTTTATATAAGAGGACAGGATAAACCAGTTTCCAAAGATTCTCTTATTTTCTTCGGTGCTGGCTCCCTTCCTCCATTTAAGTCTGCTTTGAATACGCCTTTTAAGTCCACTACTGAGTACATTTATCACATTTCCCAAATATTTCTTTTGTAATTCACTGACTTGACTGTTCTGGAAACTGCCACATTATACTAAACAATTATTTTAAGGCGAAGATATCTGGGGTGCGGGGGGGAAAAAGACATGTATTTTCACAGAACTGTTCCTTTTTCTTCAGGCTTTCAAGATTTATTTTTTTTCCTTAGAGCGCAAAGTAACCAAGAGTAACTAACTGAAACTAAATCAATAATTTAATTAAAAATAATAAATGAGGAAAAATAAGATTGATCACTAAAAAGAGAGAAACCATCTAGCTTTCATTCTGTCTAGTAACAGTTTTTATTAATCTAATCAGACTAAAACAGGTGAATTTAGACATTCTTGGGGTGAACAGGAAAATATAAATATCTCTCTGACCAATGGTCATCTCCTTCTAAGGGACTGAAAAGATTAAACTGTTCAGATTGCATAAAGCAAACGTGTGCATCATAATCCCATAAGGGTAAGAAAGAGTAATAATGCTTGGAGCACATGAATTTTCACATGAAATATTCTAAGACAGAGCTGCTGGAAGCCTCTTAAGGTAACAATGGCTATAAATTCATATATTACATGTAAATAACCTTGCTGTCAACAAACACAGGGAAATTTTTAATCACAATAATTATTTTAATCTTTTCCCAATTTAAAAAATAACAGAAAGGAAACTGGGGACTTGTCTTCTAGTTTTGTATTTGTTGTTAGTGGTACTGTGTGCTCAATACAGGCAGCAGTGCAATAATCAGAATGAGACTGTTTATCCTGCCAGCTGCTGACATTCGCCCCGTGCTTCCCCCATCTTCTTAGGCTGCACCTGGGCCCCTTTGATAACTGGTCCCTGGTGTAGTTGCATGCTGAATAGCTACATCATTTCTTCCCTCACCTTTCCATCTCCTCCTGTCTTGACTGAAATGCCACCATTTTCACAATGGTGGCATTTTGATTATTTTCTGTCCTCATCAAGAATTACAATAAATGCTGTTATTCCTCACTGATAATGTCTGCTTGATCCAAATGTGAAAAGAGAGGTTGTATGGTCCACATCTTGGTCATCTCTCACCTCTTACTGCAACTTGGTTCTCTGTAGCTTCCTCTCATACAGCTACCTGTTCTTTCTGAAGAAGAGCTGGGGAAGAAAAAGTCTGCATTACATATTTTCCTATGAATGTATGCACCCTCGTGGCCTTTTCCATATTTTTGTCTCTGTTTTTGCATGAGATTAAAGCACCTCAGTTCTGAAGTTCTCCACCTCATTATGCTCTAATCAGCAACTATTATCCATGAAAGAGAAACTGATTATTTTTCTGACTAATTCCAGAAAACATCAGTTCGCTATTCAGCATCCATGAAATAGGAAAGCAGAAGGCTAAAAACTAGTAAGAAAGGAGTAGGAAATAGAAAACATCAGTAAGTCTTTGCCAAAGTCTGCAATGCACACACACCTAGAAAACTGCAAGGAGTTTTGATAAATCAATGTTTAAAAGGATACAGTGAAACTAGAACAAATACAAAATTACATCAAATAATATTTTTAAAATATATAAATTTATGATTGCCACACAGAAGATGAATGAGGAATAATTATTGACTGTTTTTCACAGTACTGAGAGACATCAAACGTCTCTCAGTACATCTCACAGGACTGAGGGACATCAAATGAAATTATCAGGTGACAGGTTAAAAAAAAGGAAATACTTCACAGGCTGTTTTTAAATTGTGGAATTCATTGCCACAGCATGCTGCAAAGGGTGTTGAGAAAGCTGAAAGTACAAGTTTGCTCAAAAAGGAATTAGAAAAATGATTGGAAATAAAGCCTACTAAGACCATTAGACAGAAAGGTATAGTTAATTTGTTTGTGAAAATTCCTAAACATTATCATTCTTATTTTCTTTCCTTCCCTCTTGCTGGGACTCCTTTTCTTCTCCTCTTCCCCTCCTACAGGCCACTATTCCTACTGCAATCCTCCCCGTCCTTCACCTCTTTATGGAATTCCTGGGTACTGATTTGTCCTGAAAACACATTATGATAAGACTTATACTTTTAGTGTATATGTCATGACCTGAACTGAAACATCACCTGGTTTTCTGAAGGTTTCATCATTTTTTAACATTTGCACACTGGTAAGAATGCCTCCAGGGATGAAGAAATGTGACTGTATCTTCCAGCTTCATAATATCATGCCTACATCTCGCTGACTTTCTTGTAGCAGCAGAGATCAATATGAAAACAAAAATAGGAGAAAGAAATAAGAGATGGATGGGTGCCCTCTGCATTCAGCATTGATCAAGAGAATGAGTTTTGCTTCTGAGTTAATGCAGAAAAGGTATGACAAGGATGGAGATTTCTGAAATCCTGATCAGAAGAGCTTTCATGGAAAGGATGCTCCATGCTGATGCCAGAGAGGGATGCTTCTGATGGAGGGTGCAAAAATATGGCCCAACATCTATCTAGTGACAGGACAATCATGTGGCAACTGAGCGTGGCACCTGGCACTCTCTGTCAAGCAGCCTGACACACCCATCACCCAGTGACAGCACTGATCTCTTAATTAACGTGATGGGCGTACATCTAGCCACTCCGAGCCAGCTGTCACTGCTGGAACAAACCATCCAGCCAGCAGCTGGGTCTCTGCTGTGTCTGAGGTGTCTTTCTGAAAGAATGTGGCAAAGCCTTTGTGAAAGGAAAAGGGGCACAGATAAAGTGGATCTTGTCAAGGTCTCATGGGATCCAGGCTGCGAGCCTGGTGTGCCTGCATTTTTGTGCTGCTTCCCATTCTGTGCACAAGGCAGAGGAGAGCACTGACAAATGGAGGCTTCTCCAACATGCTCAGTACATATTTTATGGCCAGATAAGGCTAATAGGACCGAATATTATTGAATCACTCTTACCACCCCAGATTATCTGGCCTAACCTATTGATTGATCTCAGTACCTGTTGCAAACATGTATCCTCATGAACAAGCATTCATTGATGAGGCAAATTATAAATATGTTTATGTCATGAAAAAGTAGGCAGATTTTCCTTAATATATGAATACATTGGTGCCAGACTTTTCAGTGGTGCCCTGCGACAGGGTGAGGAGCAATGGCCATAAACTAAAACTCAAGAAGTTTCACCTCAACATGAAGTAGAACTTCTTTACATTGAGAGCGGCAGAGCACTGGAACAGGCTGCCCAGGGAGCTCACGGAGTCTCTCTCTCTGGAGACATTCAAACCCACTTGGAAGTGTTCCTGTGTCACCTGCTCAAGGTGACCCTGCCTTGACAGGGGGGTGGGACCAGATGATCTCCAGAGGTGCCTTCCAACCCTAACTATTCTGTGATTCTGTGATTTTCCACAGTTACAGAAATGAATAAATATGCCCTTATTCCTAAAGAAATACATATATACAGTCAGCTATTTTGTCCGTAGTCTTTACTTATTATTTTCTCTCAGCAGAACCAATGTCTCTTTACTTAAACAACCAGACAAAAGGTGCCCAGTACTGAACACATCTGTTTAACAAGCTTTGTAAGATAAATCTTGCAGAATATATATTTGGAAGTACATTTCCAAGACAGCTAAGTGCTCAAGTTTTTCTTTTAGCTTTCAGTGTGCTTTTGTGTATTTCAAGATCAAGGAGATTTATGGGATTTGAGCTTGCTGAACTAGAAGAAAGGGGACAGTGTTACAGCCAACAGCTGATGATTTGACCTCTGCTCATCTTTGTAGAGTCTCTGCTTGGAACAAGAGGAGTTGAAATTAAACAAAGATGGCTAAAAAGTATAAATCCAACTACTTTCATCATACAGTATTTTTGGGGCTACAAAATTACTGAACATTCAAAAATAACCCTAGTAAGTGTCCTTGGAAAATAATTGTATCAAATTATTAATCTACATTTAATAAATTGGTTTGACTTGTACTGCAGCTGCCTGCAGCAAATACCTACTTTACTAAGAAGTTCAAGACTCCAGAGTAATGTAATTTACATACCAGTCTTTAAGTACTACTAAGACTAATTGTCTTTGGGAGAGGGGTATAATACTGTCAGTGTGCTCCTGAGGTATCACCTTGTTAGTAGGTGCTGAAGTGGTTGAAGATATCCAGGATGCCAAAGTGGATGGGAAGTTTTCCCGGAGAAGACAATTGTCAGATGCCTAGTAGCAGTAACTGAGGATGGGACAAAATTATGAACCTGATTTTGCCTTCTTTCTAGAAGGCAATGACATAGGTTACATAGGAAAATGGAGCCCCAGGAATGACAGGTACAGAGTTACCCAGGGACATTCCTTGGTGTTTCAATGGCTATTCAGACCATGCCTGTAAGCACAGTACAGCTTGAGAAGGAAGGCTGAGTTTACAGAGCAACATGATTTCCCCTCTTTAACGGGTAAGGAATCACAGTCAGAAGAGAATGTTCCCACTGCAATTGTAGCAACCCACTAATAAGGACGACCAGAGGGGAAATCAAGCCATGCAATATTTTTTTTTAAGAGTAATTACTATAAATCCAAAAACCTACAAGATATTTTCGTGTCATCTAAGTCAGTCAGTTCATGATTCCTCATCGCTCCGCAAACACACACCAGGGAGTGATATTGATTTGTAATATTTTTCTATATTTTGAGCATGGCATGGGGAAGAGGATTTTTAAAAAACTCCAACAAAACAAAACAGAAAGAGCAAGCGACCACGGGGAAAGACTCCTAAAATCAAATATCCTACCAGGGAAACCTTACAAGGAAGATTAAGTCCATGAGCCTATGCTTAGTTGAATTAGTGACAAAAACCCATACTGGTCTGGATGAGACAGGTGGGCCAAATGGGAGACAAAATAATTCAGGGCTGTGTGTAAAGGAAATGCAGGGAACCAGTGTGTCCTCAGCCTACAGTCAGCAAAGGAAGCTCTCATCCACGACAGCAGATTTCCCAGACAATAGCTGTGCAAAATGGAGAAGATGAAGGAAAATGAAGCTGTTGTATAAATCAGGAGAATAACACCGTATTTCCTCAGGTTGTTTGTGCAATCTCCTCCAGGGATTTATCTTATACATAAAACACTTTGAAAAGGCAGGTGGCCCAAGTGAGGAAAAGTTAAGCAGACACTGCAGTGCGCAAATGAACAGTTTGACAGCGAGCAGACGGAATATTTTGTGTAATACCTATCTTAAGCTTCAATAACTCAACTGGCATTCAGAAGTGTTTCTCTTCTTTCTCTTTCTTTTATACTAGACTCCATGTTACAGAGTAACTTTGAAAGAGTAATAATTAAGTACCAGACAAATATCAATGTCCCTCCAAAATTTAGTAAAATTTCCTCCAAAATTTAGTAAAGCCTTTACCCACTGTGGTTTTTCATCTACCTCATGAAATTAAGCAGACTAGGACATAACACATGAAGCACTGACAGATTTATAGCCATAGCTGAATTTCCATGAATATTCTGCTGCTTTAAGCATACATAGCTTTGCCAAAAAAAAACAATCTCAGGAAAAAAGTGGTCTCCTAGCAGGGTTGTTTTTGCATATATACAAAAAAGAAAATGAAAATGTTGTGTTTTCTTTGTCCCTTTTTGGAGAAAGCAGACAATGCGGAAGGCTGATACCCTGATGACATAAAAGGTGCCTATTTCAATCCAGGCCAATGTGCTCTGCCTGATTTTTGTAGATTTCTGATAGCTGGACAATGCCCTGATGGAAAAACCATGGTAAATCTCCAGACAAACTACAACTTGAGTGTTTGACCAGTGACAGAATAAGCACAAAGACAGAATTGATCTCTACAAGTAGTCTGATTATTTAAGAAGAGCAACCCCCATGGAAAGCCACTAGGGGATGTTCCAAGGTCTGAGAAATGGACTGCTCTGCCATGAAGCCTCAGTGAGCAGGAAGTAGCTCCCCACCATGGGACGACTGAGATACAACAAGAAACAGTGGCTTTCTAGCTCATATGTTGGATTTAACCTCTAGGTTGGTACTGTCAGGAAGAAGACAATGCAGTAACTGGGGCATTGCTGGCAGCTCTCTGCAATGGTGATCCATTCAGTGATCCACCATGTAGCAGTGACACGGCACACATGGAAGAGTGGCCTTCCAGCTTGAGGTTGCTGCATCTGGTCACCAGCACTGCTTTAATGCCTCTCAGACTACATCATTTCCCTGCAAAAAAAAAAAAGGGGTCAGAGTAGGATTCCATCACATAACAATGTTCTCACATTTTCTTAAGTCAGCTGGAACAGGCGTTTTAAACAAAATGTTAAGCTTCTTTTGAAATCTAATCAACCCAACACACAACAAGGTCACCGAACGATGAAGGAACGAGGGAATTTGCCAGGGCATGCCCATCTGAATGAAAGTGACAGTCATTCACCAAACTAAGCTACACAAATGCCGAAGGGAGAACATAAATCTGACACAAAAACCAATTTGCATTATTTCTTTTGGTTTTGTAAAATTATTTTCAGCATTACTTGGAGGGAACTTCTAAAAATGCATTTCAATTAATAATTTTCTCCATCTTGCAGTACCAAAAAATCTGATTTTTATCTTGACAGCACTCTTTGGAAATGTTCCTCTTTTGAATTGCAACTGCATATCTGGAGAAAAACTGGCATGCAAATAAGCCATTTCTGACAGAAGATCACAAACATTTTTTTTCCAGATGTCTTTTAAATATCCTATTTCTAACAACATTACAAGCTATTTAGAGACCTCAGCTTCTGGAATTGGTAGCTTTCAGTGGTGCATCTCAGAATAGAAATTCTGAGTGTGCTGAGCCAGCAGCCAGTTCCATGCCCTGAAAGGACCACTTGATGGGCCAAATCCTGAGAGCTGGGAAGTGTTTGTACATTTCATTCACTGCTGCAGCTGTTCAATTACCTTCAAGAGCAAAACCCACTTATTTTGTGATGGCTGTACATTCACCCTTTGCTTGGAAAAAGAAAGTATCTCCCATGGTGGGGGCAGATGTCAAACAGAAGGTATTTTTGAGATTAACAATTATTTTTGTTAATGAAAATAGACTGTCACTCTTCTTCGCTGCTCCCTCACACATTTTCAGTATTGCCCCCTTTTATGATCAAAGTTTGACTTCTGAAAGCCTCCTTTTGCTACAGCTAACTGGGACCTGATCTACTTCCTGTTTGCACTAGTTGAACAGAGTGGGTAAACTCTCCTAATTTAATGGTGACTAACAGACATCTGCCACAGTCTATGACTAACATTACTCTGTTTTTGTGGGAAGATGTGATTCCATTTCAGATCTTTAAGCGATTCAAACCACCCTATACAGAAGATATTTTGCCTTTTCAGCCTTTTTTTTCCTCTCTGGAAAGAAACTGGATCCCATAAAAATGTGATGAAGGGGGCTGCTCTTAACCAAAACATAAATTAATCTGTTTGGTGTCTGATGAAATGCAACAGAACGTAAGTCTAAACTTACTTTGCCAACCTGTACTGCTTTGCAAGGACTACCCATTTCAATAGGTTTAAAATTGTCTGTCAAGTTATGAGAAGGTTTAGCACAGGTTATCAATGGGTTGGAGCCTAGTTAGATAATGTTAATCAATGCATCTTGGCAACTGCCAGATGGGGTACTGTATTTCCTGGTGGCTTTAAAGGGCATATTACAAAAACATGCTAGAAACCAGAATGCATTTCCCTGTAGAAAATGAAAGTGATGGTAGATGACAAAGATTAGCAACTTGAGGAACTGGTTTTGGGCGTTATGGCTCATCTACCTACTAATGGATTATGTTTTCTGTTTCCAAGAAGAGGCCTTCATAATGTTAGTGTATATTTGGGGCCTCTTTTCAATAACATCATATCCTAATTTTATTATATTATTATTCTAAACATTAATGGTTTAATAATAATAGCATACATATGGTAATTTAAAATTAATAATTAATTATTAAGTATTTATTATAGAAGATTAATGTTTGCACTATTTAATGATTTTATCACTTCTGAGTTGGAAAGGTAAATTAACAAGCTGATACTCAGAAAGAATGAGCACATTCTGCAGCTGGAGAACCCTCCAGTTTGAGCTGCAATGGGAAGACGACAGTGTAATCTGTGGAGCAAATAGAATATGGCTGTACCCATGCACTCAGGCAGGCAGACACCTGACTTGGCAGCTGAGGCATCCTTCAAGAAAGATCTCAAGAAAGTGAACTTGGGAATCTGCAGACCAGTGGTGGTAAAGCAAGGATGGCCATGGCAAAGCAAATGCTATGCAAGACAGCAAACTAGGAACCAGCCTGGCTGGGATCCCATTCTCTAGTCACTTCCTTCATGTGTTGCCACAACACAGCTTTCCCTGAAAATCCTATTATGTTTTTACCGAGCTAATGAACAAATATAGGATAAAATCTGAAACTGTAATTTGCAGCAAACAGGCTTGTAGATGGTAGAAATACAGGTAGGTTTGCATGTGTGATTTGCATGATAAGGAGTGTTCTCACAGACCTGACTGTGAGTTGTAGGTCACAAGGAGCAAAGTTCCTATCTCTAACTGGGCATCAAGCCCTGCAAACTTAATAATCCTGTAGTGTGTTTTAATAGAATTAACTAGCTAAACAAAGAGCTTCCAGATGGTACCACACTACCAGTCCCAGGGACTTTCTAGGTTCAACTCCCATATTGATCAAAAGTGAAACTTGATCTACACCGCAGGGCACACAGGCTGTTGTAGAGCATTGCCTTAAGGACTGCAGCCTTTAACAGGGCTCCCCTGAGGCTCTGCCTTACTGGCTCAGGTCTTACTGTGAAGTGCGTGCGTGGGGTCAGCCCTTCTAAAAGGCCATTTCAAAACTGCATGGTTTTCAATGGAAAAGTAAGTGCAGCCCTACAGCACTCTGATTTTTGAGTGACAGCACAGCTCTGTGCTTCTAGCCTACTGCACTTAGCTTCTGCTTCACACCCATACCAGAGAGGAAGGAAGGGCTTTCGCAGACCATTGCAGGACACCCTATGGACCCTCCATAAATTATTGATTAAATAGCTGATTTTCCATGCATGCATGAGAAACACACCTATCTTTCCCTTTGGAGCTTAGGTGAGATGTTCATAATACAGCTTTTGCTAAAAATGTACTGGGCATGTATGAAACATGATTTCCAAGGGCTCTTAATCTGAAAATCAAGTGCTCATCACTGAAGCACTGAAATTTCTCTCCTAGATTTTAAATTGCAGTCCACTTTTGCTTCAGTATTAGAAGAGTCAAAAATCACCCCTCCCTCTCATGCTATAAGAAAAAAAACATACTTGTTCCATATCTCTCATTTGAAAACAGCAGCTTGCTTTTTCCCTTGATTTTTGGGTCAAGATCATACTTGGGAAATGTTAAACATCAATGCAAGAAATACAGGGTTCAAACAATACAAAGCAGTTGGAAAAGAGAAAGCAAAAAGGAAATACCTAGACAAGCATTTTTATTGTATCCAACATGCCACGTGCTGTAAATACTTCACGAATTTAAAAGAAAGACAACAACCCACATGTATTATCAATGTTACTTCCAACAGGAGAGTTGCAGGGAGGATGACAAAGAGCTCCACAACAACCTGCATAGAGCACTATATTATGCAGGGCAGAACAGTGGCAAATCAATCCCTACTGAGCTGCTTTTCCCTGTGCCATGCAGCAAGACACGTAACAGAAGCCTCTGTGGAAGGGTGTGCAGAGCACTGTAACAGGACAGGTTGTGGTCATATAGATTTCTTCCCTGCAAAGTAGGGACATCAAATGGTGATGTGCTTGAGAACCAGCCTGAGCCATGATCTCTCCCAGGGATGGGAGAATCCCTCCCTACGCCCTTCCCAAGGGCTTGGGAGGAAACAGTCCAATTCATTATTGTTTTCAGTCTTGATGAAGATTTTTCCCCAAGTTCGTCTGTTCCTCTGAGGCCATGCAATAATGGAAGAGGGAACTGAAGCCTATTGGCCTAACACTGGATAAACAACTCGACTGACTCTACAGACTCCTTTTAGTGAGGCACTGAGATGGAAGACAGTTTGAAATTCAGATTCCAGGGTGCACTTTCAGAACAAGTGATTAGAAAAGAATAATTTTGTAATCTAATTAGATATTATTCCATCTCAGTGTATTTGTGCTATGGAAGGACCAGGCACACACCAGGGCTTACTTCTACAAACTCCATGAAATCAATAGGAAGTGAGGAAGCTGAGACAGAAATGTCAATATTCTGTTGGATCTAGGCCAAGGCTTGACAGTGTAAATATGGTGGAAGATGGCACAAGATCCTTCCACAAAGAGCTAACTATGAAAAATAAGTTACTGAGAAGTGAGAAACAAGAGATTTCCCACTATCATAGTCTTAACCATGAAGATTTTCATGGTCAGAAGGAGTGTACAGAAGGCATCTTTGCTGTTGCAATAAAACCAGAAAACTTCAAGGAAAAAAAACACCAAACATTTCCTCTGTAGACAAATTAAAAGTGAATCCAGAGGTTACCATGGCTACAAAAGTCCATTTACTGTAGTAGTGTTTTCTAGCAGCTAAACACAAGTTTAAGTGATTAAGGAGAAAACACAGCGATGTTTATAACATTCCATTAGGTTTATATAATTAGATCTTTCAACTGCAAACCACCGCTGCTGACGGTTTTCTTGACTGTTCATAAAAGCCCAGTGGACTGATATAACCATTTTTAGAACCATCCATTGTATTTCTGCACCTCTGCAATCATTTGGGATCAAATGACTACTAGCATGTCATACATGGCAATTTTCAGAATCCAGAACACTCATTCTGGGTTACAGTAATCCAGTTGGCAGCTTCTGTGGATGGTTGGAGGGGTACACAAGAAAAGCTAATTCTTAGACCATAAGGCAAGCCAAAACCTTAGGCATGCAGCCCTGTGTGGGAGCCTCTACAGTCCTGCCTCCTAAAAGTAATCTTCCCATACACGCATGAGAGACTAAAGCAGTTTCTCTGCTTGTGGGACAGGCAGAAGAGGGACTTGTCATTTTATACACTAAGCTGAAAGAGGAGAAATTTCCATCAATATAAACTGCATGTGTGTGTATGGCAGCAGACTCCATCATTAAAATGTCATGTTGGATTGGTAGGTGAAAGGATCAGTCCCATCTCTCTCCATCGATGCAGTGGTCTCCTCCCAGAGCTCTCATGTCCATCACTCTCTTAAAGAAATGAAAACTGAAGTTTTGGCCATTAGGAGGGAGGGTCCTGGCAGTGTGCATCAGCCAGCTGTGATGGGAGCCTGTTTTTGGCACAAAGCATGCTAAGAGTTGGGAGACATTGTCATCGCTGCAACCCATGGACAGAGAGGGCTCTGTGGGTTTCTTCAGTCTCTGGACTGTTCCCATGAATTCTTTTACTGGGAGCCCATTCTGATAAACTTCTCTTTCTGTCCTGGGCTTCAGAGCAGTCCTTGTAGCTGTTGTGTTTCACAGAAAAGAAGCAGCAAATTGAAGACATTTGAGTGTCCATGGACACTTTCATAGAAGCTGGGTGCTAAGGTGAATTCTACATCACCTGGATGGACACCTGGATGGACACCTCCATCCTTCCAAAAATCAAAAGTGTATTTCAGTGTCCCTATACAAAGAACCTGTCAACATATTTGAAATGGCTTTTTTTCCAGTCTTAACCATTGTGTGAGAAGATCCACAAAGGGCATCCCTATTTTTTTGTTTTGCGAGAGCAGCATATAAAACAGACAACATTTGTGAAGAAGAGTCTGTGGTTTTCTACATGCCAACCCAGCAAACTGGATTCATGATGTTCAAGCCGGTCACTCACTACCAGCAAAAAAAGTCATGTCTTCCCATCACGGTACTCTGAAGACACAGGGTAGCAAAGATCAATTAAAATGATAGCTTGGCCTACAGAGCTCTGATTTCTGGTGACCAGTGAGACGAAAGGAAACCAGTGCAATGCTCAGATGACAGGCTACATTGGCAGAGCTTGCAACTAAAAAAAAAATCCATTTGTATATCAACTTAGTAATTTTTTAATATCATCAATAAGACACTTGACATTTTTGAAAGTAGAAATGCAACTTAAATCTCAGCCTTCAAAATACACTGGGCTTTCCTGTTTACTTAAAGATGCACAGAAGATGGATTCTTTTCTCTGGATTTGCCTGTATACATTATATAGAACTTTAAAGTTTGCAATTAAAAAAAAACTGAATAGGACGTAAGATTAATCTTTTAAATACCTACACAATCCAGCTTTTATAATTTTCCATGTTGTGCTATAGTCCTTGAGAATCATCAGAAGGTCATTAATCTTCCTTTTTTAAAGACAGAAACATTCAGTGCTATAAAATTTGTTAAATCTGTAGCACTAACAGATCTTCAGACCAACCTAAACTGAAAGTTTGCATCAAAAAATGCAAATAATATGCCCTCTACCCCAGTTCCATACAATCAGTCCACAGAACCCGACTACTGCTTATTTTGAAAGCACTGCTGTGAAAGGGTAGGCTCGATAGCTGCTATTGCTGTTGACAAGGGAGTAAAGGACTGTCGTTCTAATGAGTGTTTGTACAGTAACCAGCACAGCGGTATGCCAAATCACAAATATTAACCCTGATCAGAGATTTCAAACATTCTTGTAACATCAGACAGATCATTCTGACTGCTGCACAACCAGGGACATCAGCTGCTGTATGAAATCCTTAGATTACTCCAGGGATACTTCTGAGTCATGTTTAACTAACCCAGTCACGGCACGGGTGTTTTCACTTGCCTCGTTTTTCTCGTGCCACGATATTGCTTTTAAATCAGCGGCAATTTTGGAAGAATGGTTACTTCACTTGAGAAACCAACCCATGCGCTGGAGGCGCTGAGCCCCACACCCTGAAGAGAGCTGGACAGGCAGGAGCGCGTTATGTCCCACGGCCAGTGCAAAGCCTCCACGGAGCCCGAGCCGGGTGGTAGGGCCTGCCAAGTGCCAGGTGTCCCACGGCCCTGTGCTCCAGCACCTTCCCCACTTTCCTCCAAGGGCTGCCCCGGCGCTGGAGCTCTGTGTCCTGCTATGGGGCAGCGACACGAGGGCTCCCCCTGCTCACGCTGTCCTCAATGACGAGCTGTGTGGCCCCGGCCACGCTGTCGGGGCTCGGACCCACCGGGTTAACACCTCGGCGCCTTTCTCCTCCCAGTCCGCGGGAGCCCTTCACCCTCTCCCCGCACGGCGGGCGGTACTGGGGGACCCGCAGGCACCGAGGCCAGCGCTCCTGCCTCCGCCTGCACCAGCTCCAGCACCGTGGCGGAGAACAGCTCCGGCCGAGACCGGGGGCCGGGATCGGGGGCCGGGATCGGGGGCCGGGATCGGGGGCCGGGATCGGGGGCCGGGATCGGGGGCCGGGACCGGGGGCTGGAGCGGTGCTGGGGGCAAGGACCCCCCTCCCGGCGTCGGAATGCAGCGGCAGCCCCACGGTAGCCGGCGCTGTGATTTTAAATGGGCGGAGCGGCGGCGAGCGGCGGCGAGCGGCGGGGCGGACGGTGGGCGGCCCGCGCTGGCCCGCGGCGCCCATATAACCCCACCTCCCGAGCGCGGAGTGCCGCGGCAATTGGCTGGATGTGGTACTTGGAGATGTTGAGCTGGCTCCTT
Source organism: Aphelocoma coerulescens (assembly GCF_041296385.1). Classification (NCBI taxonomy): domain Eukaryota; kingdom Metazoa; phylum Chordata; class Aves; order Passeriformes; family Corvidae; genus Aphelocoma; species Aphelocoma coerulescens. Next base: position 50,732,186 of record NC_091016.1, read on the forward strand.
CCCCCCATGTCCCTGCACACACACAGGGGCGGGTGGTGCGGGCGGGAGCGGGAGGCAGGGCTCAGCCCCGGTGGCGGCGGCGGCGGGGCTTCCCCTCCTCGCTGCCTGCCCGCCGCCGTGCCCGAGCCGCTCCTGCTGCTGGGCTGCTGCCTGCGGCCGCAGGACCCGGCCGAGCCGGGCGGAGGGGAGCGCGGGCGGCTGCTGGCGGCGGCCGAGATGATGGCGGAGGGCGGCGGCGGGCCGGCGCGCAGGAAGGCACTATCGCTGCTGGAGGCGGCCCGATCCCGCTACGAGAGCCTGCAGATCTCCGACGACGTCTTCGGGGAGTCGGGCCAGGACAGCAGTGGGAACCCCTTCTACAGCACCTCGGCCGACTCCCGCTCCGCCGCCTCTTCCCAGGACGAGGAGGATGACGAGGAAGACGAGGGGCGCCCGGGGGTGCCGAGCCCGCGGGGCAGGGCGGCCCGGCGCCGCGCTCCCCGGGCGGCGGCCACCCCGGCGGAGCGGCGGCGGCAGCGGCAGGTCTGCGGCGGCAGCGCCGTCCCAGGCGGCCCCGGCCCTGTGGAGGAGGAGGAGGAGGAAGCGGAGAAGGGGGGCTGGACCCGGTCGCTGCGAGACGTCCCACCCCCTCATTTCAAGGATGGCAGCGGTACGAGGAGAGCGGGCTGCCGGGGCCGGGGGCGGCGGGCTCGGGCGGTCGTGGGGATGCCTGCGGGGGTGCCCGGAGCGCGGCCCCCACGCTCGGGTCGCGGCGCAGCCACGAGAGGGAAACCCCTACACGGGCTCAGTTGCCGCTTGGGCTGCTGCCCGGCGCCGGGCCTCACGGGCGGGGGCACGGCAGGTGCCTCTTGGCAGGCCCCTTCCCGGGAGCGGCCCCGCTGCCTGGCCGCAGGTGCCCAGGGCTGGGCGCGGCGGTCAGCGGGAGGGTGAGGAGAGGCCGCGTGTGCTTAGTCACAGGCATCCCCTCCCCAGCGGGCAGCAAGGTTCCCCATGGAATGAGGACAGGCGCTGCCCCGAGCAGGGTGGGTGCCTAGGCCCCCGCCGTGGCTCCGCTCCGGTGTGCGGCTGGCTCCTCGTTCGCACTCATAGGTGGGGAAAGCCGCTGGTCAGGGCACTGCGGGTCACCTGCCCTGCGCTGTGCAGTAGGGCTCTGGGATTGGGACTGGGATTCCCCCTGGCTGCAAGGTTTCCTGTGCAGCCATCCCTAAACTTAACCCTCCTTGTGTGGCTTTTGGCCAGAGCGCATACCAAGAGAGTGGTGAAATGACACAGCGCGACCTACAGCAGCAGTGCGCTGCACGGAGATCTCCGTGGAATGGCTTGTGTAGCAAGTTGCACCATTGGTTTGCCGAGGGAGCCATTATAACATATATCTGCAGGCCTCGACAGCCAAGTTGACTGTGTAGCAGACCAGCAAGGCATTGCAAAAAAAGAGTAATGGTTATGAAAAGCTGGGATGTGAAATTCAACATGTGCATCTCAGAATAGGATGGGATGATTGCTGTCAATTGAGTGGACAGTTTGCCTGTCTTAAGGTTGCTTCTCTTTGCTTTTTTTTGGTAGTGTTTAATTCCTTCATTTGGCTGTTAAAAGTAAATGGCCAAGAATGCTGCTGCACTCGGTGTAGTGTGCTGAAATTTGTGCAGTGGGGCAGGCAGAAACCTATCTGAGGAAGCAGCTTGGGATGGTTGGAGAGGAAGGTGGAGCTAGCACTGAAGCCCAGAGAAAGTTCAGTTCTGCTTCTGACAAATGTGCAGATAGAAGCTGTGTTTGCTTCTAGAAATATCTGAACCTTGTAAAATGTTTAAAAATCACTGTTATGTGCCTCTATAAATAACTCCTGAGTTTTATTGAAGGTTCTTATTCATAAACATATCTAAGATGACATTCTGGACTATAAACTTCATGATGTGATGGTATTTCAGCATTGATTGTCATCTAATTTCTCTGCCTTTGATGGCTTATTTCATCATATCATTACTTTATAGTAATATCCTTTTTAACACAGAACTGGGATTAGTGCTTTAATACTGGTTTGGAAAGGAATTGAGTTGATGAACTGTTAATTCAGGAATTCATATTTCCTTTGATATAAAGGAGTCTGATTAATGGTTGACAGGGACAATGCAGATGTCTCTTGAGGAAGGCCTTGTATGGATATTGCTGTGAATATTTTCTTCCACTAATAGATGCAGAAGAGGATACTTCTGCCCTTTCATTCTGTTGATTGTGATGATGATGATAGATGCTGCATGCTCTTCATAGAATGGTGATTTGGTTTGGCAAAGTTCAGGTAGTGTAGTGATTTGATATGTGGGAGACATTTACCGTCTGTGATATTTTTATTTTTGACTACTCAAATTCCAAGCTATGGAAACTACTGCATTGTATATAACTAAGCTCTTATAAATCTAGTTTGTAGATTGACTGACTTTAGGCAGGTATCATCATCGGAGTCATGCTAAATGTACTTGTGCTGGCACCATTGTTGCTTCATGGGACAGCATTCTGACCCAAAAGTTTGTATCTATACCTGCTGAGGAAGAGGTCTTCACTGAGCTCCCTTGCAGTGACAGCATGTCTTTCACTCCCTTATGGCGTACAGCAAGAAATACAGGGTTAGACAGAGCACCAAGAAAACTGTATTCTTGGTTCAAATGTATGTAAGATCCTTTCTCTCTAGGTTCTGAGATTAAAAGGAGTAGGTTTACATGACACTGAGATAAAAATTACCTTTGGTTAGCACCAAAACTTCAGAGTGCAGCGTTTTGGTCAAAATCTCAAGGTTTGGTTAGGGGCAGGTACTTGACATCATCTGGTGTCAGAAGACAAATGTCTCATGAGACTTCAGCCTCATTGATGCTGGAGATAAATTCTTGAAACAGACTAGGATCAAACCTACTGTCAAGCTCTTTGGTTTGGGAGACTGCTCCTTCATGAAAGGGATTGTGTGGAGGAGGAAAAGGTTTGAGTTAGTTAATGAGAATGAGCTAGAGCTCCCAAGAGGAAGAATAAAGAGCCACTTATAAAGCTTGTGGTCTTTTTAACTACAAGTAGAAAATACTATCACTTCCCTTTTTTCTTTTGAATGAATTACTTATTACTACCTTTCCCTTCCCAGCCTCAATATTGAACTTACGTCTTTAAAAAGTATTGTACCCATCCCTAGAATTAATCTTGAGCACAGACAGGCTGATACTTCATCCCAGAAATACACTCAAGACCCAGATGTGCTGGGGGCTGCTGGCAGTGTGTTAGATGGTTGAGTATGTCCTCAGTCTGCAGTCAGTCACCGCATGTATGCATGGTGATGCCTGCCTTGCTTGTGTGTCAGGTTCTGACAAACTGGGAAAGGTCTGGCTTGACTTATGTGTGAGGAGATAAGTGCATTGCTATGCAACATGGTGCTGTTTGTGTCCCAGATTTTTGTTTTCTGCCCCTTCTTCAGGGATCTCCAGTTCCTGTTGTTCCTGTTCCATATAATAAAAATAGTGGGTGCTTAGATTCCCTGGGGGAAAAAAAACCCCAACGTTAATAGCTTTAGCTGACTTCCTTTGTTGAAATCCAAAATAGCTGTTAACTTTAACATAGAGGTTAGAACAGATGGCTTGCTGGCACTTCATGTTACTTCCTGTTAAACTATTTTGCAAATCACTCTTTTAGTTGGTGAGAAAATTCCCAACCGTATGATTTGATACCCTGATTTATAAACTGGTAACTTGTGGCACTGTGTAGTTCTAATTAAATCAGGTTGAGGAAACAAGTGTCTGCCACAAATATTAAAGCAGCAATGTAAGTTCTGAGGTACTGGGATGTGAGTAATGGATAGGAGGTCTTGGGGAAGTTGCTGAAATGCCTTTCCTTCACAAAGAGCACCTGGCTACAGCAGGTCCATGGGTAGGTCAACATCTGTGTTTAAAAGGATGATGTCATCCATGGTCAAATGCTGGTCACAAGCTTTTTGACCTAGTTATAGAGTGTGGAAAGAATAAGAGAACAAATTGCTGCTAGGATAGGGAAAGAATAATTGAAAAGGAGAGAGAGCAAGCAACTACTATTACAAGCCAGTGTGTGCCAGTAACTCAACATAAGCCCTTCATTTTTGGTCGCTCCTGCCTCAGACTTAATTGATGTGCTCTTCCTTTCTTTAGGAGTGGGGTGGCTCTGAATGGTGCTTTCCGTTGTTACCTCAGTAATGTAGCCAGCAACTGTTCTGTGATATATAGAGGCACTATTGCTTCTGCTCTTGCTTCTTGTGGGGTCTTTGGAGGTGCGAATATCCTGGTATTGCTGCAGCTTGATGTTCCTGATTTGGGGTAGCTGGCATTTTCTTCCTAGGATCCAATGCGTCCTATATCAGTGTAGTTCAGCAACCAGAAAATTTGACCTCGGATGTAAGAGCACTTCTTACTGTTAAGATGCTGTGTTATAGTTATGTTTTAGGGTGGCAGCAATAGCAGGGAAATGTAAGCAAAAGTTAATGTTGAAGTCTTCAAAGATACGGGCAGTTAGTGCTACTGTTTCCTTCATTTTCTATGCCCTCCAAACCCTATTCTTAAGCCTAGACCTAAGGACAAAATATTAAGAATGTTCCTTGCTGAAAGAGCATAGCAGGTCCTCTTTGAGTTGCATTTAGACAGTGAAAATATCTTTTATGGATTTCCAGAGTGTTTCTCTGGAACACTTAATGTGCCATAAGTTGCCATCTTTGAAGAACATGCTGCTGTATAACAGCATGCTCTCAGGAAGAAGCTGCTAGGACCATGTTTAGCGATCTTGTTGCCTTGAAGAAGTTTAAGCAAATATTTAAAGTAGTTTTTAATATTTTCTGTTCCCAAGAGTGTGGACAGGCAGATGGGAAGGCAGCGTTCCAGCAGCAGGGAGCCTGGAGGAAGAGCTCTTGGGTCAGGCTGGGCCATAAAAGAGGGCCATATACATGCTACCACCTAACAGGGCAGGAGCTCTTGGTTCAAGTTCAAGAATAGAATCTGAAGACTTTAGTCTTACTAGATTGATGTCAATATTTGAAGATGCTAGAGTAACAAAAGTATGAAAGCTACTTAGTCACTTATGTCAGATTCTGCTTCAGAAATATCTGGCCCAAATTTTCTGGCTGTAAGTGGATAAAGTGATGTTGATATGATTTGTTCTTATTTATGTCATCAGAGAACTTAGCTGCTTTTGACTTGCATAACCATGGACAATATTGGGAAAAATGTGTATTTATATAATCTGTTCTTGCATTCTAGGTAGAAATTACTTATAATGACAGTATCACAACACTTTCAGGAAGATATAATCAATACATCTCAAAGATGTACATTACTACTTTGCAAAGCCTTTATAGGATGACTTAAAGTATTGAAGTTTTGCTAAATAAGTGAATTGTGCAAAGGCTTAGTATCTCATACATATTAGAAAATCTAGATGTGCTTTTCAGGAGGTTTTAATGGCTTTAGAGCACATTTTCCTGCTTCCATCGTCACTGAAGAGAACAAAGTGCATATGACAGCCTTATTGATTAAAAAATTTAGTGCACCTTAGCTATCTGTGTTCCCTTGCCTCTTTTGCCCATACCTCTGCATTAAACATGCATTTGAGGAACAACCTAGTATTTAGATAGACTTTACAGGGGAAAAAAAAAACACTGTTTTTTTCTGCTTTTATAAAGAGAATCTGTTTTGGTCAGTACTCGAGACAAGTCTATAAACACTGCAGATTAAGGTCTTCTCCATAGACTCTATCTAGCCTTTTACAGAGAAAAAGCATATTTCCTCCTAGATCTGTTAGGCATAAAATGAATCTTCTCCTTGCAGCTATTGATGGGGTTATTTAAAGTAGATCAGTTCCTACAGCTACTCATGTCCTTTAGTCAACATCTCACAAACAGTACAGCAAACAGTTTCCATGTCTGCATACCTTTAAGTCAGCCTAGAGAGGAAATCAGCCTCTCTGTTCAGTCCAATGAGGATGCTAATGGTGGAGTTGACTTGCAAACTCTGTACTGACTGCTAGGTCACAGGAAGTTGTCCTGGATGCCACAGACTTAAAAGAAACTGGAAATGCCTCTTAGATGTTCATGTTCATATAAGAGTTTTGCTTCCCTCCTGTACTCAAGCTTCAGAATTTTTGGAGTAGATGGATTTAGCAGTTTGGAAATACAAGATATTTCCCAAAGGGAAGGTAATCATGGATATAGTTACACATCCTGACTAGAGGTCAGTGGAGTGTAATCACTGAAATATCTCATTCTTTAAAGTACTGCCAAAAATTGGGCATGTTACTAGAAAACAGAACAGATGGACTCAAAAGGAAGGCATGGCTAGAACAAATGCATGAGGATACTATCATTTGACGTCTCACTTTCTTGTAGCAAGCCATCATTTCTAGGAGCTTATCCAAGCTCCCCCTTCATATTCTTTAAAGAACAGGATGTTAACCAGTCACCAGCTCTGGGTGAAAATGAATGAACTCATACCTGAGTAGGTCATTTAAAAACTAAGCCAGAGTTCCTTGATTGACAGACTGCAGGAAAACAGGCTTGGAAAGCTCCACAGATGATTTTGTCTCTAAGTTACTCCTGGACTATCTTCTTATTTTCTATGAAAACAACTGGTATTCATGTAACATGATAGAAAGCATGCTTTTGATTATGCTTTCTTGGATATCATGAGGAATTCACATGACCTGTATGGACAAACCATACGTGGTGTTAAGGACAAAGAACAAAACCAAGCAACTTCTATTCAGCAAGCAATAAAAAGCTGTAACTATGCAGCTGCAAACTGGGCAAGTTGAAGTGTAGTTGATGAGGCACATTGTAAGGATGCCAAAATCATGTTGGAGAGGGATACCCAGGAGACACAGAAGAAGAATACTGTGTATGTGTCTGTATGGATTGGGGCAATTAGCTGTGTGTTGGACAGGAAGATTATTGGACTGACATAAAAGATACAGCAAGCCCATCGGTGGGCACAAATGAAGGTGTTATTTCTAGTGAAGAAAAAGCAGAAAAAGACCTAAAGCAGCTGCTGTTATAGCTGTGATTCATTTCTGATTACATATGGCAGGGAGGTGGGTGTGTATGAAAGATTACATTCAAGCAAAAATGAGAATATCTTTTTTAGTTACAAAATTCACTGTTGTGGAAAGTCTGACTATCCAGTGCATGTAGTCATCTCTGCTTTTTTTGGAAAGGTAGATGCTGGTTAACTTCTGAGTGGGGAGCACCTGTAGTTGTGCAGTGCTAGGGGTCAGCATGTAGCTGTGGGTGTGGCTGTTCCCATTGATGTCATGGTGCTGCCTGCTGCCAGATGCACCCTGTTGACAGAGGGCTTGGACAATGGTAATCTTGTCAGTTTGTGCCCAGGGACACTGCTTGGAAGAGGCTACATGTATTGAAACTCATACATGTGTGCAGTTACACATTCAGAATCATAGAATCATTAAGGTTGGAAAAGACATTAAAGATGATCAAGTCCAACTGTCAACCCAGCACCACCACAATGTTCATGACTAAGCCACGTTCTCAAGTGCCATATTCATAGGTGTTTTGAACACTTACAAGGATGGTGGCTCCACTGCTTCCCTGGGCCATCTATTCCAATGCTTTTGAACACTTTCAGTGAAAAAAAAATTTCTTATAGCCAATCCAAACCTCCCCTGGCACTACTTGAGGCTGTTTATTCTTGTCCTGTTACTTGAGAGAAGAAGCCAACCCTGTCAGGTAGTTGTAGAGAGCAGTACTGTCCACCTTGAGCCTCCTTTTCTCCAGACTAGACAACCCCAGCTCTCTCAGCTGCTCCTCATAAGACTTGTGCTCCAGGCACTTCACCGACTCCACTGTTCTTTTCTGGACTCCCTCCAGAACCTCGATGTCTTTCTTGTCGTCAGGAGCATAAAATTGAACACAGGATTTGAGGGGCAGCCTTGCCAGTGCCAAGTACAATCACTGCCCTGGTCCTGCTTGCCACACTATTGCTGATACAAGCCAGGGTGCCACTGGACTTCTTGTCCACCCTTGCTCACGCTGGCTTATGTTCAGCTGCTGTTGATCAGCACCCCTTTTCTTCTGGAGAAAGGATGCAGGATAGATTTCCAACCACTCTGCCCCCAGCCTGTAGGACTGCATGGGGTTGTTGTGACCCAAGGGCAGGACCCAGCACTTTGCTTTTCATGAACCTCACACAGTTGGCCTCAGCCTATGGATCCAGCCTGTCCAGATCCCTCTGCAGAGCCTTCCTACTGCAGAACAACACTCCCACCCTGCTTGGTGTCATCTGTGAATTCAGGTTATCAGTGAAGATACTGAACAGGCCTGGCTCCAGTACTGAGTCCCAGGGAACACCATTCCCTGGCCCTGTCATTCAGCCAGGTTTCTCCCCAGCAAAGAGTACATGCATCCACACCATTGGAAGACAATTCCTCCAGGAGAATGCAGTGGGAAACAGTTGTAAAGGATTTACTAAAATCTAGGTAGATTACATTCAGAGCCTTTCTCTCATTCATTAAGCACATCACCTCATGAGATCAGGTTGGTCAAGCAGGACCTGCTTTTCATAAATCCATGTGGCTTATGGCATTTGGAATATGGGGTCTAGTTTTACTTATTCTGCCCCAGTACAGAGTAAATAGATCAAGTGGACTATAACACAAGAGGTGGCCAGCCCTCCCCAGAGGGCAGGGTGGCAGTTCATAAACCTTTTGCTGCAGCAGCCAACTGAAAATGAACCACCTTGGGTTTGGGGTAAGGGATTCCCAGGATGATCTTGAAAAATGTAAGATGCTCTTACCTCCATCTCGCTGGATATGTTGCATTATGGATATAAATACATATGTGGATATAAATTTTTATTTAGCCTTTCAAAGGGCTTCTAGCATTCTGGACTGTATTCTTGAAAAGGATCACTAGATGAGAAGACCTTCTTAAACTGAACACTTTCTCATTTTTTGGCCATTATAGTTCTTCCTTACTCATAAACTTACCCTTTTATGTAGTTAGTGGTTGTTTTGACATGAAGAAAAATACAATGTTTGAAGGTTTACACATGGAGATCTGCATTAGTTCCCTCTTGTCACTGAGATGAAATTACGCTGTAAGACTTGGAGTGCGGTTGAGTGATCTATAGCTATTTTCATGGTGCGAACATTGTTGCAAGTAGTTTTAGTTCTTTCTTTTAAGGGTGTGGATTTAAGTGTATCACAAACCTGTCCCATTGGGAAAAGAGTGATAGGGTTTTAGAGTAAATGACATCTTGGTCTTTCCACTTGATGAGGTTGTAGTTAATGAATAAAGAATGACCTCTCAAAAAAGGCCTTTCTTCATCTGCTTCTGTACTACAGGGTAATGACTCACACTTAAAATGACATCAGAGATGGTCTAAGAGATTGTCCAATCTCTACAGCAGCCCCCTGCCATTGGCCCCCTGGGGGTCTGTCAAAGCAGGGCTTGGCAGCCAGGGCTGTCCTGCCACCCCAGCCAGGACAGTTGCAGCTGAGGACCCTGAGGCAGCCCTGGGCACTGGGGGGACAGGCTGAGGCTGGGTCGGGATGTGGGCGTGTGGGTGGGCCCATGGCAGGACAGGGCTGTGCCAAGCTCGAGCCTGGCCCTGCTGGGGTGGGGGCTGATGGCTCTGGGCAGCTGATGTGGAGCCCTGGGCCAGGAGGGTCCGTGGGGTGGTGGTGGTGACCGTGGGGCACTGGCAGCAGCTCCTTGAAACAAGCTCCTTGGCAAAAGCCATGACTTTCTATAATGGCTCTTCCACAAAAAAGTGTTCAGAAGGAATTTGTCAGTGTTCAGTTCAACCACTGTTCCAGCCCATTCCCAACAGTTGTGGTTCTCTGTACCCTATCCCTACAGCTCAGGCTGTTGGTAGACAGCCCTCCTGTCAGCCATGGAGAGCCTGGCTGCTGCCACAGAGTGACTGGGAGGTAGTGCTGTCTTGTCATTACCTTTGTTTCATGGGTGCCCTGCAAGTTCTTTCGGTTCAGATTACCTTCAGTGTTTATGTCTTGTGTATGAAACAAACCCTGTGGGGGTTTTGGTGCACAGAGCAGTTGTGTGAAGTTAGGAGTTAGCTGATCCTTGTGGAGGCCCACCATGGTCACTGTGTTCCATGACAGACTTACGGCCTTGTTCTCTGCAGTGAGTTGGAGGCAAGCGATTGAGGTTGGAACCATCTCCGCAGTACTGGCTCTGAGTTTCACTATGTGCTTTGCATTACACTGCATCTGTTGCAACAAATCTTACAGACATTAAAATATGTAGCGGGGTGAAGCAGACAGATGCAGAAATATCTGATTGGATAAATACCATCTAATCCCCAAGGTATTCTCACTAAAATTGTCGTTAGTGAAAATTCCTGTTTGTCTCCATTTGAATTGGATAGGTCTGGCCCAGCATCTCCAAAAATGTGTAGCATAAAGATCTGTCAAAAGCTTAAATGTTCTGATGGGACATTTTTACTTTTATTTTTATTTAATTTCATTTAAGTTGGTTTTTTTAAAATTTAATAAGAACTTGAAAGCGCATTCCTGAATGGAGCTGGACTTCTTGAATTTGTTTATTAAACCTTTAGATAACATGAAGTTGGGAGTGATTCCATGTACACGGAAGAGCAAGCTGAGAATTTCCAAGGTTCTTGATAGCCTGAAATAGTCTGGTGCAGGGAACACAATGGCATGGTGCAAGAGGGAAAAGCTTAGTGTGAAGGCAGCACTGAGTAACAGCAGAAGTGGAAAATGGAGGGGAAGAACTGTCTGGGTGGAAAAGGAACTGGTGGTTGAAGCTGAACACCAGACAAGTGCAACTCAGTGTCATGCTGTTGTGAAAAGGCAAACATCCAAACAGAGCATACAAGACTTGAAATGAGACTGTTTGGCCACTTAGGAGAGAGAGTCCAGGTGAGAAGCACGTAATTAAATATGAAGATAAAGGACAGAACTGGAAAATATACTAACTTGGCTGCCTTTTAGTATTCCGTTTTTAAGCCAAAGGGCCATATGGGTAAGTAAAAGAGCTATTGTAGGAGAGGGAATTACCTGCCTTACCTGCTCTGAAAACTAAATATGAGGAATAATGGGTATAAATTGATGGATCATTTAATCAGACATGATAGAAACTCTCAGACAGTGCAGTGGTGCAGAAGACAAATGTGTCACTGAAAACCTAAGAACAAGTGTCATTAACCTGTTATATCTGTTGTAACAGACTGACACCCAGTATGTGTGCTGAATGGGGATGGAGGCCTTGGACTGAAGGACTTCTGAGGTTCCTTCCAGTGCTCTTTTCCTTTGTTTTAGATTGGTTAAGATAAACTATCAAGCTGCTTAGTGGCAAGTTAAATGTTGTAGTGTTATGCAAAGGGCTTGCTACTTGCATATCCCATGTCAACTTTCGGAGCAGGGAAAAGGCTGTGCAGCGTGTGGGAAAGAGCTGTGTGCTCTTAGAAGGCTGCCTGATCTGTTAAGGGGAAACTCCCTCCTTCTCTTTGTCCTGGAAAGTGGCCCTGGCACACTTGATGGTTATTTAGTGTGTTGTTTCCACACTCATTTCTATGGTAATGAGTTGTGTGTCCATGAATCTTGTATCTCTACTCAAATGACTTACTCTGAGACTCCTTTATGTTCAAAGCACTAATCTGCTTATGTTGGGGACATCTGATAAGACACTACCCAAATACTTGTGAGATTAGCGGTGCTACACTCTGGAGGCAGTGCATCATCCAGTGGTGCCTGGGTTTGTACTTGCCTTTGTTCATGACACTTTTTGAGGTATAAAGAGCTTCCTTGCAACTGAATCCCAACACAACGCTCTGTAGATGTTAAGGATGGATACATGGAGGAAGACGAGCGCAGGTCTGGAAGAGGCCCAGCTAAGTCATAGTGCAGACACTTGCAATAACTCATGATCATGTAACAAGTGTCCTGGCAAGAAAAAACAACAGAATGTCTACTCCATGATTTTTAGTTTGTGGACTGGGTATCAGAACGTTGTTTCTTGACTTTTTTGTGAGCATTGCAATATTGTTTCATCTTCAAAGACTACTTTTTGGCACTTAGGTTTTCTTTTTTCCTGATATGTACCTCAAGTATATTTAAAGAGATTTGCTGTTTAGTTTTCTTGTGGTTTTTTCTCTTGCTCTTTTTTCTCCTCTTTTTTCTTTTTCTGTCTTTTTTTTTCCTCCTAGGCTAAAAATAAGAAAGTGTCATATTTCTTCACAATCTTTCCTTGCAAGAATACACCCCTACTTCTAGTAGTAGTTCTCTGCCTTTTCCAGTGTAGGATCAACTCTTTGTTGACAAATTGCACAGGTGTCCAAGTAAGGTCTTACAGTTCCTTGTTCAACGGTACTAATGCATCACTATCTCCACTAAAGATAACCTGCTTTATGCTACCCGAAAAATGACTGTTCTAGAAGTCAGTTGTGTATCACTTTTCTGCAGAATAAGAGATTGTGTCTGATAATTAGAGAAAAAACTTTCAGTATGGGTTTTTGAGATTTATTTTGGCCAATAAATTCAGATACTATCTAGTGGGATGGTCAGCCCAGTATTTTCTGATAGTGTTTTGAGCATAAAATTGGTTCTAGTTCCATGTCCTGGTGAAAAACAAAATAATGCCTTTCCCAAAGTCACCTCCCTTCATCCAGACAATTTCTTTCTCAGTCAAGGATCTGGGTAAGGAGGACACATTAATACTCTTACTTATCTGTGCTGCTGCCAATTAACAAGTATCTAGCTTGAAACAGAACTGATAAATTCAACTTTCCTGTAAGTAACATCTTAGAAGCTTACCCACTGAAAATGATTTTAAGGTGACCTGTCTATGATACAAATGTCTGCATTTGTCTTGATGTCTTTAATGAGTCTTTCCTTCAAAATCTATTCAGTGTTTAAGGAGTATTGGGATCAGAGCAACAAGCTAAAGCCACCAAGGCTCTTATTCTTTTTGGAAGTCTTTGTTTTCCCAGCTTAACATCTTACCTTGAACTTGGATTCGCTTAGGTTCTTCTTATGGGGCTCCTATTTGAGTATTTGAAGATTAGAAACAAAAGTATATACTAAATGGCAAGATTCAAAATTTTTTCTGTCTTTGTCACAGGTATTGCAGTTTCTGGTGTCCTGTCCTCAGACTCTTGAAACTTACTCTGTTATAAACCTTGTTAGTTGCCTTGAGAATGAAGCCAAAATCCTTGCCCTAACAGCTGAAACACGCCTAGGTTGTCATGAATCTCTGTGTCATGAAAATTGCTCTGGCTTCACTTCCTCCTTCTTCCCCTTCATGCCCCTTTTATTTTATTGAAGAGCATTTTCGATCTTTCTGTACAAGACATGGCTGTGTTGGGTTAAGTGTGAGTACACACACTTCTGTGGGTGTGAGTACAGCCAGCAGTACCAGAACTGATAATCCCACTAGACTCAGGTAAATTCAAAATACATTGAAGGATGTTAAGTTCAAATAGTAGTGCAGGCACCTAACTGCTTTCTGGGACAGATGGTGGGTGTAAAGTATTCAGCTATGGATAGTTTTGAATTGGTACCGTCAAAGTACCAATTGAATATAAAATGGTTCTAGAAGTATGAAATGGGCTTGACACTGTTAATGCTGTTGTTGACATTGTACCAGTTTGCAACTCTCTTTTCTCTTTTGTTTTGTTTTTTTTTTTTTTTTTTTGGCTGCTGGCTGTCTCTCCCTGAATCAATGAAAAGAAGCTACGTGAGCATCAGTTTTTTTCTAAAAGTAGCCATTTGTATCAAATGATGAAGCAGAAATGCTTGATAGCATTTTATGGACATATATTGCAGTAGAGTGAGCAAGGTGTTAAAATAAAAACCGTGCCTTTTCTTCAGGTCTTTTTCGGAAAGGTTGACTCAGAAGGGAGGGGTCTGACTATTGACCTGGAGCAGCTTGACATAGAGTAGTGCACTGCCAATTGTTCGAATGTCAGCTTTCTTCCTAAGGTAAAAGGGCAGTGGAATTCTTTTTTTTTTTAAAGCTGAAATGGGCAGCTAAAGGGAGACTCCTTCAGCACAATACTTTAATCAGAAAAGGAACAAGAAATAAGTATAACAAAAGCTGCTCAAAACTTTACTTTCAAGTTTTCAGTTTCTACTGAATCCTTTTAATCTGTACTATAACCTCTTTCTAACCTGCCCTCTGTGCTACAGAATTTAGTTTCTCTAATTGTATTTTGCTTCCTAGAATCTTCTCCTGTCATAAAAATGACGTTACTCTTATATCTTAATATTCCAATAATTCGCATTTTAACATCTTGTTCTTAGTCATTATGAAACTTCCTTTTTTTTTTATTCTCTGGGCTCTGCCGGATGCCATGGCTCCATTGTTCCTATTAAAATTGTAGATAGTCAGGGGCAAGAGTTCATCAAATTTTGCTTCTTAGTAAGCCAGGCTTTGTGCGATTTTGCTCTGCCCCTGTGCCCAAGTCCATTCTTGTGGGAGGAGAAGGTAAAGGTCTTCCAGATACCGACTTCTCACCTAACTTATGGGAAGATAGCTGATAGGGTGACAGCCTTTTGAATTGCCCTTGCTGAAAGATGGCTTGCTTGAGTACAATCCTTATTGTACAGCACATTTGCAGTGAGAAGAGCCTGTAGGCTCCAACAGCATATCCTGTGATGAAAAAGCAGGTTGGTGTCGAGAAGTGAGGTCATATGAAACAAGTCTCTGCCTGTTCTTGCCTCACACAGCGTATCATAAAGGTAACAGCTGGTACTTTGGACATACCAAAATTATGGCCAGGTGCTCCTGACCACATTGCTCACCCAGCCTGGTGCAGCTGATGTTCCAGATCTGCTTTTGTGGGAGATACAAAATGTGAACTGTCGCACCCACCACAACATCAAACATAGCATTAAAAAGCTGGGAGGAACGCAGTATGCACCTCAACAAGACTTGAGTTCAGATCTAATAGTGATGTTTATTTATGGATTTGGTTATTCCATGATTATTCAATCTTTTTGGATGAAGGTTGCACTTCAGGAGTGTCAACTGCCCCCGCGTGGAGTTTTGAATTAGCGTTTTATTTTGTCTTGAGTTTTGAATGCATCTATGCTCCTGCTACCTAATAGAAGAGACCAGTGCAGTTCTACAGGCTAATGCACTGAGTAACGGGTCCAATTCTTTATAGCAAGGATTTAAGGAATATTCTCCCTTCTCCCTCACCTGTATTGGCAGGATTGGGAATTGCGTCTCCTGTCTGGTTCTTCCCTCACTTTGCGAAGTGTACCCTGTAGTCCATCATCTGCCAGACATTGGTTCTAGAGGCAGGAGGATGTGACCAGAATCAAGCAATAATTTCTATAAAGAAAGCAAAATATTACGGTTTTTATAAGCAGTTTTGGTGTAGCTATTGCTTTTCTTTTCGTCTTTGAGACTAGCTGAACTCAATGTTCTGCATGCTGGTGGAGCTTGAATGCTTCCTAAAGAAAGGAGACACAAAGATTTCTTTTAAGTTTTGCTTTCTCTGACTACTGCTGTAGAGAGTCATTGTTAGTTGCCTTGTTTGTAATTTAGAAGAGGGAGGAGAAAGGAAGCAAGCTTTTAAACTGAAGCAAAAAAAAAAAAAAATTTTTCTAAGCAGAGTTTTAAGCACCTCATTTGCTGTGTCTTCAAGGACTGTGTACTATACTTGCCAATACTTACTCTTTTGCAGTTATTTCTGTGTTTTATTATGGACTGTGTCACTTGATATTGTAATACTTATA
The DNA here is from genome assembly GCF_041296385.1 of Aphelocoma coerulescens. NCBI lineage: Eukaryota > Metazoa > Chordata > Aves > Passeriformes > Corvidae > Aphelocoma > Aphelocoma coerulescens. Next base: position 50,747,912 of record NC_091016.1, read on the forward strand.
CCACTAAGTCATTTGTTTGGAGCAGTCCTAGGCTAGAAGAAATATGTTTAATCTCACTTCAAAAACATGCACTTCAGTGTAGTGTTGCAGTGATATCTAAGAATAATTTAGTCACTGTAACTTATCTGCCTCAAATGCTTTCTGCTGGGCTGGATCTGAAAAGACCCTAGAAGAGGTTACTGGTGTCAAACTGTAGCCTCAAAAATTTCTTAAAAGAGATCCCTTTTGAAGTTTATTGAAAGTACAACCTTTTTGCTTCATATCCTGACAACAACAGAAAGTTTGGTGTCAGCTCTGAGTGGCTCTCAACATGAAATCCCCTGATCAAAAGGAAAATTGCATGCTTCCTGAAGAACGTGGTTTCCAATTTGCTTGCTAAGGTTTGCGAAGAGTGACCAAAATCTGTAGCAGTCATAAGGCCTAGGAGGGAGGACAAAGGGGCTGCAGGATAGACTGCACAGAATTTTCATAGTCAAAAGACATTCCCCTTTTTTCCTACCACTGCACATATTGCAACCTCAGTCTTGCTTTTAGGATTAATAATTTGCGTGGCTGACTGCAAAATGAGTGTCTGCTCTGGAAACCTATTTCTCCTAGAGAAAAAACACAAGGCTCTTACACATCCTTTTGATTTGTGAGTGACGCAAATTGAAATTCAAAGGGAAGTGTCAAGGGATGTAAATATAGTGCATTATTCTTTGAATCCAGAAATGCATGTAAGCATGTGCATAGGTGGTACTACTTTAATGATACGTGACATATGACTTGAATGATATGTATTTCTGTAGTGGCATGAAAAGTGTTATACCAATGCAGAAGGACCTCTCACTGATACCACCACTCCCCTGTTCTTACAAGAAGACAGTTTTCTAGGAGGACAAAGGGAAATGACTCCTTTTTATATTGGTATAAAACCTATGAGTAGATCTGCTGAAGCTTGTAAGATTTGAGCACGCATTCAGCTCTCTGCTAAAGAGAACGTGAACTGTATCTGCTAGGCTGCTTTAGTCCTGAATGCAGTTACTGGAGAACTCAAGGGCAGTGTTCCCCAATCATTTTTGATCATTCACCCCTATCAGTAGAAGCTTTTTCAACAGGAAATCTCAATCCATGTATATTTATTTATAGATTATATACTTGCACTACTGTACTAATATACTATGTACATTATAAAGCATACACAAAACCATAATTAAAACCAGGATGGGATAAAGACAAAACTAACACTATTTAATTTTTTTACTTTGTTAACAATACAGAAAAATGTTTCCTTCCAGCACCCCAGTAGATTGTCTTGTGCAGCACCCCATGTTGGAAAGCACTGTGCTAAGTTCATGTATGACCAAGCAGATGGTGCCTGGATCTCAGCAAGGAGGGCTGTGGTCATTTGTGTCCAGCCAAACTGCTTCAGTCCAGGCCCAGAAAGAGAATTTTTGTAAAGTGGTTTGAATCTCCCTGCCAGGGATGCTACCAGACCCAGATGTAGCTGTGATGAAAAGCTGTATGTTCACCTGCTTTCTCTGTATTCTCTCTCCTCCCCAAATAAATAACATTCTGATTTGCCTAGCAGGCTCAGGGTTTTGATCACACAAGGCTAATAATCTGAAGGCTTCCCTGCGCCCCTCCCAGCAAAACATCAATGGGGGTTATAGCATTTCAGACCTAGTAGAATTTGGACCTTAAGGGTGGCACGTAATAAATTCTTGATGTGGAAGGTAAACTGCTACCTATTCAGGGCCATTCACAGTGAGCAGGAAAGGAGCTCCATCAGTGATGATGAAAGAAGCTGATGGAGTTTCACAGTAGGTCTTTTACTTTTCTTTTTATGAGGCAGCCAACATAAAGAATGAATGGAAATAAATGTTGTTTAAATGAGAGCTTTGTGAACGTAGCAACAAATGGCTGAGGAGCTGGAAGGGCCATGTAAAGAAGCAAATCCATCTATAATGTAAAACCAGCTTTAGCAGTTAGGTCCAGAAAGCATAGGAAGTGGGAGGCTCCCTGTGGAGATGTATGTTCTTCTATATTTGCCTTACTTTTTCTGCTCACAGAGCCAAGAGAGCAGTGCAAGACAGCAGTGAAAACTGGAGGCTCTCAAATACCCCTTTCCCTGGGGGATTCCATACTCAAAGAGTGCTTAAAAACCAAATCAGAAAATGAAAGAAGTTTTGGAAACATATAAGCATGCTTGATACTGGAGCTGCAATGCTGTTACCCTGACTGGAGCAGCACCATGTGCTGATTTCTCCCAGAAAGCAAGTTGACACTAGGATTTCTGATGGATGAACTCTGCCTGAGGCATCATCTCAGTAAGGGCATGAAGGAAGATCTCAGCTTTCTATAAAACACAGTGGTAAAGAGGCAGAGATGCTTGGATGTCAGTAACAATGAAAGGAAAAAGAATTTTGCCTTGTGAGAACAGTGACTTGCTTAAATAACTCTCAGTTGTTATACAAGTAGAGACTGTAAGACAGCTAGAGAATTGAATTTTCCTTGTAGAAAACGTTGTGGTACTGGATAAACACCAGTGTACCTCACACAGATGTTGGGCACTTCCTTGCCAATGGGGAGTGTCCAAGGCAAGAAAGCAACTTGCAAGAGCAGCTCTATGTGAATTGTTTCACATCTGCTGTGTAATTCAGTTGATTTTGATGGCCTGGCTGACTGGGCTGTATGGAAGATTCTGTTTCTGCCTTTTGCACACACAGAAATGTGTATGTCTCCTTACTGGTGGTTTGATTTTAAGCCCATAGATTTGAATCCATACTTTAAGATTTTGAATGCCTCTTCCATTATGTTGATAATGATTGAGGAAGGTGTAGGTGTGGCATGCTCATACCTGTGGATTGTACAAAAAGAGCAGGGAATACAAGTTCCAACACTTTCATGTAACATTACACTGTCTTCAAAATGAAAGAGAAGAGCAGCAGACCTCCCTCCCCAGTGGTTATGGCATTTGATCTGTGTTTACCTGCTAATTAGGTATTCCTTGACAAAAGGAGAAAGTGTGACTGTAGATGCCAATACTGTGTTAATTCACGTGAGTCAGTGCTTGGGAGCAAGGGAGAGAAGTGGAACAGGACCCAGAGGGGGGAACATCTAATTTTGCTTTTTGAACAGCCACAGGCTGGCCAAGCATAGGTGCAGATCTTTATTCTGTGACTTACAGCTGAATACCGTACAGATGGACACACTGCTAACCAGTGCTGGCCGAGCTGCCTGTGCTATCTGACAGCTATTCCTTGTCTCAGAACATGTGACCTTGGAAACAGCACTTGTAGACTTGAAAAATTCATACTAACATATGCTTCATCTCATCACTTTAATGAATTGCCAGTGGAATGGGAAACTGAGGTATGACACTGTCTCAAAAACGCAGGAGGAAGGGTGGGGAAAGTAGCAGAAAAGTGGACCCTAGGGAAGGTTGAGGTCAGATAAGAGTGAGCAGTTGGGGAAGGCTGAGAATTTGCAGAATGGAGCAAAGGAGAGCAGGCCATAGGTCCTAGTGACAGCCTGAGACATGATACACCAGAAAAACTGATGATATGGTTAGCTGGACATAGTAGAGCATATCAGTCACAGAGTCAAATATTCAGGGAGGCTGACTTTCAGTTCCTGAACTCAGGAAATAGTTGCTATAGCTTGATGGGCAGACAGTTTGGAAGGGAAGTACCACTTCTCTCTGAGCAGCAGCCAAAAGCCGCAAGCCTTTCTTTGAATGAAAACGTTTCCAGTTACTTGTCACCAAGTAAATACACTCCATCATATTAAATTGTAAGCCAGCCTGATATGAAAACAGCAGCTTACATATTTTCACTTTAAGAAAATTAGTCTGAAAGTATGTAAGAGCATGCAGGACAGGACATGGGCTAGGGTTTACACAGCAAAAAAAACATAATGGAAACTTCCATATTACTAGGTTAGTAAAACTTTACCTTAAGCATGCAAATTGACTTTGCCTAGGGGCTCTGATCGGTCATTGGCTTTTGTTCCAGGCAGTTTTCTTCAAATTGTGAAGGATTTTGCTCTGGTATAGTCATCTAAAGATCTGTTCTGAACCCTGCTGTGAAGACTGCATGCTTCTATAAGAAGAAGGCTATACCTAGCAAATGTGAAGCTCCAGTCAGTGAGGTCTCCAGCTATAAATGTCCTAATCTGTGGTTACAGAGTGGGAAGCTGTTACTTCTGTTATGATAATGCCCAGAAGCTTCTGTAGAAATCCGTAATGTGAAGTGCTTGACGCTTTGCAAACAGAAGGACACGCTTTGCAGTAGTTATTCCCGTGTTCCTAATTTAAATTTACCCTGCAGGTGCATCCTGTATCATTATACCTGCAGATTCAAAAAACTGGTGTTTGAGTGTGGGTTTTTTATAGCAGAGAGATTTATTTGCTTTATCTTCCACTCCACTACTTAGTATGACCCAGATTTCATCACCAACAACCTTTTTTTTTTTATTTAATGTGAACACACCATGAACTTCTTTGAAAATCTCTGCTGTTTGAAATCTCTGTTGCTGCTAGGTCCATCATGAGAAATACAAGCGACTTTCTCCTTTTATAATCTAAAGTATGTTCTTAGAGTGATTCATTCTTATGAGATCCTTCAGCTTTTACTGGTTCGTATGTTGGCAGTCCCCAAGAAGCCTGGACAAGCTGACCTCTAAGTGTAGCTGTGATCTGGTGTTCTGGGTGGCTACTAGGAAGCAATGCCTGTCTGGCGACCTCCAGTCTTTTCCCTGCCTGATCTCAAAATACAGCACACTAAGCCTGTGTTTGAAGAGGTGGACACTGGCTCCAGAGTGACAAAGCATCTCGCCTGAAAGGCTGTGGGGGAAAAGTACACAATGCTTTTCTCTGCAAACCTAGTTCCGTGGGCTGGTTCCTGCTCCGCTTGTGCGCGACAGCCGCACAGCACGGCGTGGGCTGTGGTGGGAGCTGGCTGCCAGGAGCCAGGCAGTTCCGCAGGCTGTGCGCAGGAGCGGAGCAGAGGTTGTGGGAGTGATGCTGTGTTCCTGAGGGACTGCTGCTGAGGGTGAGCAGTGCTGTGCCACTGAGGATCCCACTCGGACTTTATGCACTGTTTAGCTCTGAGTTGTGTTTCTGGCTTGCTCTCTGCAGATGCAACTCCCTGAAAACTTTCCCCTGGGGTACAGTGGCTTGTAAATATATTTGTGTCACCCTGAAGTTAACACAGGCAGTACAAGTAATAAATCCCATCTTTTTCACAGGTGACTGTCTTTTTTTTTTCACTCTTAATTGTTGAAGAAGTGCACTGACTTCTTAAAACTGGCAAGTTGTGGGTTTATAAGAGTTATTAGGAAGCCTAAGCACTTGCAATGCTGTGGAGTGTGTCATGTATCCTGCATGTGGTAAGAGGATTAGGGATGTTGATGTACATGGTGTATAGAAGTCATTTATTGAACTTTCCAGCTGCTTGCCTGTTTTGAGTTGAGGTGTTCAGACAGCCTGCAGCACTGGTCACTTCTTAGGGCAGGCAGAACAAGGATGGAAAAAACCAGTCTAACAACCGGGGCAGGACTAAAAGAGCAAAAAGAAACAAAAAGCACACAAAGTGATACTGTGCATGTGTAAAGGAGTCCTGACCCTAGTAAGGATTGAAAATACATGACCTCCACTTTGCATCTTAGGTGTCCTAAGAAAACATTAAGACTTTCATCTGCCTCTAAGCCTAATGCACCAGCAGAGAACATGTGGCTTGTCCCAAGATTTTTGAGGGTATTTGGGAGGAACATGGAGAATATAAAGCGAGGGAATTACAAGTTTAAAAGCAGGTGTGTAAGTGCAGATGCAATATGGAGTGATGAGAGCTCCTTTGCCTCCTAGTCTGCAGTGACGACAGTAGAGAAAACTTTTCTTACTGGGCAGTTGATGAAACTCACCTACAAATGCAAATGCACACTTTTCTACAGAGAGCAGTCAAATCCAAGGTAGGCTGGTACAACCTAAAACAAACAGGTTTGAAAAAGCCTGTCTGGATTTCTGGTTGCTATATTCTTTTTTTTATTCTTTTTTTTTCTTTTTTTCTTTTTTTTTAATAACTAATATTTGAACCTGAAAGCCATTTCTTTGTGAGACTTGCTCAAAAACTGGAGGTTCATTTTTAAATGGCTTGTGTGTGTTGTGTTTAAATGGCAGGAGTTGACGTGAAGGCTTTCAGCATCTCGTTAGTTGGGTCATTTGCTTATTGACTTCTATTTACAAAAGATTGAGTAAATATTCTGATGGTTTGCTTGGAAAACATACCAGGCTATTTTTCCTCCTTCAAACACAAAAGCCCTACCTTTCAAGGCAGGGTTCTCACATCCAATATTGCTGATGCTTATACAGGTGGATTTTTATTTCAAATTTCTAGAAAGGAGCAAGTTGCATGTGGGTAGTGGTATTTGTGAACAGTGTGCACTAGAACAGACCAGGAGCCTGGGACAGAAAGATGGGATGGTGCGATTGCACCTGCAAGAGTTGCCTGTGCAGAGGAGGGGTCCCCCCATGGAACCACCCCAAAGCAGTCTTTTGGGATAGTTATGTAGGTCACCCTGCTGGTAATGGATGTTGTGCTGACATAAAACTATCCATGCTGCTTTGTACAGTTATTTCATAAATGTGCACAGCTGTGCCTACAGACAGATGTGTAGCTGCTATGTGATCTACTAAAAGCTGTATTACAGATGGTGTATGAAGTCAGCATATCGATGGTTGTCTCTAATCTGCTAAGATATGCCCAGTGTCATCTGGTCTGCCAGGAGCAGTGCAGTAAAATGCTAATAGAAAACTACAGTGGCAAAAGAGCGCAATGGACTATTGCCATGGAAGCTGCTGCAGCAGGAATTCCCCTGAGGAGTATATGCAGTCCCACAGCTAAATAATGTGCAAAGAATTATGTAAACTGACACAATACGGTACTGCTTCAGCATTGACTCTGCTGCTTTAAGGTCTTTGGCTTTTGGAAATTATTTTAACCATAAGACCTTGTACCAGTGTTTTGAGAGGTTCTGTTGGGTGTTGGGAAAATGGTGATTGGTAGGTTGCAAGATCTCACCACAGAAATTAAGTGTATAATTAAAGGTGTCAACATCAGCTGCAGTGGGCTTTTTATTCTTTGTACTTGTCACAGCTTGAAAGCTTTGTAGCTTTAAAACATGGTGGCAAACACAAAGAAATACTCTCTTAATTAAACAATTTTTTGCCATGGCTTAAATCTGCAGCAAGGCACACTTCCATGGAAGACTGCCACAACATGTCTGGCATGTTCTCATTTTCAGACCAGTGCTGTTGGTGGTACAACATATATTTGGTCAATGGGAAAGGTGTAAGACCTGCATGCTTGTCTCTTGAAAATGCCCCAAAATTTAATTGTTCTTCTACAGTGTCTTATCATACAAGGTAATTTATTGAGTGACAGTCAAAATTATTTACCCTTGGTATTCCAGTCTCAATGCCCCACTGAAGTTCTTCACCTTTTCCAGGCTGAACTGCCAGCACACAGTATGGAGGAGGTAATGGACAGGGTGCCTTGGTTATCACCCCAGTCTTTGCAAAGTCAGTCACCATCACATCAGGGGAGGAGACTGTCTTGTGTTTGGTGGAACAGGTGCATTACTTGTCCCTGACCTATGCCAGCTTGCCCTGCTACACTTAATGCTCAAGGGTTTTGCTATAATGCTTAAAAAAATTGAATGACAGTCTGGATCCGGTACACAGCATGGAAACAAGCTAAATTGCAGGAATTTCCTTAGTTTGCTAAATACTTCATTAATTTTACTTGTTAATTTAAATTTTACTCTTTTATTTACTAAATAAGTTCTTTATTTAATTTATCATTAACTCAGTGCTGCTTGCTGTGGAGGCCAGGGACTCTTAGGACCAGAGTCAGCATGGAGCAGCTGTGTGCTGGTTTTCAGTCCACTTTCATTTGTCCTTGGATTGCTTCTAGACACAGTTCTTAGTGCTCTCCATGGATAGAAGTCAGACTGCAGTCTGTGGATCGCTTTATTGCTGACGCTCTGAAGAAAACAATCCTTTTTAATGCCAGGGAGGGAAGAGAAAGTGGCCTTTCACTGAAGCTGTTTGGAACAATATTTTGGCTATGGTTATTATGTGCAGGCGTGGAGGCACTGTCAAAGGCTTATTTATAAGGTTGGAAGAGTGCAGTCAGATCTTTGCTAAATAGCTTGGAATAAACTTACTGAAACTAAATGTAGAGCAAAAGTACGGCTACTTAGCACCCGTGCAAGGGTATAAAGTAAGTTTCTGTGAAGGTGACCTTGCAAAAACTTACCCAGAAGCCTGGACTGCTGAGAATGAGCCCTTATAGTCTAAGAAGAGACCATCTTTGAAAGGACTATGTCCAGTTTCTTCTTTCTAAACCAAGAGTGTCTGATTGGGAGCTGTTGGCTTTTTTTAACTGCCTCCTCCTAGGCTGCCTCTCAGCTCCAAGCAATGCCACAGTGTGGATCATGTTTTCATCATTTATATTGAATTCTTGTGCAAGGCAGTCATTAAAGGAAACTAAGATTTGTTTACCAAAATAACAGATGCAGACATCTACTTGCCCAAAATACTGGTCAGAACCACAGCTGGTATAAATTAGGATGATGCCTTTGGCTTAGCAAAGGAGGCCTGTCACTGAAGCTTTGGTAGCTTTTTCTAATGAAGATGAATAAAAACATGCAGCACAATATCCTAAAGACCTGGATATTTGCTGCCCAATTCCTACAGGAGAGCGGTCTCTGAAATAAACTTCAGAAAAGAAGTGTTACGTGAACATAGTTCAAGCTGTCTTGACAGGCTTGTCGTAAGGCCGTCAAACTCGCCATGGTTTGAGGATGGTCTGATGTACATTTCCAGGCCATTAAGAATAGAGCTGAAATGAAAACTGATATTCTGGCAAGCCAGATAAGCTCCAATGCTTCCAGAGGTTACATGAGGAAACTTAATGTAAACAGAAATTCTGAAAAATCTCACTTGGGAAATAATAAAACATCATTTTTTGTTTCCTTGCCTTTTTTTAAATCTCTTTGTATTGCTCTCTACACATTGAAAAAGGTGAGAAATTGTTTTAACTGTCTGTCATATTTTATGAATTGACACCTTCCATGAAGACATCATGATTTTTTTGATGGACGTATATTTTCTGACAAAAGGCTTTTGTCAGCATTTTTTGATGTTCTCTAAATAAGACCCAAAAATCATGTTGTGCACTTTTGCAAAGGTAACTTGTCAGGAATATAAGAGTCTCTAACCGCTTAGACTTAGGAAAAGGGAATTAATTGGCTTTTCAAACCCTGGTTTTTGAAGGCTGTACCATATGTTGGAGGAGAAAGTACTTCCCAACGGCCAAAAAAAATAGTTTCTGGATTGATTTTTTGTAGGTAGGTATCTGTATATAATACAGTTCATGTGCTATTCTCATGGGTGGCTATAAATTGTTAGATTTCTCCTCAAAACAATAAAATTACTTCTAAATTCTTGAACTGATACTTCTACCACTCCTGTTCCTGATTCGGGAGTTTGCCAAACTGTTAAATGAAGTTGCATTAATTCCAAAGTCAGCCATGGTTGGCTCTGCACAAGGTTTGTTTACAAACCACGCAATTTGGGTTATCATACATGTGGTGACACCTGGGCCTGTCAGCGTAATGGGATATTTTATCACAGACCTCAACTGCTCTTTGAATGAGAACAGAGTCGTTTGCACCACAGAGCAAAAGAACTTTCTTTGACTGCATTTTCTTCTTACATATCTGATTTATCCTGCCCAAAATGACTGACCTTCTTAAGATTTGGATGCTATGTTGTAAGCACTGATAGGTTACAGTATGTTTTGAAACTTTCAATCTTTTGCCAATTTATTCTGAGTTTGTGTTTCAGACTTTATTCTGAGTTTGTGAACTCTGAGCTACTAAATTACAGGTTGGTGATCAGAACAGAAAAAATGGGAAAGGATGCATGAACCTGTTAAAAATGCTCTCAAATTACTTAATTTTGCAAACCAGTTAAGTAAGGAAAAAACATTTAATTTACTTGGAGTTCTTTTTTTTTTCCTAATGTGTTGCCCAGTGAGGAATACTAGAAAGGGAATGAAGCAGGGGGAAGAATGTGACCAGTGGGGATCCATCCAAGAGAGAAAACCAGAGATTGTAGGAGGACATGCAGAGGCTGCCTGAAGTTCCACCTGAACTTTTTCTTAAATCTTTCTGGGTGTTCTGCAGTGGATATATTTGCTGAGAAGTTGAGTGTGCAGCCTGCTCTCTTGCTAGCCATCAGAGCCAGCAAGGCAGCTGCAGTTTGCCCTGAGCCAAGTTGAGCCAAAATGGGCTCTGCAATGCACACACTCCTGAGGGCGAGGTGCCAGCCTCTAGCCTCTGCTTCACAATCAGATCCCCAGTATGGACACACAAATGGCTGTTCCTGCTTAGTTTTTTTTCATTTATTTTGAGACTATTCTACAAATGGAAATGTCTCTCTGTGGGAGACGTTCCCTCTGAGTGCAAAATAGAAAATGGAACCAACTAGTCAAAACAGCAGTAATGACTTACTTGCAAGGTGGTTGCTGTGGAGAGCACGTGCAAGTTTTTGCTGGCAGACAGGGTGAGAAGGAAGAAGAGCTTGTGTGTGTATGTTGTACCATAATGGAAGTTGTTTTTTATTTTCCACATCCTACAAGGTCACTCAGAGCAAGCCCAAAGTTCTGCTGCTGGCATCTGTGCTGCCCAGTCAGAACTTCACTCAGTAGAGCTCTGTCTCTGTCCTGACTGTGCATGGAATACTGGATCTGGCTGCACGTTTGGACACTCCAAGAGTGCTTTTGCGCTCTGTCTCTGCAATTTGTATTGGAAGCCCTGATTGGCTTTTAAAGCAAAAAACCCTATGAAAGTAAATATATTCTCCATGCAAACACTCTATAGCAGAGGAGAGAGAACAATCTGAATTTTACATACAAGTCCTAATTGTATAATCATTCTGAGAATGGACAACTGGGCAGAGCCATTCTTTCATCTGAGTGAGTAAAGCTTTGAAAGGTAAACAGTGTATGTATGAAACACTGAACACTTTCCGTATCAGTATTTTCTGGGTAAGTGCCATTTAAGTCGATGTAAAAATCCTTAAAAAGTACAAATTAGCTATTTAAGTTATGCAGACAGTTGGCTCTCTCCATGGGATATATTTGTGTACTTAGAAAGTCATATTTAAATATTTTAGGCTGGTCATTAACTATGCAAAACTCAATTCATGTTAAAAATTCAGTTCTTTTCCTGCTGAAATTCGATGTTGCTCTTGTTATATTGTGTATCAGTAAATTATGAATCAGTTGTGCTCACTTTGCTAATAAAGGCTGTTTTTTAAGACAATGAGATTATACAGGGGCTTTCATAATTTTATTTAATCAACAGTTATGTTGATGTTTGAGTCAGAAAGTGATTCAGCTTGTTTTTTTAGAGCTGTGTGGGTTCTGCATGACCAATGAGATACAAAGCTTGCATATTTATTTCAGGAAGGAGAGGAGGTAGCAGGTTCTCCGTGGCTGGAGCAGGACTATTGGGTAAGAAAGAATTGCCAATTCCAGTATACCTGTCAGGTTTCCATAATCACTTACCAAGGTAAACTTACACAAATACTGAAAATTTCATTACACCAAAATTACATTTTTGTGCTTCTGACTGCCCTCACCTCTCTAACGATGGAGTCCAGTGTGTACCTGTTGTCCATATCCACAAGTCTCAAGACAAACCTATTTCACTTTGTATGACTTAATGCTTTATGAATTCTTGTTTGCTGTAGACAAGATTTAAAATACTACCCCTAATCCCAGCTTCTGCTTCTGAAGACAAGAATTTAAAAACTATCTCTGTGTGCTCCCTGGAAGGTTGCTTGAGCACTGGAGTTGAGTTCAATAGCTACTCAGGATTTCATATATAATTAGGAATACACTCTGTTCCATGTGTTGTTATCAGAAAACCATACCTGCTGTAGAGTAGAGCATCTTTTGTGAGCTGTAACAGTCAATCCAGTGCTAGCAAAAATAAACTTCCTGATCAAAAGAAGTAAACTTTTTGTTAAATGGCTTTATTATTGCACTAGCAGTTTAGGTTAAGTAAATGTATCTATTCTAGCCCCATAGTTTTCACTTGATAATGAAAACCTTTTATCATTTAAACTGAAATTTTCTCTTCTGTCCTTACCAAAACATGGTTTGTGTGGGGCTCTTTCCTCTGGCCTTACAAATATAGAGGAATGTGCTTTCAACTGAAAGTTTCTCAATATCACAAATTAAAATTGGAAAGTAATCTTTAAATAGATGTTTTTTTCCCACTGCACTTATAAAAAAAATCCAGTTTTGTTTGGTTTTTTGGCATTCTTTGCAATCTGAAGGTTTACTGTTTCAAAGTCTTGATGCTATTTTTGCTGTCCTTTTAGTAGCTTGAGTTCACCCAAACTTTAAGGCTTAAGAGCAAGTCCAACCACAGTATTTGCATAATTCCTTGTAGTTCTGTTTCATGGAAAATTTTTGGAAGCTGTAGTTATTGTTGTAACTAGGAATGTGAACTGAGATACAGAGGTCTGGAGAATGCGACATGACCAACATGGTTGTGGATCTTTGCAGAGCCTGGTTGTGGAATGGTCAATCTCATGCTCTGATCTAGCTGGGAGAGCTGATGCTGAGATCCAAGCAGCCTTGTAGTGCGAGAAGGACTTGCTCTTGTTAGGCAGAACTCCAGATGAGAAGCTGTGTGCTGTCTCCTTTTGATTAGGAAGAGTGTTTTAGACAATCCCAAGGCTGAAGGCTGCTGGACTAAGGTGCAGTATTTCTTGGATCCAACTCTTGGTTTGGGATTATACTTGTGACACTGTCTTTTATCACAGGGCTGTAGAGCTGCTTTTAAGTACTCCCTTGTGTGCTGGGTTTGGAGAGGCTGCTCCTCTCAGGGTATTGGTTTTCACTGCTTCTGTGGAATAGAGAGTGTCCCCTGCCCTTACCTGGTGACTAAAACACTACCACGAGGTGCAAGCGTGAAACCTACTACTTTTAGAATGGAGCTTGGTTAGTTTGTGGGCGGGATTAGAGGAGAGGGGGCTCTAAAGACTGGGGGCTCTAAATCCCTGTTATTGCAGGTTTGACATTCCTAATTTGGTTTAATATAATCTGGTGTCTGACTGGCTAACCTTGTAACACTGATACAGTGCTGCCAGCCCTTAGAGCCTCCTTTTTGGGGTTTTTTTGCCCTCCTCTTATGGAATAGTTGAAACTGGCAGAGAAGGTGCAAGATGAGTGAAATGCTAGAGTAATGACAGCATGGGACTGCAAGGCTTATTACATTATGGGAGGAAGAGGACCACTGCATGCATTGTAGTGCTAAAAGTATTCCCTGTGACATGGGACAGTGACACTAGCCACATGGTAACTGTGACTTGTTCTGGTAATGTGCTTCCTTGGGGATGTCAGAGTGCAGGATAAAACTCCAGTGTGGTGGCAGAGACACAAAACTCCAAAACACATAGACATGACCTGTATGTGATTCTGTGTGGAGCAGAGGCAGATCTGAAAGTCATAGAATTTATGACAATGAACTAGGCAGGAATTAGAGGTACAAGAGAAATGGTAGGATCAGGTTCTAGAGCCTAGGAATCATGTCATCTGGAATGAGGGCAGCACTGTCTTTGGAGGACTTACACTGTCCTTCTGGGCTGTTTGGAGGGAGGTACTGCTTTGACACACATACAGACAAATAAAAGACAATCCGGAAAAAGGCCAAAACAGCTGCTGAGGATAAAAGTTGCAGATAATGTGTAAGTGGAGAAATAAAATACATGCTTGTCTCATAGGCCTGCATGCTACAAACTAATGAGTGTGCAGAGCAGAGGAAGAAACTTTTCAGAGTGTATAGTATCATATAGGAGGAAGAATATGGGGGAGGGAGGGCAAGTTTCCTGATGAAGTCTGTCAGACAGTGGGTACGTGCCGTCATTTGCATTAGAAAAATTAATCATGCTTTTAATTTCTGGTGTTGGACATGCCTTGTGGTGATCAGGAGTGTGCCTATCTTCCCTTCTCGCTTTTATCCTAGGTCCAACACGAAAAATGCCCCTGACTGCCAGTGCCATGGACTTTTTTCAGCTCTTTGTCCCTGACAATGTACTAAAGAATATGGTGGTCCAAACCAACATGTATGCCAAGAAATACCAGGAGAGGTTTGGTAGTGACGATGCCTGGATTGACGTCACCTTGACAGAAATGAAGGCCTTTTTAGGCTACATGATATCAACCAGCATCCACCACTGTGAGTCTGTTCTCAGCATCTGGAGCAGTGGCTTCTACAGCAACAAGAGCATTGCACTTATCATGACACAATCACGGTTTGAGAAGATTCTGAAGTACTTCCACATTGTGGCCTTCCGCTCGAGCCAGACAACGCATAGCCTCTACAAAATTCAGCCTTTTCTGGACTCTCTGCAGAATGGCTTTGACTCTGCTTTCAGACCTTCACAAGCCCAGGTAAGAATTAATCTGTCGGCAGGGAACATCTGACCTGTGCGTTCTGTTTGTCTCACTGTGACAAAAAGTGCACAGCACAGCTGCCTGGGGAAAGAGCTGGGGCTTCACAGTGTGAAGCTCTGCTGTGGTACCTCCATGGAACAAGAGAGAAAGCAGCACTGTCCTGTGTGAATGCTCATCAGTGTCTGTCAGTGCAGGCACCAAGCCTGTTTCAGTGGAAATGGTGCTCTCTGAGCTGGAGCTGTTTGCTTTAGTGGCCTAAACACACCTGGAGTCTTCTCAGTGAGGCTGGCACCAGTAGGTTTTGCTGTCCTGAGGATGGGAGGTTGCAGGTTGTGCAAGGGCAGAAAAGGCAGAGCTGGTGCAGCTGGCCCGGAGGGAAGACCAGTAGCTGCTCCCGCTGCAGGATGAGTTGGATGGAGGAGTTGAGTTTGCTGTGTGACTGTCCCTGACCTTAGCAATGGGTGCTTGCTTTATGGTCCAGTAACACAGCTGCTTCCTCACAACTGGAAAGGGGTACAGGTGAAAATCTTTTAATATTCATCATACTCTATTTAAACTTTGTTCAAAATAAATGATCTGCTTTTGAAGCTGTTGCTGGTCGTGTTCAGAACTCTGGAAAGAAAAAGGAGTAAGCATGAAATAAGTTACTATTTGACATAACTTTTCAATCAATTCTCTGTTTCCAGAATATAAATATTTCACTTAGACATTTGGAAAGGGTGTTGTGCCCATAGTCCTCTTTTTCTTCCTGTTTCCCTTCTGAAGCATCACATTTTTGCCTTCTGCACAAAATTAATGCAGACATAGATGCATCGCATCCATTGAAGTGTGCCTAAAATAAATGGCGAGTGATTACAGTTTCTTCTATTTTATAGACAATAAAAATCATACCTATATAACTCAGGAGAACACAGCTGCCTAAAAAGCTGTTAAGGTGGAGAAGGGAGGAGGGAGGAGTGTTCTCACTAAGCCATGCAAAGTGTGTTTCCATTAAGACAAAACAGGCAGTGAAAAACACAGAATTGTTGGGACTGAGCTCTTACTAAGGTATGAAATCTAGTCCTTATGGCTGCTGAGTTCAATGGGCAGAAGATAAAGGCTTCAGAAATGTGATCACTGTGTCTAATGTGAGTGCTTATAATGGTATGCTGTGGCACACACTCTGAGTGCAAGTCCATTAAAGGATAAGATTTGATTTGCATGTATATCCCTTCTCCCATTCCCCATCCCGAGCAAGGCTTGAGAACTGAATTTAAAAAGTCACAGCACCCTGTTTGCAGTGGCAAAACATCTAAATCTTCACAAGCAAAATGTATTCTTATTCTGAGCTTGGTAAGGAGATGCTACTTAAAAAAAATAGGGGGGAAGAAGTAGACACAGCTCAATTCCCTCCCCCTCCACTTCTCTGCTCCTTTGTCAGTGTTTACGTCAGTGATTTCTATGCAGCATGTTTCAGTGATTTTGCATGGAACAAAAAGCACTAAAATACAGCTTCAAAAATAACCCTGTGAGAAAGAATAAGGTTTTGAATCTGTTGTTAAAAATACCTTAGTGTACCTCTGGTAGCCTACTGGGGGCTGTTCCAGGCCTCCTCCTGAATGGAGCCTTGTGCGTAACATCCTCCTGGGTGCCATCAGTCAGGGCTGCACACTACCTGTCTCAAGAGATGAGGACCCCATCTGCTCAAAACAGGAGGAAAGACCTCTCCCTGCAAATTGTCTTGAGTGCAGACTGCAGTAAACATCAAACCCAGAACGCCCAGTGAAAAATACCAGAAATAATTGAAAATAATAACCTAGTTGCACAGAAACAAATGAAAAGATGAGGGGAAAGAGCCATTTAGATGGGCTTTTGGAAGTTCTGCCTGTGAAAGCCAGTTGGAAAGGGGGGGCCGAGTTTCTGTAATCAGGGATACCTGAAATCCCAAGTTCAGACTGGATTTGTTGCTTAAGGTACATCTGTATCTTAAACATGAGACTTGTGGTACCTGGGTGGCTTGTGGCTGACCCATGAGCTTTATGCTACCTTCTTGTAAGTGGCATCAAACAGCTGAATCACAGCTCCTGTTGGATGCAGCAGGGCTGTTTGGGCTTATGGGTAGGCTTGTTACTGACTTTCTTCCTCTGGCAGTGTGGACTCAGAACACAGGTTAGGAAGATGCCATATTTAACTCACCCCTATGGACCAAGCAGGGACAATCTGCATCCAGCAGGCGGTACAACATCTGCCATTACAGTTATTTCTTTTATAGATTTGATCTTTTCTTTTTGAAGAGCTAGAAAAGATTCTTCAAGTGGAACTTCTGTCAGAAAATACTTGGGGTTTTTTTTCTCATTTGTAACCCCTCCCCCTGCCCAAATTTGCCTGTAAAAATAACACCATAGTTGCTATGAAAGGAAACAGGGAGAAAGAACTATGCCGATACACCAAACCAAAGAAAACAATCTAGTGAATTATAACTATTTTGCTAAATATACTGAGCAAACAAAAGGAAATAATTACTCTCCAGCTTATGAAGGAATTGAAAGCCCAGAACATTTTGTGTATCAGCAGTGCTAGCTGTAGTTTCTGAAGTTAAAAAAATGATGTTCTGACCTAGATTGGTAAAAAAAAAAAGACAGGAATATTCTCTGCATCTTATCCCTCCTCAGCATCATCTGTATAAATAAGCACTGCCTCTACCTGAGCAACAAGAGGTGGAGGTTTGGGCCTGTTCTTGTAAGCAGTGTTGTTTCTTCGCTATTTAGCTTTGGAGCTGTGCTACTGTCTGCAAGCCTGAAGGCAGGGAGGATGCCCTGCCTGCGCTCAGGAGGTATAGAGTGACAAATTCAAGGGTACTCACCTGCCAAGGATATGCACTGAATTCCAGAACCTGAGGAGTTCAGTGAAAATAACATCACTGCTCAAATACCCTTCTGTGCCTGCTGAGTATTTACATGCTTGTCAGCAGGATGTGACTAGACAGCATTGCTGTGTCTGGCTGCCCCTGACTGGTGTGGGAGAGGTCAGGAGCAGAACTCCAGGTACTCTCTGCTTCCCTCTGCCTCTAAAGTACCTTCTCTTTGGTGTCTTGGAACCAAACAATTTTGCATCTACCCAGTGGAATGTCAGCTGGGAACAGTCGTCTTCTTATCTCCAGCAGGAGTGAACCCCCCTGGCAAAAAGACAGATGTAAGTCCAATCTCTTGCTCCAAGGGCACAGTGTTAAACTTTGGCCAATTACTAGGCAACTTGTTAGTGTTTCACTCTTGGTGGTATCATAGGGTACAGCTAGGCAGTTTCAACATAGCTCTTACAAACCAGCTCACAGCTTTAGATGGCAGCCTCTTTGGAAACACAGAGGGACAAAAACAGGCTGGTCAACTTGCTTTTGTGTCCTCATGATTAAATATTCATTTGATATTGGGTATTTCCAAATTATAAGATCTTAATCGTGTTTTACCTCTATATTTCAGACTTCCTGTTCTCAAAATGATTCTTTAGGAGTTAAGGGTGCTGGTCCCAAACCAGAACCATTTTGTCTTAGGGCTTCTTTGAGTGTGACACAAATACATAAATATTGAGAGAACACTGGCCAAGTATAAGACGTTGAGCAAGAGAAAGACAGACAGAGGAGCAATAAGAGTATTGAACAGCAAGGTAAATTTCTGATGTCCTGTAACTCTTGGCCAGTTGATCCTTTGGTGAAGCCAGATTTTAGGGAGAGTTTGGCAACAGAACATGATGGAACTTCATTGGTATTTTTAAATTACCTAATGGCAATGGAGTGCTGTAAGTACTGGCTTTTTGTTTTCAAGAGGATTGATTGGGCAGAGGAGCATGGAATCATGGCTCCATTGGAGGTCAGAGTTAACCTTTGAATGATGGCAAAGAGGATCTGTAAAACGTGGATTGGCCAATCAGGACTTTGAAAATGAGAAGAGAAAGAATCTGTCTGATATAGTGGAGAAAAACTATCAGAGAGAAGTAAAGTGATGTGGTCAGTGTGATAGACTTGGAAAATGGCTTTCCAGCAGTAGTCCATTGGACAAGATTGCCTTATGCTGAGTAGAAGTAAAACTGTTGCAGGATGGTTGTGGGTTTTGGATGTAAACTTGTCTGGGTGGGTGGGTTGTTACTCTAAAATGAGTGCCATTTTAGAGCTCTTACTCAGGAAGCATGGAAAATGCAGGCATTGCCTAGCTGAGAAGATTTTGCAAGTAGGAGGTAAAGGCTGACATTCAGATTCACTAGCCAGTGATATCTGCAGCAGGAGGAGAGGGACGTCTGCAATGACCAAAAAAGGAGATACTAAGGGTTTCTTAAGAGAAGGGAGATGCTCTCAAATGCAGCATAATGAAATCAGAACTGACAGCTAGATATGCAAGCAGAGATGTCAGACACCAGCAAGAGAATTTAGATTAGACAGGAGGAGCTTTGGAGCAAAGAGGCAGAAGCATGAGCTGGAGGAATGACTGTGTGCATAAAGGTGCAGTTACCTGGGGACTCTGCAACTGCGTTGTACCCGCCAAAAGCCAGAGACAAGGCAAGCTGAGGCAGCTTCTTCAGGAGACAGGCTGAAGAGACAGCCTGTGTTGTGGATGGCCATGGATCTAAGGGGGAGATGTCTCATGGATATGTTGGTTCATTATCTAAGTGTATGGAGTCCAGGAATTCCATGTACAAAAGACATAGTGATTTGGGGATTTGTCTACAAGCCTGTTTGGGCTCTGGTGAAAGCAGGATGGGTGGAATTCTGGCATGGAAAAAGCACTGGAAATGATCTAAAATGGAGAAGAAAGAAAGGCACTCCTGGCAGTGGCTATCTGTTTTGTTCTGTGAGTGAAAGATACTGTGTGATGGAGCAGTTGATAGAGTCCCATCTTGGAGTCTTGCCTTTGCAACATTTGGAGTGCAAATACGTGTTGAGGGGAAAGCAAATGTGTGTGAAAAAGAGTGAAAGTTTGGCAGGTAGCTGTCGCAGGGATAAGTATTACTATAAGGAAAAGAAAGGAAAGGAAAGGAAAGGAAAGGAAAGGAAAGGAAAGGAAAGGAAAGGAAAGGAAAGGAAAGGAAAGGAAAGGAAAGGAAAGGAAAGGAAAGGAAAGGAAAGGAAAGGAAAGGAAAGGAAAGGAAAGGAAAGGAAAGGAAAGGAAAGGAAAGGAAAGGAAAGGAAAGGAAAGGGGAAAGGAAAGGGGAAAGGAAAGGGAAAGGGAAGGGAAGGAAAGGGAAGGAAAGGGAAGGAAAGGGAAGGAAAGGGAAGGAAAGGGAAGGAAAGGGAAGGAAAGGGAAGGAAAGGGAAGGAAAGGGAAGGAAAGGGAAGGAAAGGGAAGGAAAGGGAAGGAAAGGGAAGGAAAGGAAAGGAAAGGAAAGGAAAGGAAAGGAAAGGAAAGGAAAGGAAAGGAAAGGAAAGGAAAGGGAGTGTGATGGCAGTGGGGGAGCAAAGCAACTAGATGAGGAGCTTCTTAGACCCTGAGAGAAAAAAATGGGGATGATTTCTATGAAGAAATCCACAAGCTATCTTGCATCAAAGGAAGTCAGAATAGGAAGAGGGCAGCACTTGGGGACTGAGAAAAAGATTGTGAAGAGGCGGCCAGGAATATGTGTAGGAGTCAATTAAGCCTGAAAGTAGATTTTTATCAAGGAAGATGAGAAGCAGGAAAGAATATGCCATGGGGGCACTAAGCTCACTCCTGTAAAAGCGTATATTGCAGCAACAGCAAGAATAGGGAATAGGGAGGGAGGAAATATCACTTTGCATGAGGATTTGGCAAATAGATGGATTTGAGATACAGGAACAGCAAGGAGACTGAGAATGCAGGAGGGTGAACAAACTAATAGGGTGGGCCAGTAGCACCAGGGCTAACTTTTGTCCTAAAAACACCATGTCAGTGCCAGGAGCAACAAATTGCTTGCTTTGAAAACAAGGTAGGGATCAGCAGTTCTACCAGCAGGCACAGCCCATACAGTGCCCTGTTTGCAAAGTTCTTTACAGCTGTTGAAGCAGTGGCTGCATATGGAGGGATGACAACACTTGTCCCCTACTTTCTGAAGGAGGCAGGAAGAACAAGCTCCAGGGTTTTCAGTTCATTTTCCTTGCCTGTCCACATTTTTTCTTTGCAGCAACAGCAAACAGCCCTAGTCAGTTCTAGTCAGTCAGAACAGTCTGTTCACATTTTTATTCCTTCTTCACAGAAGTTGAGTAGGAACTTACAGAGAAATTACTTACATTCAGTACAGGGGAACAAAGGAGGGAAAGCTAGGTTCCTAGGGGAAGGCAGGGCTGAGCATGGGCAGGGAGAAAAGGAAGATGGAGAGAGGTTTTAAATATTCAGATTTGCTTTCTAAATGTAAGGCTGACAGGCCTTACTGTGTCATAGGAGGCAGAAAGAGTGTGAAGGGTAAACAGGATGCAGTAGAGCTGCTGTGAGGAGAGTTGATGCTGTGGTGCAGAGGGAAAGGAGCTAATGACAGAGGGTAAAAGATGTCCTAAGGTGATGCTTATACAGTCTTTTCTTTCTGCTGCTCTCCATCCTACAGCAGGGGAGATTATAACAGTGGAACCACACCACTCAGTGGGATCTGGCAGGTAAGAGAGCCTTTCCAGAAGCTGAGAAATTCTTAACTATGTATCCAACCCTATCCCAAAGGATGTGCTCCTTCCCTCTGCACATGAGAGGCAGAAAGGCAAAAGTGAATGAGGGCACGTTTAATATTTGCAAAATACTGTCAGAATCCTCTGAGGTGGAAGTGGGAAATGCCCCAGATGGTCTTTAGATAGGAAGGGCTGTGTTCTGTGTGGACCTTGAGAGAGGAAGATTTGGCTTCAGGGCAGCTGCAGCTGGAAGAACAAATATCTTTGTGTGCAGCTCTCCTTGCTCACATCTGTGTTTTGGTATATAATTTGAACATTTCACAGGAGTGCTTTCAGATGGTCCTGTGAATGTTTCATGAGTCGTTAAGAAGTGGAGTGTGTATAAATGACAGTGTGCAGCCATCACTGTGTGGGGAGGGCATGGATGCCTATTTTGGGCTGACAGAGTGATGTTCAGCAAACGTATTCATGAGGCCAGCAGCTGTTCATCTCTGCTGCTTAACTGCTCACCCACCACATCTCTCCTACGAGCATTGCTCCCAGGTTTAGTGCATCTTTGTTCTCATTTCTGCCACTGACTGCATGGATGTGCACAAAAGTAGCACACATGCAGGCGTGGAAAGGCTTCATCTGAGGATGGGAGCCTCTTCATACCTGTATCTGAGCCTGCTTCCTGGAGGGATGGTCACTGGAAAAGAACAGACTCCTTTAGATTATAACCCATCTGACTATTTTGCACATCTTTACAAGGGTATGAACTATGACCTGCTGGGACTGCTTTCTCCTCATGTACAAGGAGGGGAGCCTGCAGTGACTTGCTCTGATTTAGATGTACATGTCTGAATTTGGTCGGCATTTATCAGCTGTGACCTTTCAACAGTTTGCAAGTCTTTGTACTTTCACAAGTGGCTTGCTAGGCAACTTACACATCGTTCAGTCAGATATGTGTATACTATGCACAGATGCCTGTGAGCTGTGGGGAGCTACTAGTACTTTTCTGTAGGTGAGTTCCACAGTGTGACACCTATTAGTTTTGCTGGTGAATTAATGGAGAGAAGTGTAACAAAACAGTTATAAGAACCACTTACAGCATCTGGATGCAGAATGCAGAAACTGCTTCACTTTAACAGGTCTTTGTTACTTGCTCCAGTCTGCCTTACCTTTTTCTATTCCTGCCTCTGGTGCTTTATCCTTGTTTCCTTTTGTCAAATTTTTCAGCTCCTGAGGCAAGAGAGACTTCCCTGAAGCTGCTGCTGCTGCCAGGAAAAATATTTTCTGTCTCTTCACCACCTCTTTAAATGGCAGCATTTTTCTCCCTTAACTTCTCTTTCTCTTTATTATGTGTTTTCCTTTGCTGTAACCAAGGAACATACTTTACAACATATTGTAGGGGATGTTTGGGTGGAAGACATTCTGCCAAACAAGATGAAGCTTATGATGAAGCTTGGAGAAGGATGCTGCCAACAATCCACTCTCCCTGCCCCATCCCCTGCATTGTTTTGGAGGGATGCTGAACTGTAGCTGATACTAAGAAATGAGAGCTGTGCCTTGCAATGTTTCCAAACCACATGTAGAGCAGCTATCCATAAGGGAGTGTGCTTGGCCAGGCTTTGGTTTTTGTTGGGTGGTAGCATCAAACAAAAGTGAGTTTGCTTCTTTGTTTGGAGTGATGCACACAAGCACAGTGCAAGAGTTGTATTTCCTTGAAAGAAGTTAAAGCACCTTTTTTTTAGCAATCTCGTGTTCTTCTATTTCTTTCCCTGCCTCTTTTCTTGCCACTTGCAGGTACTACATGAGCCCCTGATTGATGAGGATCCAGTTTTCATTGCTACCTGCACAGAGAGGGAGCTGCGCAAGAGGAAAAAGAGGAAATTCAGTCTTTGGGTTCGGCAGTGCTCATCCACTGGTTTCATCTGCCAGGTGGGTTTTACCTCTTCAAATGTCATGATTCAGTTCCAGCAGGCCCTTAAATGTATTGCAGGACCAAGGGTAACAGTCACTTCTCTTCGTTACCCTGCCGGGGGCTACAATCTGCATGCCGGAGGCCTCTGATTCCTGCGGATACGAGACCCAACGGACAGTGATGACAAGTTCCTGATACTTTGTTTGCTGTATGATTTAACTGAGAGTTTCTGTCTCTGATAATGTCCATCTGGCTGCCAGCCCTCATCTAATTACATTGAAATGCAGTTAAAAGGTCTGTCTGTTTGTATATCCTAAGTTTATCTAAATGTCTGAGTACTGTGACTTACGTCATTTTTTTATGAATCAGCTTTTCTTTCTCTCTCTAAGTATGACACTGCAACTGTGATAGCCAGTGGTGTCCAATAGACTATATCAATATGGTATCAAGATGTCAATTTTCCTGTGAGAAATATATTAGTGGGGGTTCCTATTACCTATCTTTCCACACATCTACCTCTCTATCAAAGAAATAAAATCTGGTGTGACTTCAAGGTGAGATGTAAGCTGGAGTGAGAGACATGTTGAAGGGTTTGTTTTTATTGTCATAAGGCATTGGGAACTTCTTTTCAAATTCTCAGCTTCCCCAATTGCTGATGTATTTTGAGAGTCCTTGAAAAATCTGGTCATTTATTTTGATACTTAGAGGTGAGGGGGCAGATGTTTTCTAATATTTCTTTTTCCCAAGAGCTCCTGTGAAAAGGTTGTCCCCCGCATGTTCCAGAGTGGTGGTTCAGAGGTAGGATGTGCACACTGCTTGCTCAAACTGAATGCATGTCAGAACAGGGCCTGTGGATTTGCTGCAGTTGAACATTTGTTCAGAGCAGAATTTAGTTGGTGAATCATTATGACTGTTTGACTAGCTGTGCAGGAAAAGAGGCTCACTGGGAGCAGAGGTTTGTGTTTTCAGCAATGCTGTTCACTCTGAGAAGAAACTTAGGATTCTACATCTTCCATCTAAATTTTAAAGCAGCTGTTTTCTCTGATACAAAATAGATCACCTTGTGAAGCATCCTTGGAAGTTTCTGCTCTCAAGACTCTTAGAAAGTCATTTGCTATATAGAGGCAGTGTCTTTGATCTCCAAGGAGAACTTCACCAGTCCCACACGCAGTTTATTACTGAAGCGTATTGGGTACAGCGAGCACAAAGTCTGCTCAATTCTCTTGCCATGCTCCCCCCCAGCCAACTGCCACAAAACTAATAAGTCTTCAGACAAACCAGAGGTTTCAGATTCTGAGCTATAATTATGTTGCACCTCCTGTCCTGTCCACTGAGAGACTAAATTAATGGAATGTCAAATTAAACAGAATAGATGCTCAGCACCACCCTAATCCTCCCACTCCCTTAATGAATTAGATACTCATGCTTCGCTTGCATCCGGATGATGTCCAGGATTATCTTGCCAGCTGCCTTCTATTTTCATTCCATGACTTGGCTGTCATTATCAACGTGCTGAAATGACTGTGTGAAAGGGACTTTAGGGAACCGTGAAAAAGAATATGCCTTCATGCTAAAATGGAAAAACCTAATCTGGGGAGGATGGGCATGTTCAATTATGATATGCTTGAAATGCTATGTTCATTTATGTGTCATGCTTACAAGTGGTCTTGCAGAATCCAAAGCACTTTTTCAGTGGTTATTTGGTTTATTTAGGGTTTAAAACAGAGGTTTTGTTTCTTTCCCTATGTTTAACAAATGGAGAGAATTGATCTAAACCAGAAGAAAATCCAATGTTTTCCCTTCATGTACACATCTTCCTTTCCATCTCTTGTGAAGCTGCCATCATGAAGAAAAGACTTGTCTGATAGTTAAGGACTGACCTATCACCTGCCAACTGTTGGAAAAACCTTACAGCACTTACTTCAAAACATGCAGACATTCTGTAATACTGTCCGGGTGAATTCCCTCCCTCACTGCTTCCAAGTGATGACATTGAGGTCTTTTTATTCAAGATAAAGTAGAACAATCAACACTTCATAAATCAGGATAATGCCGTTTCAAAAATCTGAATAATATGTATCTATAAAAAGGTGAGCCAGCCCAGACGGAAGAGAGGATGGAGCTATGTATGACTGGTTTTCAGGAGTGGAAGGAACCTCAAGAAGATTGTGATGCTCCTGGCCAAAAACAAGGTCCTCCAATCTTGAATGATAGGCCTGATGTTAAAAAAAAAAATGTCCATTTGAGGAAACCACCTTAGTTTTCCCAGTGTTCTGCTTTTCCTACAATGAAAAGGATTGGTTGGTTTGTTTTCCTAATGTAAAATGGATATGTCACATGATGAGTTACTCTGTGAACTCTGGTTGGCAGCTCACAGGTCGGCTGTTAATGTTAAGAGTTTCAGCTGTTTGTCTCCTCAAATTCCTGTTCCTGCTTGTTCTGTGAACAAAACTCTGAATCACATTTTTGGGTATGAGTAAACACTTCTGTTTGATGGCTCATCATTTACTTTTTTAAGGAAATGGTGTTTGGTTAAAAATCTAGCCCAGTAAGCCATTCATGGAACAGAAGTGGCATAAAACCCAAGTGCTGCTTGTGGACATAAGGTGCATAGGCTTATATATTCATAATAGAAACAATGTATGAATATTAGACTTCTTTTCTATCTTCTGTACTCCAGATAACTTGACTGCACCCTGACAGTTAAGTCTTTGTTTTAAGATGGATGCACAATTTCAGATTATATCTCTGCTTCCGAAAATCTCAAGCAGAGCATCTCGTTGCAGTGAATAGCTTTGTTGCTGAGCATCTCTTCACGGTCAGCTGGCCAAGTGGGAGCATGCAGGAAGGACACATAATTCAAACAATGTAAATATATGTCTGCTGCAGTTGGGAACACGAACAAAACCTCTCAGAGAGTTCAGAAGGGCTTCAGGAGATCTGACTTTGGCAGAGTGGATGGCAAAACTGCCCTGATACTGTTGCCTTTTTCATCTGCCCTTGACACTGGACACCAAGGTTGGCAGCAGCTGCTGGGGGAGAGGGCTTGGGCCTTCTAATTTCTTTCTTTCTAATTCAGGGAGGACAACAAACACAGCTTGCAGGGCTTCAGGTGTCCCTCTCTGTTCCATCTTCTCTTTGCTTTTCTTGTTTCTTTCCAATCTATTTCCCTATATACTGCTTAGCACTTCTATTTCCCTACTTAACACCGAGACACTTTTAAAACCAATATTTTAATGTCTTGATTGCAGTTTAAATTATTGAAGTAGCTTAGAAATCTTTCTTAGGCTATTTGCTTAGCGTATATTTAAATATTAAGTCATACTATGTAAATCAAAACTCCAGCTGTGTCAGTTTTTTAGTCAGTTCTTATTTCTTTTTCTCTGAAAATCTGGAATACTTGATTATAAAAATTGTTCATAAATATGATTGGTAGGGCTCTTTCTTATTTTAGATATAGCATTATAGCTCATCAAAAAATGATGAAGAGAATTCCCAAATACCTTATCAAGGCTATTTATTTTGTCCTGGTGGGACATATCATGTGCTCTCTGCATTTCTTGTGTGGCTCAAAAGGAATGAGCACGGTTATGAGTAACTAAGTGATGCCTAGTCCTTGCATAACTCCTCCTGCACAAGAAAGTGGTCTGATCATTTGCAGGTGAAGAAAGCACAGGATTCTGGTGAACCCCAGCACATGGAGAGCTGACAGAACAAGGTATTCCCATAGTGCCTCATCCTGAAGCGCAGACCCATAGTCCAAATGTAACCCTAAGACAGTCCCTGACCCGAGAGCCATCAATCAACAAGATGGAAGGCAGTAGCAGATGACAAAGAGACAATCAGACAATATTAATCACTCTGATAGGCAGTAACAGAATTGGCTCATCAAGGTAATTATTTGCTTAAAAAAGCTGGTATCATGGTGAGGAAGAAATTACTTCATGCATGCGTATATACTTTCCTAGTCATTGAGATGAATTTTACTTTCTGAGGCTATACTGGACAGTTTTCACTTCCCACACCTCCTCCCTGCCCCCTAAAATATATGGGCTCTGCACTTGCTTTTATTCCCTGGCAGAAAATTCTTGCAATAATGCATTTCATTTTCATTAATATCCCTGTGCAATGTTACTCAGATTTATGAAGTCCTTTAGGTCCTTGTGCTGGGACTGACTTTGAGTTTCCACCTTCCACTATTTCCCATGAAGTGATGAGTCAGAACAGAGTAAGGAAAACTACTGTGTCTCTGCAGCTTGAGTCTTCCCATGGTCCTGAAGAAACAGCAGTTTGCATGATAGCCACGTTTAAAGAGTGAAACCTGGAGCGGGGTGGCCCCTGCCTGAGAGGGTAAGAAAGGGCTCTCTCCCCAAAGAGCAGCAGTCTCACTGAAGGGAGATGTCTGAGGTTGCTCCACAGATCATTGGCAGAGCTCTCAGTGGCAGGAAAAAAACCCCAAATAATGTAAACACCATGCTTCTACAGTAAATGCTGTAGTTAATTTTAGACAGGGTAGCTACAGCTAGCTTAAATACTTCATAACCCTATTGACTTTACAGAGTAAGAACTTCCAGAATTTAGAGAAACTGAGATTGTGCCCCAGAGAATTTATAATTTCGCAACACACCACATAAGTGCATTCAGTCAATGGGAAAGGGAGGGGTAAAAAAGCCTGGAGTCAGTTTTGTTTTCAAGGTCAGAGTTGCAGAAGAGTTAGCCATCTGTGCACTTGTTTAAATAAGCTGCTCAGAAATGTTGGTGTTTCGGCCTATTTAAGTTCTGTTTAGAGATTAGTCTGAGCCCTTGCATTTCTTTAAACCATGTCCTGATAATTCCTCTATTGCTGGAACAGTTGCATCTGGAACACACAGATCTAGCAGGTGCTTTGAGGAGGTTCTCAAGGTCAGGCTTTGTCTGGGAGGGGATCCCAGGAAATCTGATCACCTTCATTTGTCAATCACTGGTGGCTGGAAAATCCTGTCTACTTTCTTCCTCTGGCTCCCATCCCGCTCCAGCTTTTTAATGCATGTGGTTCTGTAATGTCAGCATCTGAGAATCCCAGATCTCAGTTGAAAGTGAATTATCCTCTTGCTCACCAGTGTTAAATGGAAAGGTATTCTTGCAGATGTGTGTTGGGCTAGACCTATTCATTTTTATGGAGTTTACAATCTTACCATGTTTCTAAATGAATAGGAAAACCAGACCTAAATGTGATCTAATGCAAAGATCTCTGTCAGAGTTTGCATATAGTCTTAGTGTCTATTTTCAGGTGTGAATGAAAGTTATTTTTTAGTTCCCAACTGAGCTGCTTGGAGTTTATGACAATAAAACTACCTGTGTAGTTGTGTCCTTTCTGCAGCTGTTCTCACTCAATGCAACTCTGCCTGGGGAAGCAGACGAAAAGCACCAGAGTCTCCTCTCTTATGCACTTCATAGGTTTGCCATAGGAGTGCCCCTCATGGATCCCATCCCTTTGTGCTGGGTGTGGAGAGCAGAACAAAAAGGCAATCTTTGCCCTAGAAAGTTTAGGATCTAAGTGCAAGAAGGAGGCTTAAGCTTCCCACAGCAAATCTCTTTAGTTCAGGCACATTTTGGCTGCCCAGAGAACCGTGGAAGCAGGCTGAGTGCAGCAGTGTTTCTTGGCTAATGCACATGGCAGAGATCTGGGACTAGCACACTACTAGGTGAGCCTACTCCTACTCCTGGTGAGCCTGCATGGGCCAGGCAGTCATCAGCCTTATGGTTCCTCCTTAGAAATTAACTGGGTCCTTGATGTCAGTGTTTTGTCATCTCTTGGATTTATCTTAAGATTTTATGGCCTTTTTATGTAAGTATTTTCCTCCTTGAGCTGCTATGTGTTATCCTCTCAACAGTTACAGCATTTCTGATAGTTTATACTGTTCTTGCCTTGTGTCACTTATATACCTTCTCACTTACACCTCCTCACTTACACACCTTCTCACAGCTCAACAGTAATTTTCATAGAAAATCTGAGCCAATGTTGTGCAATTGTGTGGCACCAGAGTGAAGCCTCAGTCATGGACCTGAGCTGGGCTGCTGGTTACACAGAGGGAGCCTGAAAAAGCAGCATTAAGAAGCAGCAGGACCGATGCATTGATTAGCAATTGCCTTGTGGGGATTGCATCCTTTCTAGGAAAGGTTTTGAAGAGCAAAAGGAAAGAGCTCTGCTGAGATGGTGGTGATTTCCAACCAGGCAGAAGAGCAGCATGGAAAGGTGCAAATGTGGGCTTGTTTGACACTGGTTGTTGGATGCTTGGCTTCACAGGGCAAATGCGGGGAGGAGTCACTATACTGACATGGTATAGGAAGAGATCAACAGGGAAGCCTAAACCATAAAGGCCTGTCTCTGTTTTCCAGCCCCATTTCCATTTGATGCTGCAAAGAAGAGGGAACTGTCAGAAGGCTGACGTGGTCAAAGCAAAGGATTAGACAAGTGATCCAAGGGGTGGAGCACTGTCTGGATGTCAAAATACATTTCAGCAAGGCCAAAGAAAAGAAGGATGATTGCAGTAATTGGGAGGAAAGTCAGGCAGTTCTTAAGTATTTGAAAGAATAGGAAATGATTTATGTGGAGCTGTTAGAGATGACGAATCTGCCTGACCTAGATGTGGCTGCCTGGGAGAAGGTACAGAGCAAAATCTGCATTTGTTGGTCCATGAGTTGTCGGTCCGCCATGCAGGTAAGATGTTGTAGTACCCACAGTGACAAAGAAATAACAAGAAATCATGGAAAGAAAAGCAAAGAGCTTTAGAAAGCAGACTTTAGAGTAGCAGGAAGAAAATGAAGAGAGGCTCAAACAAATTAAAAGATCTGGTCTTGGTAAGAGCACCACCACTGGTGCCAACATCTGCTGGAAAAGAGCTGCCTGGGAAGAGATCATTAAAGAAGGAGGGAGTATGATGTGCAGCAGGTTTAGGGTGAAACTGGAGAGGAGAATCTCCCGACAGTGTTGGTAATGGCAACAGTTAGAGGTAGGGTTTAGGATGAGAGGGGATTGAGGCGCGATCTAGAAAGTAGTGCTAGGAATGTGCAGTTGTGGGTTGGCTGTAGAAAAAAATAAAGTTATTTTTTCAATAGCTATTGAGGATCGAAAAATTATGACTACTTTACTTTGTTCTCTTGCTTTTATAACTGTGTCATCTAAAAACATGGCTTCTGTTTTGTGGTTGTTTAGGATCTGCCCTTTGTGAAACATTTTTGCACAATATATCTTTCAAAATCTTCCTTCTGTTTATTACTACCTCTGCCCTTTTTTTTCTTCCAAATGTCATCTATTTCATTTGAGAATTATACCCTGGGGTGCTTCAATTATGTATGAAGGTGGAATATTTGGGATGTGCTATTCACAAGTGCTTTCAATATGCCATCTGAGCTTTGAATATGAGCAGAATCACCAATATTTCAGTTTCTAGGGCATATTCTCTTAAATGTGCAGTCAAGATGTAGCTTTTGTTCCTAAGCATTCAGTTTTTTACTCAGTTTCTGTGAGACCTTACGAACTTTCCACAAGAAGGTAATGAAAACATACTGGATTCAAAGTGTCTGGTGCAGTAGGGCAGCCACAGATAGAGAGATGGCTGAATTGAGTGTGTCACTGTTCTGAGAAACAACAGATATTCAACAAATACTCAACAAATAATTGAGGAATGAATACAGAAAGCACTGCATGTTAAATATCTTCAGCCCATAGTCGCCTCCCAAGACAGCTGCTGTCACATCTACACAGGTTATCCCAATTGGTGCTATAGATCAAATGTACCAGTAGCCATTAGAAAAGATAGACAGTGAAAGAGATCTCTGCAGATATTCAAGAAGCACTGGTTGGGCTGTCATGCACAGAAGCAGAGGATGTTTGCTGCCAGCATCTCCCATCTGTTATCCAGCAACAGTGGTTGAGGCTTTACTTCTGATGATATTTTGCTGTTGGTGCATATGGAAAGGGCACAAAACTCTAATGTCCCAGGACAAACCAGAAGGTCTAGTGAATGGTTTAACAAACATTTTGGGGGAGCAGTTTCTGACTGTGCCTGTGATTTCTGGCAATTTGTGCTGTTTCTGCAGATTCCTGACTCTTAAATACCACTTCTAATGCATTACAGAAAGGGAGTGAATGCTGTGGGCTTCAGTAGGGAGGATCTTAATGGGTTGAGGTAGAATGAAATAAGCTGGATGGGGAAAATAAAAGCCATATGGGATCCTAGGCATTTGCAAAAATATTTGAAGCCATACCTTTGCCAGTTACCTGTACACAGCCACTTTATGCCTTCACAGCAGCCTTAATGCCTTCCAACATTGTGCTGCTGTCACCCATCGTCCCAATAGAGCTGGGCACGATAAAGCTTTGAATGATGCTTCTCCAAAACAGGGAACACTGTGCCAACAACAAAGGCTGTTGTTGGATAGGCAAGGAAATGCCCAAGGAGAAAAAAAAAAGGGGTTATATTTAACATTGGAGGAGGAAAGGTTCAGCAGTGGGTATGAACATTTGAGTAAAGGGTGCTGGGGAAGTGAACAGAGCAAGGGGGGTTGAGATTCAAAGCCAAGTGCACAGGGAATTCTGCTAACCAAACCTTTGAAGTGTGTAGCATCCTCATATGAAAGTAGTGCTACCTCAGTGGACAGGTGCCTGGTGGGCATGCTATTTAAAGTAGCTGCTTCCAGACACAAACCAGACCACAGTGAGGGACCAGTTGGCACACCAGCAGTGCCAGAGGACTGTCCCTTGGAGGGGCAGCACTCTACAACGAACACGGAGTGAGCGTGGAGCAGGAGAGATTCTAAGATTTACTGGATTCGGGGAGGTAAGGTGTAAGACACTTTCATAGACTTAGAGAGATTCCTGCTTTGTTTTCAGCTCATCTGCTAATCCAAGGTCAAAACTAATCTGTCTGCATCTTCTGTCTCCATTGCCCTGTCTGTAGATTTTGAGGATTTGATCTGTGGTCTCCGTGCTGACATACTAGTAACCTAATCTTAATTTTGTTGCCAATAATCGTTAAATACCTTTGCTGTAAATTTGGAACAATCTGTTCTTTGAATGCATTCCACTGGCTCTCTGGAGCTCTGATTAATAACCTAAACGACTTATCATAATTAGCTAGTCCTCAGCCTTAGAATTGGAGAAAGCACAAATTTGACGGCTTACAAAAACAAGTGGAGCAGAATCAGGGAGTCTGCAAACATTGCTGCCTTTGTCCTCATCTGGAAGCTGTTTCTATCAATAAAAGGGGTTTTAATTTTTTTTTTATGATAAATGATGTATTTAAGACTTCCATTTAATATACACTCTACTTTTTGTAATAAGTGTGCATTTATCCTCGCACCAACTTTGTTTTCAGCATGTCAGTTCCTTCAAAATTATGTCTAATTTCCCAGAAATTTCATGCGTAACACACCCTGTTGAGGTCTGTTCATGATGCATGAATTGCTAGGGATTATTACGCAGAATACCAGTGCTGGGGCATGCACCATCTAAAATAGGGAGAAGCTGTTTAATTGAATGTTGTCCTTCTCTAAGATCACTGAGTTACAAATTACTGGGAGCACTACTGCAAACATGAGCATTTTTGTTCTCTGAGGATTGCTATGAATTTTCATTTGTAACAGTGTCCATTGGTAAGAGAAATAAGCTATATAGAAAAGTAATACTGTATGTTTTGCATGGTTGAAGTCTCAAACAAATTTAACGAAGTTGTTGTGGACACATCACTCTAAAAACCAAGGTAAAATTACTTCTTCATGCCCCTGAATACTGAACAAGTTTCAGCTTTTTCTTTGGCAGGTAAAATTTTCTGTAATTCATAAAAGTTTTGAGTATTTCAGAGCCAAAGTCACAAAGGCAGGCCAGGGCAAGTTTCTCTGAAAATTTGCATTTGTTTGTGTATTAAATCTTTGCAAGTTCCATGGTGTTACAGTAGTGTTTGAGTAACCGAGTACAGTGTTTGCTTCTTCCCATTTCTCATTCCAGCAGGTTATTTCTGCTAGCTCTTAGAACAAGATGAGGGTTGGATGCCTAGTTGGCTTATTAAGTGTTGAACTTGGGTGAAAGTTGTGCTTGTAAAATACTGTCAGTGAAATAAAATGGAAGGCTTGTGTACAAACTAAGGGTTACACGTTTTCTTCCTCTACATGGTTCAAACTGTTTTGGTGGGTTGTATCCAAATCAGCATCTACATAAAGGATCTAAGTGTTAGCACTGTGCCTGGAGAGTTCGATGAGGGTGTTCTGGCTGGAGTGCATTGGGAGTGCATTTTGCTCATTTATGGAGGTGCACACACACTTGTGTCACAGCCCAACAGTTACTGCCAACGGGAAATAAATCTGAATATTAATGCAGAGAAAACTAATGGGCCATTTCCTTCTGGTCATCTTACACTGGCCTTTCTTGAAACTGAAGTTCCCATGCTCTCCTTATGCTGTCAGCAGTGAAGCCTATGCAGATTCAGTACAACATGTAATCCCAGTTATGGCTGGAGTCTTTTCCTGCCAAACAAACAATGTTCAAACTGCACAACAATCACAGGAGCCTCAGAAGTGAGGTGAAGGATGCTGTATTTATTGGTAGCTGTGCCAGCTAACCTGAGTTGGTTTAAAAGCAACAGCCCTTTGAAAGGAACTTTAATTAGCATTTTATAACAAGTATCTGCTGCTTTCTCAGCTTGTCTCAATTTGAGCTGTGCAGGTATGTCAGGAATTGCATCTGCTCACTCTGGGTTCTTTATAACCTCCTGACTTTTCTTACCATTTCTCATTTAAGATTTATGTCCATCTCAAAGAAGGGAGTGGTGCTGATGGGCTGGATGCTTTGAAGAACAAACCACAGCTTCACAGTATGGTGGCCAAAAGCCTTTGTCAGAACGCCTCTGGGAAGAACTACATCATCTTCACAGGCCCAAGCATTACCAGCCTGAATCTCTTTGAAGAATTTGAGAAGCAAGGTGTGTATCTGGTGACTCACTGGGTTTTAATGGTGACAGACCTAGGGGCCTCCTGCCACTGAATTAAAAAAACTTCCAGAAGTCTTAACTGATACTTCAATTCCTTGTATAGATCAATTGTTTATCTCTAAGAAAACTTCTCATTCATGAGAAGGTACTATGCAGAAGACTTTCTAAGTTGCTGTTTCTATCTTCCTTTTTAAAGATTCAAAATGAGGGTGTAAAAACAATTTAAATACGGTTAGTTAAAGAGCTTCCTTTTGTTCTTGGACTTAGAAGTGTGAGGTCAAATCTCCTATGTGACCTGGGGGACATTTCAAGGAATTTCCTGTCTACCTGTGATTTTTCTGTTCCTCTTGTGAAAGATGAAGGATGGGATGAACCCTCAGAGATGCGCCTTAGAAGTCTTTTTTTGGTTTAATATCTGTTAAAGATGTGTTTTCTCTAGAGGACATTTTATGCCTTTGCAAAAGCTCTAGAGAAGTTTGCTTTGTTGTGTTTTTGGGGGTTTTTTTGCTTGTATCAACATACCTTCATGGGACAGTTTTTGGTTTTGAAATAATAATAAAACTCTCCATTAGCAAAAACCCACTTCCAGCAGAATGTCCATGGACTTGCTCTCCCAAGCAAGCCTCTTGCTAGTGCAAAGAGCAATGCCAGGTCATCCTTTCTGTCAAATGCCCCCTCACCTTGAGCGTGGTAGAGCCACGTGTTGCTTTGCTTTCAGCCACGCTGAGGACTTGTAACTCCCCCTCAATTACAGGATCCTGCACTCTTGCCAGTCAGTTCTAAATAATTTCATGTAACTCTGGTCTTGTTCTTCAGTCAGCACAGCCTTTCAGAGTGATGTGGTGCATAGAATAGATCCTTCCCAGCAGTGAGCATGGAGGCTGCCATTACGCATCACAGCTACAAGGCCATTTGCTGACACACCACTGCTGTCCAAGTTGGGGTCTTTTTTGTCATTGCAGAAAATTAACCCACGTAAACCATTATATTAATGAAAAACTGCCCAAAGCAGGAGGAAAGTGTGGGAATTGAGACAATATGTTGATTCTCATTTAAAATGAGAACATCAGTGAGCTGCACCACTGCTGTAGTTTAGCACTACAGATGGTGCTGGCACTGAGAGCTGCATCTGTTGAGCTCCATGCAGGACTTGTCTCCTACATTAATTTAGGCAAGCTGGAAGCTCACTGACTACAGTGGAATAGCTGCATATTCTCATAAAAGAGCCATGGTTTCCCAAATACTGTGAACAGCCAAATGGATAAGGAGTCAGGTGTATTTATAGTGCACTGGAGTTTTTCCTCTGAGCAGAGACTGATCTTTGCTAGATGGCTTTTCACAGCTGATTATAAGCATTAAATTTGTAAGATTACCAAACCAATGATGCAGAACGTGAGTTTAAAAGAATGCAGAGGATAACACACGTGCTCTTAGTACCTGAGGTGAAATGTTAAAGTTTAAATGTAAAGACTGACTGAGTTCATCCTTTATGCTAAGCTAGAGAAGGATAAAGATGATCTGGCATGATCCATTTGGTTAGTACCCCTGGTTGAAAAAGATACATGGCTACTAAACCAGTTGAGTGTTTATACTTGCGGGTAATTCAAATTGTTCACAGGGTTGAATTACTCATAGGCTTTACACTGCACGGATCATTCAAATTAGTAGTTTATAGCAGGTAAGAAATTCAGTAATGTCTTTTTAAAACATGTAATTTTGACTTACTGTCTGATCAAATATGCTAACGCAATACTGAGATTTCAGTTTGGTTCATGATTTGTTATGTAGCTTCTTGAGATTTTATAATCTCTGACAGTTGCCTCCAAAATTAAATTTCAGATCTGGTACATACTATCACCCTCCTAGGGGTGAAGCTATGAGGTAGGTGGGGGGTGGACACTAAGAGAGCAGGTTTATTGACTTTGCAAAACAGCATGGCACTCCTACATAAAGAAGATCATGGGGAGAAAAGTGTTTCTGTTTAATAAGGCGATGGGATTGTCTGCAATTGCCATGAGCTGCTAGGGGCTAGCTCAGGTTTTGCAGATAGAGGTTGAGCTGAAAGGACTGTGAAACATGGAGAGGTGAGATGTCAAGCTGTGGTGAAGTCAGTAAGAGCCTTGGAGGAGATGGTGTTTATTGACTGCTGCAAAGCAGATAGTGTACTGCCAGCACCTGCTGGGATCCTACTGCATTAGCAGTACATTTGGGGAGAGGCAAGCAAAGAAACCTGGACTTGACGGAGAGATCTCTTCTGATGTACCACAGAGTCTCCTTCAGCAATGAAGTCAATGTTGGGATTTTTTGATGTGTGGCTTAGCCAGCTAAACCTGAACAGACCTATACCATGACCAGGAAGTGTCATGAGAGCCTGTTCAAAAGCATCTATGCTCAGGTACTCATGGCAGTTCAAGACCCATTCTTAAACTGATAAATTTACCTTTTTATGTTCAAAAAAATTTAATTTGTGGGCTAGAGCAGGACCAGCAGTAGAAAGATCCCACTGAGAGCTGAAAACAAAAAAAAATTGGTATTGATCTTAACTGCTTTATTTTGTGTGGGGGTTTCATGACTATCAACAGAGAAATAGGGAAAGATTTAAATAAGTTCATGCTTGGAAGCCATAAACTTACTGGGAACAAAAAAGTTTAAAGGGAACTAAAGGGAATTCTGGAAAATCTGGAAAGTCACCCACTAAAACTCTATTAGTTCCTTTCAAAATTCTTGATGAAGAGGACCTGGGGTCTTGGTAGCCAGTGTACTGAACCTGAGTCAGCAGCATGCCAAGCTGGTTAACACTGTCCTGGGCTGTGTCAACAGGACTGTAGCCTGTAGATCAAGGGAGGTGATTACAGCCTCCTACAGTTTTAGACAACAGGCCCCCAGTACAAGAATACTCTGTATACAAATATAGTCTGCTATGGGGAGGGAACTGTTCTTGTTCAGGTTGAGAAGAGGCTATGGGGGCATGCAACAGCAGCCTTACTCTACCCTGTCATGAGAATGGAGCTGGCTCTTTACAGTGGGCATTGTGGAAGGACAAAAACCAACAGATGTAGGCTGAAACAAAAGATGTTCAGACTAGATGCAGGATTTTTCCTGGGGGCAGTGAAGGCAGATGCCCAGACAGGTGGTGCAGTCTCTGTCCTTGGAAGTTTTCAAGCCCAGATGACCTAAAGCCCTGAGCAGCACTGTCTGGCCTCAGAGCTGACCCTGCTCTGACAGGGGATGGGACTAGAGACCTCCTGAGTTGTTTTTCAGCCTGAACTAGGCTTTAATCAATAGAATCCTGTGATCCTATAAAAAATTTTGTGGAATCTTAACTATCATTCACTTTTCCTCACCCTAGCCCACACATGCATTATTGTTAAAAACACAATGCTCTTTATTGGGAGCCTGTGGTGTAGCACCTTCACTGTACCACGGCAGACAATGATGTGCCTTGTAATACAAAGGGATGTCGGTGAACATAATTCTAAGGCTTATATGAGGATACCAAGAACTGAGAAAACTTCAGAAAATAAGATAGAACACTTTGATCTTTTTCAAAATCAAAACCCTGAATAGATCTCTTTTTTATTTTTCAGAGGACATATAAAGAATTTCTTTCTCTGGCCTCTGAATAGAATGGAAACCTGCACTGAAATGCCCCAGATTCTCTGTTCTGTGAGCAGACAGCTGTCACTGCTATTTGCTGTGACATTCATTCATAGTGCACATCCCTTTTTCCCTCTCTAAGCATTAGTATTGTCCTTTATAGAGGACAAAACCTCCTAAAGCCCTGTGTTCCATGCTTGCCTTAAACATATGATCCCTGGAAGTCCCTTCTGCATGTTGTGAACCAGCAGGAGCAGCTGGCTCGGTTCTGCAGAGGGGCTGGTGTTGGCAAAGCTGCAAGCGCTGCCCACCTGGTTGACCATGGCATTCCCACAAGGTTTGCAGGATGCTGCAATTCCAGCACAATGACCAAAGTAAGCTCTCTTCTCCCCACAACAGCCACTGCCCCCCCCACCCCCCCATTTCCTGGCTCTGACTTGACCCAGTGTTACATGCAGAATACGTGATTGCAGAATGTGTATTTTTGCCTGAATTAGCTCGAGCCTCATGGCCTTGGCAAACTGTGCTAGTGAAGATGTGGTGAAACAGGCTTCAGCACAAGCTGTCTGAAGGCTGGAGACTCTGGGAATGAGTTTTGGGTGACTACACTACATTTCCTCTTCTTTGCTAAACTA
This sequence comes from Aphelocoma coerulescens, assembly GCF_041296385.1. Lineage (NCBI taxonomy): Eukaryota > Metazoa > Chordata > Aves > Passeriformes > Corvidae > Aphelocoma > Aphelocoma coerulescens. The sequence goes on from NC_091016.1 coordinate 50,786,104, forward strand.
CCTTTGGTGTATTCATTTATATTGCACCTACAGTTTAAGACCAGAAGAACAAGCTGTTTCCACTGACTCCTGTGTGTGTAGCAAACACCTGTTGTGATTCTGATTTAATTACACACAAAAACTTCATTGAGCCAGATGGGTGTAATTTTTATTGCTGCTATTGCTATAGTAACTGGGTGGTTTTAAAAACCTCTACAGTAGATTAAGGGTGTCGTCCATGATGAGAGATGCTAGTAAATCTCCAGAAGTGCTGCACTTTTCTAGGCTGTACAGCAGGAAGGCAACATGGTGTGTTCCTTAGAGAGAAAATGGTTCCCATTATTCTGCATGAGGAGTGGAACATCTGCTGGAAGCTTTCTGCAGGCTTATTGCTACAATAAAAGGAAAGGCTACAACTAATTATTATGGGATCTCAGAGATGGCTGTTGCTGTTTTGAAGCTCTAGCACAACAATGTAGTTATTAGCTTGGTTTTATTCCATTGCAGCCTCCTGGAAAATGTATCACATTTCAATGAATAATAAACTCTGGGTGGCTAAGAAAAATCTTCACAGGTTTGCTTGTTATCAAAGCAGGAAGATCTTAATATTGGCTAGAAGAAAGCTTTATGAAAGTTTGCTATGTTAATGGCAAAGTTTTCAGCTACGTGACCTACACAGTTTGGGTACCTCTTAGCAACAGAAGAAATTTAAAAAAAGAAAAATAAAAGATCAGCTTTCCAATGGAGGTGCAGTTCCCTCTATAGTGATTGTAAGCCTGTTACCATCAGGCTTTTCTCGTTGTCTTTTGTGGAAGGAACTTACGGATTTCCGGGGACTGATTAATTCATTAGAAATAACCAGTGGACTGCAGGTTTCCCCCTTGAGAATGAAGATTTCCCATTACTGTATTGGTTGACCTTCTTCTCCCATCAGTGGTTGAAATTTCTGATGGAAGAGCCGTAGCTCCTTGTAGATCTGCCCACAGCAACTGGACCAATGCATGAGTATATGCAATTAATTTATTAGTATTCCTGTAGTGTCTGTGAGCTGTTATGGGGATGCTCAGCATGCCAGTCACTATATGAACCAAGGACAAAGGCTGCACCTGCACTCAAGAGCTTAGGTACTTCCAGGAAGACAGAGACAGAAGAGCCACTTAAATGGAAACCCAAGAATAGAGGTAACATGTTTATGGCAACCCAAGAGCAGAGGTAACATGTTTAGGGGAAGCCAGACACTGCATTCTGACTTTGCATTTTCACTGTAAGGATATCATGCAAAATTCAGCACGATGAAAAATTTGATCAAGCAGACTTAGCTGACAGATGAGCTTTAAACCCCCACAAGATGTGCACAGATGTCACCTGCTTCCATGCCCACTGGTTTTTTCCACTCAAATGGGTTAACACAAAACTGAGGGAGACCATGGAATTTTCCGTCCAAGATTTCTTTGAGTCACAGAAAAATTGGATTGAGAAAATCTGCTTCTCTTGGACTAACAGAAACAGGCTGCTGGTATTTCACAGCCTCATGAAAAATTCAAGCATTGTTATTAGTGTTGTTTGCAAACCTTGTTTGTGCCCACCTGGCTGTATTGAGATGCGTTTTGTGGTGTTAGATTTTATTCATTGCCTCTTTCACATATGAAAAGGCCAAGAGACTGTGAGCAGCAGACTGTGTCTCCTGCAGAGCCTCTGGTGTCTGTGCAGGACAAGATCATTGCTCGCTCAGGTAGGGCACTGTGTGGTTTTTCTCCTTGCCCTAAAATCAGTTTTCACTGAACTTGTATTTCTATCTTCTCCATCCTTCTGGCATATGCATTTTTTAAATCAACCAGTGGTTTCAGTGGTTTTTAGTTGCTTAAGCAGCATTTCCTTAGCAGATGATGCATGTGAAAGGAATATTGAGCTAAAAATGAAGAATGTGGCAGCACAGTGAAACAGTAGATTAAACTAATGTGACTAAAAGCATCATAGGAATCATGTAGGAGAATTTATTTTGGTTAACATCAGAGATGCTATAGCTTTCCCTACCTCCCTGTTCCCTCCACAATTTATTCTTTTAGTTAAACATCAAAGACTCTCTTGGATCATAAATTCTGATTTGTCCCATAATGCATATCACCACTGGGAGGTTTTTGAGACCAATTTTAAACATGTTGTAATGTTAAACACAGATTGTAGGTGTTATAGCTTGGAAAATACCCAGGATTATTTTTCCTGTTGTTTCATCATAATGGCGCAGGAGGCGTCAGTATATTTCAACAAGAGAGCAGACTTTCTGCACTTGTCTGTTTCCAGAGACATTCATGTAGGACACAAATCTTTGGTATTACAAAAGAAAACCAGTTAGCTGCCATATCTGTTGGACTAGAAGGTTGTAGGGCAAGTTCTTTCAGAAGTCATTCAGGCTTGCTCTGCTGGTTTTGCTCTCTGGATCCATGCAATGGCTTGCTGATAGGGAATGTGTTTGTTCACTTGCAGAGATTTACTGCTGTGGGTTGCTGAGCACCAGGAAGAGTGACTGCACAGGCCTACCTCCATCCATGCTGAACAATTCTGAAACTCCACAGTCCAGAGGACAGTACCGAATAAGAATGAAGGGAAACATGTCATTGATCTGCTGGTACAATAAAGGGCACTTTCGTTTTCTGACCAACGCCTATTCTCCAGTTCAACAAGGTAAGCAATATTCCTACTTCTCATCTCAAAAGTGCACATGCTTTATGTCACAAGCCAAAATGAGTCGCTGAGATTGATATTAAGCCTGAACAAAGAGCTTGATTGTAACTGATCATACATCCTAGATAAACAGTAGCTGTAGTGATTACTTCCCTTTTGTGTCTTCGTACAGCTATTCTTTTTTCCCATACAAAGGTTAAAAGCCTACTGCTAATGCAGCCTCCTTGCCTGAGCTGGTGGAGGCACTATCCTTTCAGGTATAAAGATTATATCTTTGCTGATGGTCAGAGAAGGGAAGGTAATTATTGCAGAAGACAATATTAGCCCCATTTGCAAAGCATCTTGTAGGATTGCTGCTACGGAAAAATTAATAATGATGTACTTTGAACTCCAAGCAGATCCTACAATTAATTTTTCTTACCTAGTAAAAACTTAGTCACAAACAAGTATCTTTTTGCCAGAAGTAAATATGATTAAGGTTTCCTGTTGTATGTTAAATTGATTTTTAGCAGTCAAGGAAAAGAAAGCAAAACAGATAATCTGGATAGTTCAAATAATTACAGAGAGTTTCTTGTTACTGAAATACTTTCTTTTTTGAAGGTATCCAGGTGGTTTGAAGAACCTTTGGAAACTTCTATAAAATGCAATATGACTAACTAACTTCTTGAAATTAGTTTTTTAGTGAGAATGTTTTTTCAGTTTCTTACAATTTTTATTATTCAGATTTATGTATAACTGCCAGAGAAAAATGAAAATAAAATAAACATTTAAATATAATGCCATCAGTTCAAAGGCAACTTCTACACTCATTTTCTGAATCCCAAGCTACTCTCACACGTGTGTACAGATTACAGAAGCAAATTTAAGGCTTAGAATTACTGTATGGTAAACTGAGAAAGCTGACTTAGTGTGTTCAGTGCCTTGCCAGAAGGCTCATTGCCTTAGCAAAGCATGGCTGATCCTGAGGAATTGTGCTGGGCATCCCAGCAGAGAGAGGACTTGGTGATTCAGATGGACTGATGTCTGAGCACAAATGCCTAAAATATGTATGTGAAGGAAGTATGACACTTTGGAGACCCTGCTGAAGCCAGTCTCTGGAGTAGTGTAGCTTCCCATGAGGGGCTTTCACCATTAGGATTTGTGCTGTTCTCCTTGTGGTTTTTGGTGGATTTAGATTATTTGGCAGCACTAACTGGACAAGAGTTATCACTACAAACTACTACTTGTTTCCTTTAGACTAGCATAGAGAATATGGTTATAATTCATAAATATTAGAAAAATACTCTGTTTGTAAACATCAGTGTTAACTGCCCTGTTAAAAAGGGGAGCAAAAGCAGACTGTGCTGGCAGCCTCCTTAAAAGCAGCACATGGAGGTGTGAGCTGTTGTGCTTGTGATTGACCTTGGGTCTGGTTTTGCATAGATGGGATTGTAGATGGTGTGTGTGAGGTAGTTTAACGTCCACTGATTATGACTTTTGTGTGTGATGGACAAGACTTTCCCAGCTCATTGCTCACCAAATGCTGGCTGGGACAGTTGACATAGTTCACTGTGAATTACAGCAGAAAACAGAGACTGGCTTCTTAAAGAGTGATGCTGGGCAAAGAGTCTCTAGCAGGGACCTGGGAACAGATGGAAGCTCAGTGGGAAGGCAAGAGACCAGATTGCTTGCCTCTGATTTGGCACTTGTAAAGTCAGTGCAGCAAAGATAGTTCAAACCAACTTGAGAGAAGCTGGGCCACCAGTTTCCTCTAAGGCATATAAATATAGAGGAGGAAGAGGAGAAACCTATGCTCCTTGAGGCAGGCCTGGAGCACAGATCTGCTGAGCACATGTTACATGGGAGAGGAGGTCGGGACAAAGGGAGTTAAAACCCACACGGGGTAGTTGAACAGAGACTGCTGCCAGTGGGATTGTCTGGTGATGCACAGTGTGTGTTTGCACTTGGCTGAGTGTAAATGTGTACGGGCTGGAGGAGGCCACGAAGAGAAAACAGTAAAAACATAAGGTAAGAGATGGTCAGAAGAACACTTAGGATGAGAAAAGAGGTGGACATAGTTATTTATTGCAATTTAAAGGAAAGTCAAGAAGGGAAATCTTGCTTGTACTTGGAGTACAAATCCCACCCAGGCCAGAGGCACCGGGAGGGCAGTACACTTGTCAGAGCAGATCTATGAATACTGTTCTTAGATGTAGCATGTTATTCATTATGGATGTTTTAAACCAGCATGTCATAATGCATCATCTCAGATATTCAAGGATGAGTCTCATTCCTTTAGTCTTGTAAAAATGTCCTGCTTACTTATCTATCAAGTATGTAGTTTCTGCCTAGAACAAAATCCAGTTGGATTTTTAATTGTCCTTAAGCTTTAATTTTTCCTTGTGCTTGTATTACAGAGGAACTGAGAATTCAAAAGAGATTGGGACACCCATAGAATAAAAAGTTACCTTATTCTCAAGCAGGTCATCTATGTGCTGGCCCAAATCTCCCCATCTGTGGGACAAGGCTGCATTTTGGTTTTTTCACTCTAGATCTGATGCCCACTTCCCCAGCATCTCCATTATTGTGTTCCAGAAATAACTGCAGTCTTTACTACCTTTCACATGTAGCAGGATGGAGCAGGCAGCAACCTCACTTGCTGCACAGTAGGAAGACCAGAATAACATCTTCAGCAAAAAAACTATTGAACCCAAGATCTTTTTAAGAAGTAGCTTCTTTCTGAGAAGAACTTTCACAGGTGCTCTTCACTAGCTCTACGTAGGAGCTAAACAGTCAATAACTAAGAGTAGAAAACAAACCTTGGGCCATATATGCAAGGAATAAAGAGCTACAAATGGCATGTTAGCATCTCATAAGTGACTTTGTGAGAAGGTGGAAGGTGTTGTGGAACCATCATAATTGTATGAAGCAGTTGTAAGAGTCCGTGTGTGGTTCTTACTCCAGGAGAAGCTGCAGTGATGGGTGACTGGTAACAGTCTAGTTTCCTGAAAAAGCTTGGGAGACTGGTCCAGAATTGGAAAGTCTGGAGAAAGAAGCATAATGTTAAAAAGCATGTTTCAGGATGGGTAAGCTTAGGGTTTCAACTTATTATTTCCATGTGTCCTTTTTGAGACTACAGTGAGGAGGTTGTGTCCAGGTATGGTGAGATTGGGGATGGGGCCAGAGGACCCCGATGGTAAGACCTCAATCATCAGACCTGGCACAATGCTAAATATTGGCAATTCTGACAAAGAACTGTAAGAAATCAAAGTCCTGATAAAAAGCCATATAGCACTTGGATCATGCAATGCCCCTTCTTTTATATTGTTATGAAATCTCAGGGTTTGCCAAGATGGATGCAAGTGCTTGTATTAATGAGACTCCCATTTTTAAAAAAGCATGATTCTTGATAGGTTTAGAATAAGTGCTTTGAGGAAACAAACACATAAACCTTTGCCTTTTGGCTTGTTTCATTTGAGGTAGTATTTCCCAAGCTTTGCTCGATGAGGATACAGCTTAAAAATTTAAATTAAAAAGAAAAATGGGTTAAAAGAACCCCAAACCCAAAAGCTGATGCCTTTCTATGGTGACAGGATGGAGGCTAGCAGTCAGCACGCTTTCCAACATGGAAGCAAAGGCAGGCTGTGGCTGCAGTGCAGGTGGTGTGTTCCCTGGAGTGCTGCCAGGGATGGGAACACAGCAGTGCTGGGGGAGGACCAGGAGGGGAAGTGGCTCATCGGATGTACTGATGAGTCAGCTGGCTCGGGACCACATGCCACAGAGACCTGCAGCTAGGAAGGACCCAGCTCTGCCACTTGTCTTTCCGGGGAAGGTGGGTTACGGCTACGAAACAAGCTTGGAAAGGCTAAAAATAATATGCCTATAAAGCTATTTATAGCCTCAAAACAGGGGAATGTTATGGGGAATATAATAGAAAGTGATAGAGAGTATATGGTTCTGCCACCTCAATGCATTCTTTTAAAGATTATGAATACAAAGCAAATTGCAAAGGAGATACAAATCCTCCAAAGGAAGAGAAGGGGAAGAAAGAGAAGAGAGCAAGAGGAGAAAGGGGATTTTTTTTTTTTTTGTGTAACACTTGTACCAGGAACATACTTGCCCTTCCCTGACCTGCCCTGATGAGATGGCAAGTGATTTTGCAGCACTAATGCAGCAGGCTGGTGGTGTATCAGTCCTTTTTACCTCATGCTGGCCAGATATTTGTAGGACTCATTAAAAGAATCAAAATCACACTATAATAATTACATAAATGTAATGAAGAATTTCTTTGTTTGATTGGTTTTCCCCCCCCTCCTTGGGCTACATTTCCACCAAGCTTGAGGAGGCAGAGATGAAAGGAGAGTGTATGGGACAATTCAGAAGTGATGTAATTTTGGATTCTGGAAAAATCAGGCTTTAAACACCCCAAATAAATTTCTGCATGGCTCAGCTGTAACATGACATTTAGTATGTGTTGCATACTTGCTTCAAAATAGAGCCTGCCAGCTAGGACAGCACAGGGGGCTTGACAGAGATAATGGATGGAATGAGACTTCCAGCTGGAGGAATGAGATGGTGAAGTCTGTAATCAAAACGTGAGTAGCATTTTAGGGCTGATTGTAAAAGAGTTGGCCAGAAGGAAGGCAAAGAAAGTTCTCTTGAAAGCTTGAGAAATGAGAAAGCCCAGAATTGTACTGAGAAAGGATGCAACCAAGCCTGTACTTCTCTAGACCTGGAGAAAATAGTGCTGTACCAGAGAAAAGGGCGCTACACTAGTCAGGGTGCCACAGCCGTGGAGTAAGTGGTGGTCCATACCCTGGAGAGGTATGTGGGGGCAAAAGGTCAAAAGTTAGGGAACAGACTCCTATGCTATAAGTTTGTTTTACTCACCCTTCCTTCCTACATGGAGCTTTCCCCAGGAAGGGGGAAGAAGGATAGGAGCAATAAATGAGAAAAGAGCTAGGGGAGTTTCTTAGGAGATCATTTGACTTAAAAATACTGCTGTAGTGTTGGATAAAGCCAGGTCAAACAAAGACCACATGAGGGAATGGGGCCTGGTTTTGGAGTAACCTGCTCTAGCACCACATCTTTGTCTGTGCAGAGTGGTTGGTAGGTGGCTGCAGCATGATGCCTGTTGCCTTACCACAGATTTCTGCAGTAGGCAGGGTGGCCATCCCCCACGATGAGCTGAGTTACCAAGCCAGATGACCAAGCAGGACAGGAAGCAGCACTTGCAGGCAGAGAAATGTATACTAAGTGCCAGTGAGCAACCTAAGAGTACTTCTGAGCTCTGGCTCCCCACAGCAGGAGCCAGGCTGCTTTTCATTTCAAAGAGACGCAGCATCACTTCTGTCTTCACTGAGTTCAGACAGTTGGCTCCTTCTTACTGTATTTTCTTCTCTGTGTCAGTCGGCCCCCAGTGAAGAGAAGGTAATAATGCTCTTGGCCTCCATGGGTGGAGATAAGCAAAGGATTTAATGTCAAGGGACTAATTTGGAACCTCCAGAATTCAAAGCATATGACAGCAAGTCACTGCTCTAGAGGAGACCACAACTTCTTGTGATCCAAAAGAGGAGAGACTAATACTGTCTGTAGGCGGCTACTGTGGGACTACAGCAATGTGTGCTTTTTTTTGAATGTATGGGAAAGATGTCTGTGTCTAACATTTTGTCATTTTCAACTGAAAAATTATCCCTCTTCTTCCCCTTCCACTTGTTCAATGTACTACCTGTGGGAAAAGAAATCAAATTAGCATCTCTGTTACAGATAAGTTTCCAGCTTTAGGGGAAACATTGTCAATAATGTTTATTTTATAAGCCATATATAGAAAACATATTTTTCAATTGCTAGACTTATGATGTCAATTTAAAACTGTTATGTTTCTAATTGATGCAGGAGTTATAATTAAGAGAAAAAGCGGAGAAATTCCATGCCCACTGGCAGTTGAAGCCTTTGCTGCTCACCTTAGCTATATCTGCAAATATGATGATAAATACAGCAAGTAAGTAAGAAGATGTGCATGTGTGTGTGTACTTCTTTCACACCTTCTCTGTTGCTGCAATGTTTGAGTTCTTCATGTTGAGCTCCATCTGAGGGCCCAATGCTGCTTTCACTGAGTCTCTGTCAAAACTTCTGTTTAAGTCAAAGATCAGATGCTGGCTCTGCACAAAGCAGGAACTGCATTGCTGGTATTGGTTTGGCTCTATCTACCCATCCAGCAGTCAAAAAAAAAAAAAAGAAATGTTGAGACACAGGTCCTTTGCATCTTGTAAATGACTTTTAAGAAGTGATGGGAGGATGAGCCAGCATACTTATAGAGAATTCAACAAGGGTCTACCAGCCCCACAAGTCTCTCAGGCTGGCTCAGCTCTTCACCTGTAGCAGTAGATGGTGTTTAGTTGATAATCCATCCTGGTGATACTTGCGTCACCTGGAGCCAGAAGAAGGAAGACTTTCAGTTGTGCATGTAAAGCTGATCTACATGATCTGAGAGAGCAGAATGCAGAACTTCTAGCTCCTGAATTCCAGTTGGTGTTAGCTCTTAATGTAGCAGTGTTGGCTCTTAATGTAGCAGGGAGGAAGAGAAGTGAGTAAGAATAGCAGTGGTGAAGCTTGGCTATGGGAATAGCAATGAGGTGCAGAAGATTTCAAGAACTAAAAATTGAAAAGAGAGAAAAAGCAGCACAGGTTTTTCAAGCCGATTCTGGGCAAGGCTGCAAGAATTCAGTAGAACATACGAAAGAGGAGGAGGTGGTCGCTGGAGAACGATGTTGGGATCTGATCTGAGGAAATCAATGCAGAAAAGAGCTGAGGTAGTAGTTTTAAATGGTTGCTAAAAAAATGAAAGTAGGAAAGTAGGAAAATGGGAAATCTTATGACTGAAGAGAGAATATTCTGGCAGTCCTAGAATTAGTCAGAACCTAAATACAAAGATGTCAGTCCTTTCTAGTTCTGCCTTGTGCTCCACCTACCAGCAGTGTATGCTATGGCTCTACCCCCACATCCTCCCACCTACTGTTGACAGCAGCAGCAATCATCTTTGCTCACAATAAACATGAGGAGAAGCATCAGCAAGCTTCCCAAAACTGTAATGTAATGTGACTGAGGCTTTTTTTAGTTACAAATTGAAGGGATTCAGACCTACATCTCCCATCACAAGGATATTTGTCATGGGTGAGCTCGAGGAATCTTTATCAGTACTCTTATTTACATGGAGTGATACAGAGGTGAGAGTGTTGCTGAAGTTTGCGTCTGAGAGACAGGAGGTCTGTTCTTTTACACACTACCAGAAATGTGAAAATCAGCTGTAAATGACTATCAAACACATTGTACAAAATTTCTTAAAATAATACTTGAACCAGGCATCCAGTCCTATGTCTGCTTCCCCTTTGGGACTGCAGGGTCTTTGTGTGGGGTGATTTCTTGCATTCCAGCTGCAATTGTTTGGCTGAACAATGTTTTTCTCTCCTTTCTTGGCTTTTTAGGTATTTCATTTCTCACAAACCAAACAAGACCTGGCAACAAGTGTTCTGGTTTGCCATAAGCATCGCTATAAATAATGCCTACATCCTCTACAAAATGTCAGAGGCCTACCACGTGACAAGGTACAGCCGTGCACAGTTTGGTGAAAGACTTGTAAAGGAGCTCCTGGGCTTGGAGGACACCTCACCCTCCCATTGATGCTTTGCTCTTGGTGGCATAGGCAGGGGCTGGAGGGAAAGCAGAAGATACTACACCTGGAGCGACAAAGCAAGGAACCTGTGACACCACCAGTGCTGTCATCCAAAAATGCCAAGTGATGCCACTAGAGAGGTGCAAACTTTGTTCCTAGTATCAGCTGGATGTAAACATATAGTGCAGAAAGTGCCACTGGAAAAGCTGACCCAAAATTGCATATGCGAATGCCCTGTGGGAATCTGTACACCCAAAACAGACATAAATTAGCCATCATCTTAGTGCTATTTGTTGAACAGGGTCATCTTGTAAAGTTCCTCTTGGGCCAAGGGCTTGTCAGAAGCTGGCACAGCTCAACAGTCCTAGATGGGTATTACAAGAAACTCTCCACCTTCCTTGGAGTTACTCAGTTCTGGGACGAGCACCATGAGGCTGCACCGTGGGCTGTGGCTGAGCACGGCTGCCATCCCGCGAGGCGTCGCTGCTGTCCTCCGGCGGGACAGGCGGAGCAGCCCAGCACAGGAACACTGCAGCAGGCATCTTGACAAACACGACCTTCACAGGCAGGCAGCCAGCAACTGAGCACCAGTCATGATTTTTTTCTTTCTGTGGTTTATTTTTCCCCTTTGTTTTTATTAATGTAACATAAAACAATTTGATCCCAGTTAGAACACAGGAAAATTAGGAGAAACCAAATACATTAGTGAATTTAAAATGACAAATATATTACATTGATTTTCTTTTTTAACCAGGATGAAACATTTTATACACAAACAGTGATTAATACTGTAAGTATTAACAGTGAGTAAACCAGTAAGTAATACTGCCTCACATCTTAACTGCCACGGTCAGTGTACAGGTGAGAAATCAGAATATATCAACTATATTTTTTCTTGATTTCAACTGTATCTTAAATGTTGCTTAAAAAGCTAATGTAATGGACTGTTAAGGTTTTAAGAACAATAATTTCTTGCTTTTTCTTTGGTAACTGTCAAGACCTTTTTGGTCCACTTTAGAATGTTTGGCACACAGTTGGCAGAAAAAAAATAAGTCACTAATAGCCACGTGTTTCCCATTATCACTGTGGGGTGTTCTGTAGGAATTCTTTTTGGTAGAGTTCAGGGCTTGTCACAGTAGTTGCAATTAAGCAGATTACATGTTTAGCAAAATAATGTAGCATTGTGTCCTACAAAAGGAAAGAAGTCCAATTGTAACCAACCTTAAACCTTGCTAAAACAGAGCAAGCCCAAAGAGTTCTTCTGTTCTGAGTGACACTGTAGAGGACAAGCATCATCGTGAGCTGGTGGCCAAGGCCATGTTTTGGGGCTCATGGAATCTGAAAGCCACCAGAGTTTCAGAAAACAATGCCAAGAGAGAGTTATGACTGAAACAAGGGAATCAATACTGAGGTGAAATACTACCCTGCCCTCTACACTTTATTGATTTCAGTCCACAACTCAATCATCCAAAAACTCTGTATTCTGAAGGTTAGCAGTGATGGACACAAACAGAATTGCATTAACTTACAGGGCAGAAAACCATGTTGATTAGAGGACCCCAAGCCTGAAATTTTTACTTTACTCCCAAAGAATGACTCGAGTTGATTCAAGAGGAATGGAGTGAATGATTGATTTATCACTGTAAATCTAACCAGGTTACATGTATCTATCTGACAAGAGGCGATAGAGGGTAACCAACATGAATTTGGAAAGTCCTCAGATTTCATCATTCTGTGACATGCAAATGCATACCATGTAAATAACAACAGAGGAAGAATCCAGCAGGGGTTAGTAAATGAATGAGTAGCCCATGGAATATCCTTGCAGTGACACCTTTCTGTTTCCACCAAAGTCTTACTGTTTGGAGTAGACCTTGAGGCAGATCTCACCTGGTTGCAAGGAGAGAAGGGGATGGCTAACTCCATGGTGGTTCTGCTTGTGCTACAGCCTGGAGCCTGTCCCACACATCCTGCTCTGCCTGCCAGCTGCACAGTGAACAGCAGCAGGATTCCTAAGCATCCTTTTCACTTCTCAGTCCACATGGTCTCTACCCAGGAAACATGGGAGAAAGGACAAAACTTTGTGTACTGAGGCCTCCTAACCACAAAAGAAGGGGGTGGGTTTGTATTAATGTAGCCCTTGGCAATGCCAATCTGCACAGGAACCCAAGGATGCGTTCAAAATTTCTTGGTCCTGCAGAGAACTGAGACCACCCCTCTTCAGACTGAGTGTGTTTGATTGCTGGTTCTTGTCAGTCTTGTAAGTATTCAAAGGGAGACAGCAGCTAGCCTGAAGCATGAAAAATAAATGTCCAGCAATAGAAACATACAGTTTTCTTTTTTCAGGAAATTTCACAGAGTGTTCTCATTGCTTCAGACAATGCCAGCCTATATTGGATCCGGAAGAGTAGCTACTAGCTCATTATATCCCATAAATTTATATGGTAGTTAAAACTGGAGCAGTAAGGAAAAGTCTGGCTGGAGCTTTGCTGATGGGATGGTTTCAATGAGCAGTAGCTGCTTCCTTGCACTCCCATGCCATGCTGGAGTATGTGCAGGGATACCCATGGCCCCGGCTGATATGGGATGGTTTCCAAGACCACCTTGGAGCCACTTGGCATTTCTGAGGAGTAGGCAGACCGCTCTCCAGCTGTGTTGTAGGCCCCTGGGATAATCTGGAGCCCTTGGCCAATTGTTACATAACTAGGTATGCTTAAAGGCCTGGATCTAGGCCAGCCCATACAGAAAATGCCTTTTCTTTTTTAGGTGACAGTAGGCCTGAGGCCTCAGAATATTTAATTTTTCACTAATGTATGCTGTTAATTATGTGGATTACTTGAGCTCAAATCATGAGGTCCTAGCTTTTTGCCTCAGGGACTTGGTCCTGAGTAGTTTTCCCTAGAATTGGTGTTGACGGGGGATTACACAGTGGCTGACTATTACAGGGAAGATGCTTTAGTCTCCTTTGTAAAGGAGAAAAATGAAGACAAAATTATAGCTTTGCAATGAATTTCATTTTCTTAGCCTTAACCATCCCTCATCATTTTGAACTGGTATTCTAATCATGCACTAACATTCCATAAGTAAGCAAAAATATTTATATATATTTATATGTACAAAATGCCTGAATTTTGGCTCTCAAAGCCAACAAGCAAAAGCCACCAAAGTGTAGTCTATATCTACAGCTGACTCTTCCCCCTCATCTTTTCCTTTTATTGACTGGAAGTGGATAGGGTTGGGGAAAGTTAAGATTTCTCCTTGTTGAAAAAGCATCTTGCACTTTTTCTGTTACTACAACCAGGGCAAAGTAATTAAGGAAGATATAGAATAACTTTTTGAAGGCTAAAGTTTGTCAACTGCAGCTCAGCCTGTGTAGGATTATTTCCTTTACTGCAAACTGGCTTACTCAGATTTGGTTCCCCACCTGCTTGTAACATTAAAGCTTTTCCCTAATTAAAGGGGGGAAAAACATTAGTCTCAAAGTAGTGCAAGGATGCTCGTTATAGTGCGTGTGTGTCTAATTGTGCAATAGCTTGTGAAATGATAGTTTGGGTTGTTTGTAGCCTTAAGACAATCTGGGTAAGAGATCTAAGAACTCAGCAGTAGGTAAAATGCAGTCAAGATGCCAACCAGGTCACAGAGGAATGGCTCTAAACTTTTTCAGGAAAAAAGTTTGACACTGAAATAGTGAAGGGAGCACAGCACAGCTCCTTTCTCTCCTGCTGATTTGAATTTTCACTGACATGTACTTCTGAAAACTGATAATTACTTGTTCATGGTATGCAAACTTTGTTTCAAAGAACCAAGACCATCAGTAAGACATACCAACCACCTTCTATGCACAGTACTTTCAGGAAATGTCTGTCATGCCACGATCCATTCTTGGAAAACATTTCTTTTCCCAGTGAGTAATACAGCACTCGCTAGAGCTTAGAAGCCACTGGGAAGTGGTTTCCACTGTTGTCTCAGTTGAAAAATGCTTCAAGGGCTTGCAGGAATTCTGCCACTTTTTACTTCAGCCCATCTGTACACTTAACAAGAGGGCACAATTTAAAGAAATCTCATCTCCATTTTCTGTTTCTGTTCTCTATCCCCAACCCTTCTATGTACATACAAGTAGTCTAGGAAACATAATATATAGAAGTACAACTTTGTTTTCTTCAGATAATTCCTAAAGAAAATTGAATTTAGCAACTCAAAACAGCATTCCCATTTTTTACCTCCAGCTGTATTTCTGTGACCTTTTATTTTTTCTGAAGATGTTATTTTTTTTCTAATATTTATTTAGAAGTCTGTCTTTAGCTGGCAAGTAGTGAAAGCAGCCTCCAGTATCTCATTCTTCCATGCCTTAGTCCCCTCCTGCGAGAGCTGATTCCACTGACGAGGTGGGGATTATGCTGCTCTGATAATTCTGTGCATCTCTGGTACTTTCCAAGCAAGGATTGCAAAGTGCTGTAACAACCTCAGCACTCATGAGACAGCATTAGCTTATGAAAGCTTCTCCTTTCCTACCACACACCAAGGCACAGCACAGATAATAAGGGTGACGAAACTGTGGAGTTTGCACTCCTGCTGATTAATGCCATGTTTGGTGTTTTCAGTGATTTGGTTCTTGTTCAAAAGCACTTTTCCACACTAGAAAGGAAAGAATGCCAAATATAATTCCCCCCTAAGGGCTGTGGGACTTAGCATAGGTTCCTTCATACAGGCTGGCATGAGTCAAAACCAAGTTGCACTAAAGGTAAGAGAAAATTTGATAAAACATAGGAGCCCAACTAGCCTAGAGGAATTTAGAAATGATAAATGGAAAATCTGAAGGTCTGCAGTAGTCCAGTAAACAGTGTGAAATTCAGACAAATAATTACTGAGTTGAGAAAAATCACTGAGGCTTAGATGGAATATGAAGTCTTCCATCCACCTCTGTTGTGGAGTTTGCCATGGCACTTTCTTCCTGCTCGGATTGATGTAAGATTGGTTGGTTGTAAAATGAGCTCATCTCTGGCTGAGAAAAACATTCAAGTGTCAAAGGCCTGTTTACAGTTTCACAAAGGCAAGGAACTCTAAGCTCAAAACAGGTATATATTTGGCCTGCTGTTAACTAGGATACTTGCACCAACACATCACATCATCTGCTCAAAAGGAAGCCTGTCATCAGTGCTACTTGATATATATTCATTCTTGTCACAATTCTTCCTAAACTTACCTTACTCCAGATGCATCATGAACTCGAAGCATGCCTGTATCATCACTTCACTGTTGGGAAACAGTTGAGAACAGCTGTGTTTTGTAAAAAGGATCTTTTCCTCTTCTTTTGAGTGACAGCTTTGTCCCTCTGGAAATCTAGCCCTGGAGAAGCTTCCTGCCCCACACTTTTCCTTTGCTTCCCTCATTCTGTGCATTTAGAACACATCCAAAGCATCCTGCAGGTTCTTGGTCAGTCTGGAAGAGCTGACAACACAGGGTTGGCCCTTCAGTTTACTTTTGTAGCATTGCTTTGCTGGTCCTTTCTTCTATTTTGCAAATCTCAGATGAAACAGAGTATTGTTTCTGAAGCCTGTTCTGATTGCAATCACTGTGAAGGTGCTGTCTGCTTTGCCCCATTTGTGCTGCCCCTAGCAGGTTCAGATGGACCCCAAAGAGGTTTCAGCAGCACCACACCCACTGCTCCAATGGGAGTGGCTGTAAGATTCCTCAGCTCTGGATTGCTGTCATACAGGGACCTTTGACAGGGTCTGGGGATTTGTTTGTGTTTTGCTTTGTTTTTTGAGGCCCCTTAACTCTGATGGGTTTGGTGAACAGCTGTTAGGTATCACAAAAAGGCCTTAAGTGGTAAATCCCTTTTGTATCACTCTTTTGAAGTAATAATTGCTTGTATTGGATGTCAAGGTAGTCCATGTGATGTGTAGTGCAAAAACCTTACCCACGAAAGCATCATTTGCTGTATCTGAACAACCTTGGATGCCTGGGGGCCCTGGGTGAGGAACCCAGTGGGAGAAGACTGTCATGCCGTGCTGTGGGACCATGATGTGCAGGACCTGACTGTAAAAAGAAGCTGGGGAGATACGAGACTGCAATTTGCAATCCAAGCTCCTTGGACAAGCAGACTTCATAGTCAAGCTGGTCTCAGAAGTTTTTCTAGGGAAGGGAAGATGCCAGGCCTTTGCAGTTTGCTCCCAGCCCTGGCAACCGTGTTTCTAAAATAAACACTCTGGCAAATGCTTTCACGCTTCAAGTATTTACAGCGTGCTCTAGACTTCAGAGCATTTTGACCTATTTCCACTAGTTCCCCCCGAAAAGCCTAGAAATTGAAAAGCAAAGCACAGTACACTAGGTTCAGCTGTCCAGAACCCCAACCCACTTGTGTCAAAGTAACTTTGTGGTCTTGTTCTCAAATATTCTGTGTCAAGGCATTTGCAAAACGTGACTGCTGAACAACTTGCATGTCTCTAGAAATATAATTGCTCATTTGGTGGAAAACAGTTTGCAGGTCTTTCTGACTTACTTTTTTCTTCTAGATATAAGCTAAATCTTTGCCTGGCATTTCAGTACTGAAATAAAAAAATAGCTTGATCCCATGGTCTGGAGGTGATATTAGAGAAAACAAAACTCAGGTTTATGCCAGAGATTACTCTGATCCTGTAAAGGTGAAGCTAATCAGCATGGCCTGACACAAGGAAGAGTTCAAGGGCAACAGTGGGTTTGAGAAGGCAGAGGAAAGTTCAGAGGTTGGGCACATGGAGGGAGAGGAGCCAGGTGATCCCTTCTAACTCTCATCATTCCAGCATGTATACCCCCCCTCTCCTGCTGCCTTTGGATTAAAAGAAAAGGCTGATGTTTAACATAACCAGTCTGCGCAGCTGATTTAGTAACATAAACCCTGCTTTAGCTACATCCCTGGCCTCACTCCATGCCTTTCCTTAGACTATACATGTTCAGTAGTCATCAGCCTTGGAGTCACAGCACTGCTGCATGTCAGCACAGCATGGAAGCTACCGACTGTGGAAGCGCCACGGTAGAAACAGGAACAATGGGGATTCCGGAGAAGGAGTCTCCCCCTTGACATTTTGTTTTCATTTATTTTCAATGTGTGCATCAAATGCAGTGACAGTTCCAAAAGTGAAGATGGGCCCTAGCTAGCTGAGTGCTTTCAAGACCACTGGGCTGTGCTCACACCATCAGCAACTGCGGTTCTGTTGCAAAGTTACATATTCTTTATAATTCTAAAGATTTCTGTCGAAAGCATAAATTCCAGAGGTAAAGTGTACACTGCAATTTTTTTTTTTTTTTCCTTTATATTTTCTTTTAAAAAATCTTCTCAGAGCAATTTTATAACAGCCAAGTCTTTCAGGAAATGCAGGTGTGTGACCTCTTCACAGTAAGAGACACACAACTGTGTTTCTGCATGGGACAGGGAACTACTTTTGTGACACCAGTTTTGTTCTACACAAAGGCACGCTTGCAATAAATTTTTACAAGTTTTGTACACCATAAGCTAAACTCCGAGTTCCAAAAATGTGAAGTGTGGCAACAATAACAAAATGGATTTATAGTATCACTCTGATATCTTGTCATGTGATTTTATTTCTTCAACAAAGTTTGTTTACAACCAACAACTTTGAAATACAGTCAGATATATTACCGGTTGCTTTTCCTGTCTTGTTCTTTTTTGAAATAGGTGGGAAAGATGTTTGGTCATGCTCTGGGTGTGTAAGTGGAAGGATGTAGAGAATATACTGCAAGATATATTATAGGTTCACACTCTAAGAATCCATTAGAATCATAAACCTACCATCTTTATCCAGCCCTTGGGGACAAGGGCATTTTCTTTAGAAAGAATTGACTTTAAAAAGCCTTTCAGTGTAGTCTGCACACAGCCATAGGAAAGGGGACCACTGTCTGCCCCGTGTCGTCCTGACCCCAAAAAGCAATTATTCCAAGCCACCTCAGGGCAGAGCAGGGTGGACACAAGGACAGGGAGAGCTGTCCCACCTCTCAAATATCTCTGCTGAACAGAACCAGCCCTTTGTCGTCACTGCTCTGGCTCTTCCTGGCGAGAATTGCCTGTACCACCAGTGGCACCCACCAAACCCGTGACCTGCACGCCAAATTAGTGGCATTTGCAGGCAAAACCAGACACATGTGATCTGCAGATGGCCGCTGCTTCACAGCTCCAAGTCAGCAAGTTGCTAGGACCTGGTTTAAACCTTATTCCACGAGGGGAGCAGAAGCCTTTCAGGAGAACACGTGAGTGGAGTTACAGTCGGTCTTTGCCAACAGCCACAATAAAGATGTCCCCCACGCCTTGGGCTGTGTCCCTCATTTCCCCGTGGCTGCAAAGGCTCCGCTGGGACCGGGCTGCCCGGCATCTCCCAGGTGTGTGAGTGTGGCTCAACACTGACCTCTGGCCGGGATCTGTCGGGCTGCCGTGGCTGATTTGCTCAGGGTGTTTCTTCATAGCATCTTGTGTTTTCCACATGAAGAAATTTAGTTTGCACCTAAGCTGTGCAAAAAAAAAGGCCAGAATTCCGGGGAAAACAAAACATTAACAGAAGCCACCAGCAACAAGCCTCTTGACCTATTTGATCTCTTTATGGACCCCTTCCCTAGGAGAGGACTATTTTTCTGAAGTCGCTTAGTATCACAAAAGGGGAGCGCAAGAGATTCTGGCTGTTCAACACAGCCAAGATCTCAGAAATCTTTTCAACATGTAAGCAGCTGCATTGACAGCCCTTAACACTGGTCTGAAAGACAGTCTGGACCCTTCACACAAGGAACAGACTCCTTTTCTCCTTTGCTGTGTACTTTTTGCACTGCAACAGTCACTGCTGAGCAGCAGGGGAGGAACTCACAGTTTCTGCTCTGAGACGTCACATCCAGGCTCAAGAAGCAATCAAACCACAGTGCGTGCCTGCAGCTCAGAGTGGAGGCTGGCTCATCCCAGATGAGTGCAGAGGCTGGAAACAAGTAGGTGCATCCTCAGGGTGATGGACCGGCACAAACACACCCTGGCGGGTGGCAGGGCTCCCCAAGACGGGATCAGCCACACACAGGTGGCTCCCTGCATCGCTCCATAGGCACACACAGGAGGGACCTAAGGAGAGGATTACAAGCCCCTGCAGTGAGACCAGCTACACGCCAGATGAGATGTTCAGCTGTGCCATAAACCAAGTGATAATTTCTCCTTGTTCCCTGTCACGGTTGGAGAGTCGCCCCAGCAGCACAGCACTTTGTTCCCTGGATGTGCTGTGACCAGAGCTGACACTGTGTCTAATCAGGCCACACCATCAGAGGTACAATAAGCAATGCAAATCATCTTTAACACACTAATTGAATAAAAGAAGGAATTTAATTTATGAAATTATGAAATCCAGGATCTGATTGACACAGACACACGCATTACGTTGGTGCTGTCATTCACAACATTGCCATCCATTCAGATCAGTCCAGGGCCTGCAGTAACTCAATTTCCCATGAAATTATTCTCAAGAGAATTTGCAATTAATAATTCCAACAACTTGATGTTTCTTAATTAGGCCAAATTTAACATTCCCTTTTGCAGTGTTTTCTAATATCCTATTCCACTTGTCCCGCTGTCCCCAGAGAGGAACAGAGAGAATAAAAACGCCACCTCACAGACACTGCAGAGAAGGACACCCCCAGCTGTCACCAAGTCAAAGCACAGACTCTCCTAAAGCACCTCACCTGAGATTTGACAAAGCACTTTACAGGCAGTAATGAACGGCATCTCATCAGACCCTGCAAGGCAAAGCCACCTCCCCTCTCTTCAGACACAGCCTCCGTGCTGCAGTTTCCTTAGACTACAGCACAGTCAGTTTTGTCTTTGGGAATGAGTTTAAGAAATCAATACACAAAAGCTGATGAGAATTGAGAAGCCAGAAACCTCTCTCGCTTCTCTGATATTCCCACTTCCCCAGGTGAGGGCTTGGACAGAATTCTACAGGAACACCTGCACCAGAGATGCTGGCATGGGATTCATGTATTTTACCTGGGCTTTTTTTGCAGGTTATGTTTCCTGTCACAGGTTTTGCCTGGGAATCTGCAGTCTGTCCTTCATCAAAGAAGCAAGAGCAGCAGCAAAGGAGGTTCTCAGTTTCATGGGGAATTGGCAATCCACAAACTTGGAGGAGAATCACCTTCCCTGAGCAGACAGTCTCACCTCCTGCAGTGCAGCCATTGCCCCCTGCACTGGCCTGGAGGCAGCTGGTACCAACTGCAGTGTGAGCACACCGAGGTGCAACAAGCCAAAATATGCTCCTTTTTCTATTTCCGTGACTCAAGGCTGGATTGCAGCCTTAAAAGAAAGGTTAGATATTCCTCCTGCCAGATTCAGACTCCCCAAGGGCAACAAGGCAGGATTTAAGATCACAACATTGTCTCAACCCCTTTAGGGAAACACCAAAGCAAACCTCTTCCATCTCTCCTGGACACACACAATTTACAAACAGTCAGGTACAATGATGCCAAATAATAATCCCCAACAAATGGAAAGTTTTGAGGGAAAGTGGGGAGGGAGAGGCATTTATTTGCTGTGAATAAGATTAGCACCTGCGGGCAGTCACACCAGAATAAATTGCAAATCACTCTCAGGAACTGGAAAAGTTCATTGCCTACTAGACTATCTGTATCCCAAAGCCTTTTAAGATTGAAACTGTTGGAGAGAAAGACAAACACGTGAATTAAAGGGCATAGTTATATCTTGGACATATGGACTGGAAAAGCTGGTCTGCAAACATAAGCAATTGTATCTTCACCCAGCCACAGAGGAAAGACTCCATCCAACACTTGTAAAAAAAAAATGTAATTCTGTACCTGCTGGTGTTCCTCCAGTGTATGTGTGCTGTTCTTCTCCTTGACATCCCAATTAATCTTTTTTTAGTCATCTCCATTACTGTGCCAAACAAACCACCACCACCTAAAACCCACAGCTACTTCTGATAC
Source organism: Aphelocoma coerulescens (assembly GCF_041296385.1). Taxonomy (NCBI): domain Eukaryota; kingdom Metazoa; phylum Chordata; class Aves; order Passeriformes; family Corvidae; genus Aphelocoma; species Aphelocoma coerulescens. The sequence continues at coordinate 50,807,375 of NC_091016.1, forward strand.
TGGATGGAAGAGAGACATCCCAACAAGTAGCTTAGCATTACATCAGCACAGCGTTTCAGTGTTCAGATAATCACCTTTTCTTTCCACTCCTATCCTATGATTAATATTGAGCAGGTAGAGCATTTCTCTGTTCCATAAAGCAATTTCCAAAGTGCCACTGCAGAGTTCCACAGTTTGTCTTTCCAGACACCAGGTAATGTCAAGTACTTACTAAATTGGTAATGGTTGATCACCCACAGTTTGCAGGCAGGCTGAGCAAGCAGTGCTACTCAATACTGCAAGTCATGTTTAATAAACTTACTAAAGCAGAAGAAATACTTGCACTTTTAATGAAGAAAACCTGTTACTGCAGCCAGGGGCTTGGTGTGTGTGTGACCCTGGAGTATCTGAACGGTATTCAGTAGGACTGAGACCAGCTGTTAAACATCTGTAGCCCTTTCAGGGGTCTTGGCCAGTGCAACAAACTGGCCATAGATGGTTTGAACAAATCATCCATATACAGCAGCATTCTCTTGCCTGGGATGGCAGCAGCCAATTTCAAGGCATGGTGCACTATAGTGATTTTAGAAGCTGCTTTTTTGAAGCAAAAAAAGCCCCTGGCCTGGGGCAAGTACACACAAACACACACCAAGCACAGACATTCAAGTGGACTCAGTGGGGGCCAGCAATAGCTTTCTATTGCTCATGTGACAAGCAAAACAAATTCAGGAACTTTTTCCCACAGGCCAGCATGTATGATCTGTCTCTCATGATTTTTCCAGTAGCATCACCACCAAATTTCAGTGGAAACATGTATAGGGTGGTGGTTCAGCAGCCCAGTGGTAAATCACGCATCATGAACATCTTGCGGGCACTGGGATGGACCCTTCCCTCATTGTTTCCCCAAAGAGCAGCCTACAGGAGAGATGACCAGGTTCCCTCTTAGCAAGAGAGAGCAGGTGCCAAACAAAACTGGGCTGCAAGGGAGCTGCCCAGCCACAGCCCAAACCCCAGGGAGCTGGAAATGCTGTCCTGCAGCTTTGTGGGTAGGACCCAGCCTCATGCCTCTGTATCAGGTTTAGCCACCAGATGTGCCAGACCAGCCAGACCTTACTCTTCTCCCCATGTGCTCATCCTACCTGTTGTCTCATTGGTTTTATGACCACTGGTCCCAACCAGCTCTGATTCTGTGCTGCAAAAAACCAAATGGCTTTTGTGCTACCTGAAAGGGACAAAACTGCAACAGAAAGAGAGTAAGAAAGGATTTCCTCTGACTGTTTATTTTCTAACAACGAGGAGCGATTTCTAACATGATGAGGTTCATTGTTGCACGGAAGCAGTGCCCTTTCCCAGCTGACAGAGCCTCTCTAGCAATGACAGCCTTGCAGCAGGCTGCAGGATTATTTTGCCTGAGGTAGCTTAACCCAGTTTTTCTTGTTGATAATGAAAATCAGCGGTGGATAAGATTTGATGTGGCTGCTGTTCTTTGGGGCTCTATGCAAAGGCTGAAGCACCCAGGAAGATACGAGCAGCTCTACCTTCTTAGGGCAGATTTCTGTAGAAATGGGTGGTTGCAAAGCTCCCTTCCCTCATTGAAAGCAAACCATAACACCTGATCTGAAGTGAATTTATACTTCTGGTTCAAAAGTTGCCCTGCTCTTCTGTCAGCACCTCAGGCCTGTGTGATAGAGGCAGTCAGCAGAGAGCAAACTGCTCCCCAGGCAGGTGACCTAAATCTCGTTTTGCCCAATGCTGCTACAGGGCACTGAAGGGGTTTGTGTGCTGCCTTCCCTCCCCTCCCCAGCAGCTAGGTGCTCCAGGGCATCCATCCTCTCAACGTGGAGCAGTGCAACTGCTCCACAGTCCCCAAGGCTGAGGAGAAGCATCCCCTAGAGAGGGACAGCCTTCAGAGGCTCTGGTAACACAGTGTCACACGTGCCAGCTCTGTATCTCCACAGATGCACATCCACATGGGATGGCTGAAGAGCCCAACTCTGCCCTTCCCAGCTCCCCCCGCAGTGCTGTGCAAGTTCTCCCTTTGGCAGATGTCCAGCAGGAACATCTCTGGCCAAGCAGTGCTCAAGTGTCCTGAAGAAGTGAAGAAGAATGGCAAGAACAGCCGAGCTGCTCAAAGCAGTGGGGAGAAGATGGAGCAGGAGTGTTTTAGGAAGGGGGGGTAATGGGTCACTATTGTGGGATATTTAGGCACCTTCACACAGGCCTTGAGTTTCACAGGAGGCTTCTTGGATGGACCCAAGCCTCCCAAACCAAGCTGTGGCCAAAGAACTTCATTGTAACATTGCAGCAGTGGTTGGGAAAAGGCGCAGGAGTTGCATTTGGCATGGCTGCCAAAAGTTAATTAAAACAACAAAAACAAACTGGGGAGAGGGCTGTGCATATGACAGGGTTCATCAGTCAAATCAGGTAGAGCTTGTGCTTATTACTTGCATCAGACCAAACTCCCCACAGTGATTCCTTTACCTTTCCACCTCCTCGGGGCTAATTTAAGAGCTGTTCTTCGCAGCCCATAATAATAGCGAGAAAGAAAATAAAATTCTGTTCTGCCAAAAGGAGGAAACTGGAACAAGGGAATGGGCAGGAAACTTGTCTTGCTGCCATCTCTGGCTTTCCTAAGGAAATTCGTGCTCCAGGGCACCCAGTCAAAGAAAGCAGAGCTGCCAACAGGATGCATGACTCTGATCCTACCCACAAGAGAAGCCAAGTCCATCTGCTGGGAAAGGGAAGGACATTTCCCAGAGATAAAACAGCAGTGGGGTGGGATGCAGAGGTGAACACAGAAATAACCATCCTGCACAGACAAGCATTTTCTCTGGGAATACCTTGGGCTCAGACTGCCTCTTTTTTACGTACAACACTCCCCCCGCCACCAAACCTTTCCTGTGAGGGGCAGGTAACCTCCCCTGCCCCAGCAGAGAGCACCAGCACAGTAACAGAGCTCCTCACGCAACACGAGCAGTAACACTGTTTGTGACTGCTCCTGCTCCGGCCTGTGCGGGCACAGGGAGCGAGGCTGATGTGATGCCTCCTCCAACACAAGTGTTCAGAACTGAAGCAAGCGGGCTAAAAGGTCACCTTCCACTCACGTGGATTTGGGCCTACCCTTTGTGCACCCCATGAAATGACTTTTTATTTGGCCAAGTCTATATAAGTGATTTTTTAAAAATCTTTCTGGAAAGTCACCCGATGGCTGTTGCAGCAAGGGCACCGGTCACTCCTGCCAGGCTCAGCTCCGCTCCATGCAGACTGGGCACGTCTTCAGCTTCATTTCCAGAGAGTGTTTAATCCATACAAAGTGGATCACAGAAGTATCGTGGTACTGGCATTAGGAAACCAGCAGGGCTGGTTCCAACCAATCCCACAGTGCAGGGGTTCCCAGGGGCAAAAGCCACCTGCCCTTTTTGTCATAATTTCCCTAGCAATGGAGCCCAGGGTGCCTCACCTTAAACCAGGACCCCCTTTGTGCCAGGTGCGCATACCCAGAAGCTCATACAAGCCTTTCCCCAGGCACTGCTAACAAAGGTTGAAATTCAGATGCAGAACAAAGATCTTTGCATCCAGGCTAATTGCAAATCCCATGGCATGCTCTCAGAACTCTATATAACTTGTTTCCTTCAGAAGCTCTCAGAGACTGTCCTTAGGGACTTACGCAATGGAAAGAGCAGAACGTCAAAGATGCCATCTTCTACCAAAGAGACTTTTGAGAATGCAGATTCTATGGGTTTATGTCTGTGGCAGTTTTGGATAGGAATAAAATTCTTAAAATCATGTGGAATTTGGTCCCCAAAGGCACTAAACTGCTATTCACAATAAAATGCAAAATTATTTTCCTAATCCTTTCCAGACTCATTTTTTCCCCATACTTCCTCAGTGTGAAAGTCTGAAATTTAAAAACTATCTGCAGCCATTTTCTGTTATAATATAAAAATCAACCAGAAACATCTTAACATTTTATGTGAGAGGTTGAGGACACCATTTTGTAAGTAGCAAGAAAAGTAGTTTGAAATGAGAACTGGAGATGGGATTCTCCACCCAGCACATTAAATATCAGCTGCTTGGTCATTCCTTCTTGGTGTGCTCACCTGGCACTGCCCCTTGGCATGTTCCTGGTGCTGCACTTGCTGTTCTTACCTGCTGTACTCCAAAGGTGCTCAGTGCATCCATGTATTTGTCCAGCTTCAGGACACTTCAGCTGGAAAATGTGAGCAAGCATGGACCAAAGGATTTGATAACCCAGCAAGCAGTTGCCTAAGGAAAGAACAAAGGAATGGAATTAAAACCGAATAGTATTACCTCCACCTGCCCCTTCAAGCTCCCATTAATCTCGGTCTTAGAGACTTCCTGGTGCATGTTTATAAATTTAAATGTTTTACAGCCCTGTTTTCCACTGAAAGGGCTGTCACATCCATGGAGTAATTTTCAACAATATGAAGTGCTTTTGTCTTAAACCTGGTACCTGGCATCTTTTTTCTTTTTTTTTTCCTTCTCATTCAGTACTTGTAAAGAACAGCCATGAGTTAACTCCCTATCCATATACTCCTTACTGCTCATGATCTAACCTCTTCTTGTACAGCCACCCTGCCTTTCCAGCTCAAAACTGGACAATTCTTGCTCCTTGCTGATAAAGGACTTCAGATTTAACAGGGAAAGAAGTGGCCCCTGGCATACACTCTGTGCCACTTGCCTTGTAATTGAGCTATGTCTATCTCCCTTATTCCATTTTCCTCCAGTAAGATTTCCCAGTGTGCTGTGCAAATACTTTGATCCATTCCAGCGCCTAATCCTGTTGTGTAAAATGAGCACAGAGATTCCCAGGTGGACAACCAATTTTTGGGATGTTCCCTGAGCGAACTGACAGGCCCTCGAGAGCATCAGTTCTCACCAGCTGCCTGCAAGCACTGTTTGTGGAGATCTAGCAGTGTTCTCTTTACTGATTTCATCCAGAAAGATAAACAGCTAAAGGCCCAACATTGATTTACCTTGCCACACTGGCTTTGCTGGAAGCCAAGGAAGATGTAACACCCCTCAGGATCACTCAGAGCACTGCCTGGCTGTCTTTCTTACAAAGCCCCAAGTACAATGTGAGTAAGAAGCATCAGTAGGAATCTTACACAGGTAACAACCATAGGGAACCCCATCCTATTTTTACTGGAGTTGAGAGAAGGACCTTCACCCTTCATCATCCCTCCGTCTGCCTTGAGGACAGCTCAGGGAACAGCTGTAGCAATGTGTGACCTGAAAAACCTGTTTCTCACCTAGTTTAAGGGCTCAGTCTGTACAGGCAAAAGTAAAGAAATGGCAGAATCACATTCCAGAAGCTCTGATTCTATGAAAAAATATTTTAAGGAATCAAACATAATTAGCAGACAAATGGCTCACAGTTGAAGCTAGACATTCAGCCTGGAAACAGTTACTCATTAAAACAAACTTATATTGGAAGAGCTGACAAAAGGAGAATTAGATCAGCTGAAGAATAAGATTTCCTAATTCTCAAGTTCATCTGTTTCTCAAGATGTTTAAACTTCCAAATTTTATTTTTAAAAACTAACAATCCTTATAACTTCTGAAAATTGTAGCCGGTCTTTTACATCTGAGCTCTTGCCAGAGGTCACATCCAAACAGAAGCTGAGCACTTGGCACAGATACCACTGTTGAAGATGTTACAGCTGATTCTGTAGAGCACAGGATAGTCCCATCTTATTTTCCCTTAAACTATGAATTACTAACTTTGAAATACATTCCAAGCTGCAGCTCTGCATCTGCTTCTCCACGCCCTCTCCCTTTGCAACTCTGTTCTCTTCTGTTTCACTTCTTTTTCATCTTTTCTACCAAGACACCAAGAAGAGTGTGTGTGTCATTTTCTTTTGAAGCTCCTCCCAAGACAGAAGCCCTGACCCTCACCAGTGACCTAAAGATGCCACCCTCTCTCAAATAACTCATTCCACAGGGAAAGGAAGAGCAACAGCTTGATACAATTATGAAACCAGCTGGCAGAGAGCCTAACACCAGTATGGTGTGGTCCATGCCACACAAAGCACAAACTGCACACAGGGTGGAGCATCTTCCTTCTCCAGATTGTTGAGACCGAAGTATTACGTCCCTTTCTAGCAGGAAACTCCCTATCAAACACTGGCTTAGTGTTGAAACCAAGACCTTGATGCAAAACTTACAATCTTTTTGTCTCTCACCCCCATTTCTCCTCTCTTGACACTACAGGTACTGCTGGCTTTAGATAGCAGCAGTTTTGGTATAAGTTAGTAGTAGTACTATTATTACTATAGGCACCTCAAATGCAACACAAACCAGAGCATCCCTCACCTCAGCCTCTCTTACAAAAATGTAAGGCTTGATTTTATGGTCTAGTTAAGCCAAGCTCAAAGGACTTTCAGCTACCAAAAGTAACCACACTTTCTATGTTTGGGTTGTTGGTTGTTTTCCTTTTGTTTGTTTTTGCCAGCCTTCTCTATCTTGTCTTATGGAATGGGCAGAAACAGTATCCCAGGGAGGAGAAGCAGGATCCGCATTCCTTTCTGCCTCAGCACCAACCAGTAGGTGGGCTCAGCTGAGCACAGAGCTGCCACCAGGAACCCAGCCCTTGCTCACTTCAAAAACAACCTTCTGGACAGGAAGAAAGGTGGCACAAAAGCTGAGAAAAGTGTTTTGCAGAAGTGGTGCTCATCACACTACCAGACCACAACGGACCCTCAATAGTAATTTTCTAACCCTGTTCTTACCAGACTACCAAAGGTGACCTTTAATTAATACAGGTTTGGCAGAAAGATGCTTGCTACTTCCAGATCCTTTTTAATTTAAAAAAACACCTCAAAAAATCCTTGGATTAAAAACATCTGCTGGGTAGAAATAGGAACTTGAAATCAAACAGATCCCTCTTTCTGCATACAGAGCAGCAACATGCTGCTGTGCTGCAAGAAATCAAGTCAAGTCAAATCAAAAGGGTATTTTGCACCCATTCAGACCTCTTGGAGGGCTGTAGAGAGAACATCTGTGGACTGACTTTATTCTCAATTTTTAAGCTTGATTACTAGCACATCTTAAAATAGCTGCTGGATGCTAAGCTGTAAATAAAATGTGAAGGCTAACAAAAGATGCAACCCTGACATTTGTGCTCATTCTGTAATCATGGCTTATTATCCCAGAGGTTTTTTCAGTGACTTCATTCACTTGAAACGATTCTGTAGAGGAAAAAGCCTCTTGCTAAGCATCCTGTAAGAAGTTATTGCTATGAAATTATTCACTGTACTTCAGGCTTGAAGGAGGACACGGGTGATGCCTGCATGCCACTCAGGGCCACATAAATTCGTAAAGCATCTACATTTAAAATAAACCTAAGTAAGGCAAAGTAGAAGTTGGTATTTGTGTGCAAAAATTAAACATCTTAAAATAACTACGGTTATGGCAGTAACACCCCAGAAAGGAACCGGGCAATGCTCTATAGGATCCACTTTAAACAAGACA